>NC_136496.1:70614798-70974798 GCF_053919585.1 Euprymna scolopes
TCGCCAAATTTCTGGCCAAAAACCTTTCACATCGACTTTCCCAAATCTCAGTACCCTGTATATCAAATTTCGAGTCTGTAGACTAAAAATTGACAGAGTTATTGCGTAGGGAAATGTACACAGACACACACGTTCACTTATATATATATATATATATATGGAAGTTTTAGAAGCCAAAAACAATGAGAAGAAAGACCGGAATCATGAAATTAAAGAAAAGAAAAACAAACAAGTAGACGGGTATGTTTGAGTAGAGAAATGTCTAACTGTTTATTCGCCATTTCTCTACTCAAACATACCCGTCTACTTGTTTGTTTTTCTTTTCTTTACTTTCATGATTCCGGTCTTTCTTCGCATTGTTTTTGGCTTCTAAAACTTCCATATATTCCTTTACCAACAATGTTTCAGCAAACTACTACCTACTCATATATATATATATATATATATATATATATATATATATATATATACCTCTATCTCTGATTAAAAAAACAAAACATTTTAGCACCAACCTACTACATATAAAAAGACTGTAGCAATGTAAAATACCAGGGCATTGAAGGGATGTGACGTATGGACAAAAACAGGCAAACGACTTATTGTTTAGTATAACTGGGATGGTAAATTTACCATTCTGATCATACTAAACACTAAGTCTATATTTGCTGATTGATTGATTGATTTGTGAATCTATGGTCTCCCCTTGCCAAACTTACGCAAGAAACACTCGTCTAATTGAAAACACTATCAATGATTTCATCCAGTCTTTATCTGTGCCTAAACCTAAACGTAGATTCTATGAACAAAGCTTCTTCCCTAGAACTGCACACCTATGGAACTCTCTTCCATTTGCCTGCTTTCTGGCTGACTATATTATAGTCCTCTTCAAGTCCAATGTAAACAAATCTTGATGAGCCGTCCCCCTTAAGTAATCCAATTTGCCAACTTTCCATTAACAATTACTACAACATTGTCCCATTGACCACTGTACTCTTATTAACCGTTATCCTTGAGTGGCCTCTGGCCTTGATAGGCGATGACTCCTTTGAAAAAAAAAAAAAGAAAAAAAAAGAGTTATGCAATCAACAAGATCTTCCTTCGTTTATCTGTTTTTATTCATATGTCACATCACTTCGATACCCTTACATATTTGTTTACCATCAATGCTTCAAGCAAACTATCTTTTCGTTATAAATGACACACACGCACATATAATGTAATCCATACGTGTGCACATATAAATAAATGGTGATATACACACAGGAGTATAGATACCAACGCATATAACTCGTATAAGACACCTAATCATCTGAATTGATACAACAGATCACACACTAACCAAGGCTCCCATGCCCCGAAAAGCAGTCAAAGATTTAATCTGATCAACACCAGCATTAGATGATAATTTTAGGGGCAGGAGGCACACATTTGTAACCCTTAACTTTGGGAGAAAAAAAACAAACTGATTTGGTCCTTCTGTAAAGAGGGTTACATGAGTAATATGGTGTTAAGTTCCCTTGCAAATACAAACAACCTTTTGCTCTTTACATGTCAGGGAGGTCTTACGTTTGCGTTTTGGGGCAGGTGGGCAGAGGTGGTGAGCCAAACTGACATTCTGATGTACAAAGGAAAGGGTACCACTGCCCACTCAGCATCTACCCACAGACGTGTATCATCATCATCATCATCATCATGGATACGAATTTTTATACAAATTATCTTTACTAGCAAAAATATATGCAACCTACAGATGCAAATATCCAGATGAACCTAACATGGTTGAAATAGACATCTATGAAAATTTTCTTCATAAAAAAAAAAAAAAAAAAAAAAAAATGAAAAAATAAAAATTTTGAAACAATAAATTTTTGTCGCATATAAGTATGTTTGTGGCAGATCGAATTCTTGGAACGTATGCGAATGACACTTGGAATGAACATGTATCACCGTCACATTTCCGGAGTTCCGCACTGTCTATTGTGATATTCCTAAGTTTTATGCATTCTCTAATTAGCTTAGTAGCTTTTGTCTATTGCTAACGGTTTTATGACCATGGATTGTAAACATAAAAATAATAAAAAATTAAATAAAAAAACAAATATAAATAATGAAAAATAAATTTAAAAAAAAATGGAAACCAATATTGGAGAGAGGATGATGGTCGTAAACTTTAAATGTGATCATTCTTATTTTTCATACTTTTCCCCTTTTATTTCCCAAAACTTCTCATTCATGAAGCATTACCGTGAGACTACTTCCCTGCGGACTACAACATGGTCGTCTTCAAATACAATGTCAACAAATACTTATCATAAACCGCCCTTATAAAAGTAATCCAATTTTGTTCATTCCATTTATAATCCTCTCATGATATTATTCATCATTCAACACATTGATGTAAGCATATTCAAATTCTCTGATCCTTTGTGGGATCACATTTTTATAAAGTTTCATAAAATATTGCTTGTAGAGTAAAAAAAGAATAACAGTTGCCAATAAACTATAAACAAGGGAATATTGATATGACTTAGAGTTCACCTTCATAATACGTAGGTAGATTCTAGCCTTGATCTGAGCGGAAAAATAACATGGCAGGTTCTCGACTGAACTCCGATCTATTGTCCCTTGTAAAATTTGTCTTCTACAACGACTGAAAAGAACTTTCCTTTCTTCGTCTGTATGTATGTATCATCAAACGAAATTCTGATGAACAGAGTTCCTTTCCCAAACATTCTCATCTGTGGAACACATTACCACAGTGATTTGTCTCTGCCGACTACAACATGTCCATCTTCACCACAAATGTCAAAAAATACTTGTAAACTTTCTTCATAAGTAATCAAATTTTGTTTACATTATATACATCATTTTCAATCCTCTCATAATATTCTTCATCGTTCAACTGGCAATTTATTTTAGCTCAATCCTTATTCTAGAACGGTTTTTGGCTTTAAGAGGAAACCCTTTATTAAGCATTATTATAGCGGATTAGTTTGATGGAACCTTATAAGTGATTTTTGGAAATAAACATAGACCGAATGTGTTGATTTAAAAAATGAACCACATTTTGGTGCTAAGGAATAATATTTGCACAAATATTCACAATCTTGTAATTATAAAAACGATTTTTGAATTCTGAACCCTCATCGATGAGACCGATTAAACATATCTTGATTTTTTTTATGACAAAAAATATAATTTAATATGGTTGAAACAATTGTTTCAGATTAAATGTTTTAAACTATAACTGATTGTATTCGTTGATATAGCTATCTACAATTATATAAATGCAACTTTGTGTGTGTGTGTGTGTGTGTGGGGGGGGTTGTGAGAGAGAGAGTTTCTTATAGACTCTGAAACAGCCGAACAGATTTTCTTTAAAATTTAAAAAACTGTAGTCTATAAGTCTGGGAGTGATCTTAGTTAAGTCTCAGAATACCCTCGATAATTACTGATACTCGATAATCGAAAGTGTTAATTTAATTTTGTATGACGTGGTCTGTGGATTCAAACTCCGCACGTAAATTTCTTACTTTTTTTTTCATTAACTGCAAAGAATTTTATAAGACTTGAAAATTTACTTTTTTTTTTTTTTTTTTTTTGCATGACGTGGTCCGTTGGTTCAACCACCACATGTAAATTTCTTCATGTTTTTTTTTGTTAACTTGAAAGAAGTTTATATAAAATAATTTTATTTAAAAAAAACCCAAAAAAACAGTAAGTTCTCTAGAGTGCAATGTAGAATAACATTTTGAACTAATTTACTGCATGGAGGCATGTGAAGCTTCCTCCCGGGCGATTTCACAGATTTCGATGACAATAAAAATATAGGAGTGTGAAATATTCGTTGATCATCATTCAATCCTGGCCTGCTAGTAAGAAATAAAGAGGAGTATTCAAGATCAAATTAAACTTTATTAAATCATCAAATCAAAGAGGAAAAATACATCGGGCCATAGTATTTGGAAGCCTAATGCTTCTCATCAGAGGAGGAGAAAAATAGTCAGGTTTATATATGCAAAAAAAATTATACATTTTAAATATATATATATTTTTCGCTTACTATTTTATTTACTATATTTTGTTTGCATTTTTTTCAATGTACTTTGTATCTTTTTTTTTTATTATTTTTTTTTTTTATTATTTTTTTTTAGGTCTCTCCCGATGTACCTTCCTTGGTATCTAATATAATAAAGTCGTATTCCTGTCTGTTTGTTCAGAATTTGATTAAAATGTGCAAAAGCTACACTGGTTCACAAATTAATTTTCATACTAAAAACGAACATGTGAACACTTCCACTATATATATATATATATATATATATATATAAACTATTTAGTCAAATGAAATCTCCATTCAAGCAGTAACCTCATTTGCATATTACATTCAGAAACTCTATTTTAATAATTAGCTCCGTGTTATTAATTGTTTGTTGTAATAGAATTCCTTTGATTATTCTCTTTAGAAATATTATTTAAAGTTGATTTATTTAATTTACTTTTTAATTTATATTTAATTTATTTTCAATTATTATTAGCAGACAACAGTTGCCTTTAAAAACGTGAGTTTATTCAAGCTGTGAGAGTTATTTCCCTTTTAATATTCATAGACGAAAATAGATATTTTATGCTTCTATAAATCCATTTTCAAGAAAATCGTAAGTTAAGATAATCGCTGTATCTTAAATAGTATGTAACTAAACCCTCGGCCCGCCTATATGTTTCAACCTAGCAAAACTGGATACATACGGCTAGTCTTCTATACGTTTTTATGAATTTTATTTTTTTTTTCTCTATTTCTACTATTCTTTTTGCTTCTATATGGTGTGTCTTTATGCCAGTATTTTGTATATATATATATATATATATATATATATATATCTGGCTATTTTTCTCCTCTTCTGGTGAGAAGCAGAAGGTTTCGAAATGCCATGGCCTAAAGAGTTGTTTTCCTTATTCATTTGATGATTTAATAAAGTTTTATTTAACTTTCAATTCTCAACCTTTAGTTCCTTATTCATGGCTCCACTTATGTGTAAAGCTTTGTTAATTATTTTATAGGTTTTTGTGTAAAGATTTTATCTCATATTTATCAATTTTATTTATTACATGTACACACACGTATGTATATATATATATATATATATATGTATGGAGAGAACTTGAATGTCTACTGGACACTATCCTCTAGTGTCTAAGGTCTCTCTGTACAGGGGTTTGCCAGAACAACCTCGCATGAGGATACTTTTTTCATAGAAGTAAATCCTGACCAAATATCCAAAAATCACATAGTATTCGCATCCCAAATAAGATCTCCTCACTATGGCTAACTCACATTAACTTTTACGAGGAATGGTGCACTTTCTCCAAACAATGTTACCTCAAGTAACTACACGAAGCTGGATACTCCACCAAACTAGATAAATTCTTGTCCTGGAAGTATCCTCATTAGTATGACTAAATATTTAAAATCACATAGTATTCGCATCCCAAATAAGATCTCACTATGTGAGGAGATCTTATTTGGGCTACGAATACTAACCCACATTAGCTTTTACGAGGAATGGTGCATCTTCTCCAAGTGATGTTACCTCAAGTAAGTGCACGAAGCTGGATACTCCACTAGACTAGATAAATTCTTATCCTGGAATCCAGTAAGACCAAGAGACCAAAATGAAAGATATACTAGAAGATATGAAAATGGTTAATTGGGGAAAGGAAATTATGTTCTCAATTTCTTTACTAGTTCAGTGTTTGAGAGATAAAGAACTTTAATGGAACATTCGAATATCTATGTATCTCATATAGAGTTCAAGTGTTAGCCCCAGGTTGTGGGCCCCTTGATTTCTGAGAACTTCGACTGAAGTAAAATAAAACAAAACAGATATATTATTTATGATACTCATATTTAAAAAAAGTATTCAATTATTTTATGGAGGAATAATGCCACATTGCTAAGTGGAAATCTTTATTTGCTTCAGAGTGCTCTATCTATACCATAGACTCTCAACCTGGGGGCCATGGCCCCCAAGGGGGCCATGGCAATAATTTAGGGGGGGGCCATGGTGGAATTTTCTTTTTTAATTGATTAAGTTGACAATAAAATTTTGTTACCTACATAATATTGTTACGAATGTGTGTGTACGTGTGTATGTATGTATGTGTGTATGTATGTGGGAGAGAGGTGATCGAATTATCTCAGTGTGGCCTTGGATATCAGCACGTAAACATGTGGGTATAATTGATTCTGAACCATACTGTATACTGTTTTACTTATTTTGTTCGACAATTATAAATGCGGTCGCTGTTTTCGTGTGTGAAATATTTGTGCACTTCCTTTATTATTTTCTTATTTTTTGGTATCATTGTATTCATGCTCATTCCCTACTCAGGTATTCCTGCTTTTTTTTTTTTTTTAGTGCTAATATTGATGTGACTCGCTATTCTTCTCATAATTTCAATTGGGGCAGTGCTTGTCAAAGGAGGTGTGTTCTTGCTGTAGAAAGTACATTTCAGCTTGCTAGGTTGAGTGTGAATGTTTATCATCTTTACTCTCTCTGTGTATGTTTGTGTATGACTGTGTGTGTGCTTAATGTGTGAGTCCATGGATGTATTATGTATGTGGATATTTGTGTGTTTGTCATTTTATCACTTGTCCTATTTATCTGTCCTTCATTATCATTCTTTTGTCTTATCACTTAATGTTTGTTCTGATGGTCTGTCTTCTTTATTTTCCCTAGATTTGCGATGGCTACTAGTGTTACTAAGAAGCGGAAGTACAGTGAAGAGTACATTAGCTACGGATTTACATCAATTCTCGCTGATGGCATCGAGAAACCTCAGTGTGTACTGTGCTTCAAAGTGTTGGGGAACGATTCTATGAGGCCTAGTAAGTTGAAGCATCATTTGCAGACCATCCATCCACAGTATGCTGAAAAAGACCCCGATTTCTTCAGGCGCCATGAAAGTAGTTTCGGAAAACAGAAACTGGATGCAACTGGTGCTTTCCAACAACAGACCTCAAGTGTAGTTGAGGCATCATACGAGGTTGCCCTTGAAATAGCGAAGCAAAAGAAGCCCCACATAATTGGTGAAACCTTAATTAAGCCATGTACTTTAAAGATGGTCAAGCGTGTTCTTGGAGATGCAAATGAACGTAAAATTCAACAAATTTCCTTGTCAAACGACACAGTGAAGCGGAGAATTAATGAAATGTCAGATGACATAAAGGAAAAAGTGATACAGGAGATCAAATCGTCTCCAGCTGGTATGTTTGCAATACAACTGGATGAGTCAACGGATGTGAGTTCGTGTGCACAGCTACTCGTGTTTGTTAGGTATATTTTCTTGTGTGATATCAAGGAAGAATATCTGTTATGTACACAGCTTGAGACCACCACAACAGCTGAAGATGTGATGGAAAAGCTATCTTCTTTCTTCAAAGCTAACAGGATCCCATGGGAAAATTGTTGTGGAGTCTGTACAGACGGGGCTCCAGCGATGCTGGGATCAAAATCAGGGTTCCAGAAGCGTGTCAAGGAAGTAGCTCCGAATGCCAAGGGGGTTCATTGTATGATCCATCGTTTTGCACTGGTGTCGAAAAGCCTCCCTGATGAACTTTGCAAGATCCTGGAGGCAGTGGTCAAATGCGTCAACTTTGTAAAAGCTGGAGCTCTGAACTCTCGCCTTTTCCAGAACCTCTGTAGAGACATGGATTCGGAGCATGAAGCTCTCCTCTTTTACTCCAAAGTGTGCTGGCTTTCCAAGGGCAATGTTGTGAATCGAGTGTTTGAACTTCGGGGGGAGCTAAAATTGTTCCTGGAAATGCAAGGGAAAGATGATCTGTTGAGTCACTTCAATGAGGTTTTGTGGGAGCCACGTCTTGCATATTTAGCAGATATATTTGAGCAGCTAAATAGGTTGAATCTGAAACTACAGGGCAAGGAAAGAAATGTGTTTCACTTGATGGACTGTCTTCGTGGATTTCTTGCCAAGCTCCAGAATTGGCAAAGGAAAGTCGGTGCCGGGAATGTTGCCATGTTTGAAAACCTTTCAGCTGTCCTTGACGAGAATGAAGAAGATAGTCTGCTTGACCCATTACTTAAAACTGAAATCACCCAGCATCTGAGATCCTTGGAAAGTGAACTTAATATGTACTTCCCAGAATTCGAGGAGGAAGAAGGGAAGTTGGTAAGGAATCCATTCTCTGGCACTCTTGATATTACTACCATTCCCAGTGATGTTCAGGACGAGTTCCTTGATCTCAAACATGATTCTGCTGCCAAAGATCTCTATGAAGAAAAATCTCTGAATGTATTCTGGTGTTCGATGCATCAGTCATATCCAAAAGTCAGTGAGATTGCACTTCGACTACTCTTGCCTTTTTCAACTACCTATTTATGTGAGTCTGGTTTCTCCACCCTTCTACAAATCAAGAATAAGAGCCGCAACCGATTGGATGTGGACCCCGACATGAGATGTGCATTGTCAGTGACACAACCTCGGATTCGTCAACTGACTGAAAAGAAACAATATCAGCCTTCCCACTGATGTGTGATAAAGTATGCAGAGGTTAATTGAACTTTCTCCCATCCAAATCAAATTTGCTATTGTCTGCTAGTCTTTTGTAGTCTAGTGATGTAAGTTAAGCATATCACAGAAATCTATCAATATAAGATAATTATGACTGTAAACTTTGTAATAAAGCAAGGGTGTTCTCTTCATCAACATTTTATTTATTCTTTTTTTTCTGTGCCTTTTTTGGCAGGGTGGGATTTGGGAGAAAAATGAAGGGGAGCCACACGAATGTTGAGAATTCATGAAGGGGGGAATGGAGTGAAAAAGGTTGAGAACCACTGATCTATACAGAAGCTATATATTTAAAATATAGTTATCCACAGGCACTTCTCCCTCCTCCTCCGTTAGGTCTCAACGACTCTTTAGTGCAGCTAAATCTAGTGAAATTTGTAACGGAGACCTGAGTGACTATGTCCGGCATGCTATCAACTGAGCCAAGACCCTTTTAATAATAGTGGGAAAAATTGTATAGCACTATAAATGAGGCGTCAATAACTAATTTTATACACACACATATCTACTATTACATAAAAGGAACTGTGTGTACGTGTATGCATGCAAGTTCGTTCCTTATAGACTCCTAAATGGCTGGGCAGATTTTTTTTTTTTTAAATTTCACACAAATATACTAAATGTGCCTGGCAGTGTTCTTAGATAGATTTGGTATCGGAATGTCTTCAATAAGTATCGATAATCGAAAAAAAAAAAAAAAAAAAAAAAAAAAAAAAATCACTGAAATAAGGAACAAGCGATTTTCACTAAAGTTAACGCCTTATAAAACCTAACACCATAAATGCATGTGAGAAGTTTTATTACCGTACAAACAGAAAGGCCAGGCATATAAAAAAATCAACAGTAGGTTCTTTGATATGACAGGTGCGCATTAGAAATGAAAGTTTCTGTTTAGACTACAGCTGAACCATGATACTTGACTTTTGTATTTTAAACGTTAATTCAAACCATTATATATAAAATTTTATAAAATCAATAGTAAGTTCTCTACAGTGCAATATAAACTACAATGTATTGTGGACTACGTCACTGCAGGGAGCCATGTGAAGCTTCCTTCCGGTGCACAACAGTGGGTTCTTAAGTAGAGCAGGCAATTAAACGATTTGCTTGAAAAATGGTCGCTTTCACCGATTTTGATGACAATAAAATATGGGAGGGTGAGATATTCCGTAATCCTCATTCAATCCCGGGCTACGTCGCGTCTTCCTGCTAATATATATTGTGAGACAACTTGACTGCCTACTAGACACAACGTTCAAGTGTCTTGTTGGTCTGGTCATAAGAAAGAATTTAAAGTTAGATTTTAGTTGTGGTTTAAATGTTAGTACGAAAACACATAATATACGTTCCTGCTCGATGGAGGTTTTAGTCCCGTCCCTGACCGCTTTTGAAGATCACTAGAATCTTATTGTAGCGCAGGAAAAAATGGATATCAAGATACCATCAACCATGTGAGTGAAATAAAACATTTTAAACGTAACTGTTTGTTATTTCTTTATTCCTGAGCGTACTAGCTGACCTGAGAGCAAAGTACTTCAAACCTAAGTGTGACAGACTGACGAAAATACTATTTCAAGACTAATTGTGACAGACTGACGAAAAGGAGAACCTTGCTTTCTTTACGCTTTCTTCAAATTCCATGAGCGATGTTTCTGACAGTTTAACACTTATCATTGGTTAATTTTTTTTTTTTTTTTTTTTTTTTTTACCTTTAGGTAGTATATTTTTGTTATTTTTTTTTTTTTTAGCTCCTTACTTTTAAGTGGTTTCATATCTAGTCTGGAGTGATTTAATAGAAATTTTTCAAACAAATTTTACTATACAAAAATATCAACTGCTTTTTTTTTTCACAAATCTGATAAAAATGGCAATCTATAAAAAGAAATCTTTTTTTACTGACGAATGATGATCCAGCATTTTATCACAGACCAACCATTCCTAAAATAATTCCCAGCTGATATTAAAATAATTTTATGTCAAGGATGGCAGATATCAAAGAAAAAACCCAAAAATAGACAGATTTTAGGCATGGTTGTAGCCACTAGTAATGGGACGATCTCAATATTTTTCCTGGATTCCGATACAATTCTTTTCTAAATTCCCGATTTCGATACTCTCTTTTTTTTTTCTTTTTTTTACTGTAGAAACACGTAATATTTGCATATATTATATTACACACTTGTGTGGGGGAGAGTGAATTTTATTGGTTGTTTAAAATCAATAAATATTTATCATTTTATATTCAGTACTACCAATGGAAAATTAAATCTTAAAAGAAAATAAAGAATAAAAACAATCATTTTTGGTATCAGAGAATGGACATAATTTCTTTTTTCGATTCTGATTCCCTCCAAATTTCTGATTTTATGATACCATTACCGATTCCGTGCTATCAACACTAATAGTCACGCTGACACACTTGTTACAATTAGTTAAGCAAAGTTAAGTCTGGGCAGTACTAAATGGGTAACCATTTGGAAAGTTCAGGTGCTGTAATAAAAATCATGTCAAAATTCAAATTGATCTACAAATAGATTGCATGCAAAAATGTGTATATTAAGCAACGTCGAGCCTGGCCAGTACTAAATGAGTGACCATTTCGAAAGCCCAGCTGTTGTATGCAATAAAAATCATGTCAAAATTCAAATTGATCTTCAGATCAATCATTCAAAAACATACAGGATTTCAACATACAATGTCCCAACGAGGATTGATATGCTGTATAAATCTGTACTTCTAAAAAAAAAAAAAAAAAAAAAAATTTGTGTGTGTATTGATATTCATATTAAAAATTCTTTTTTTTTCTATTTATTTAAAAAGAAAATACAATTTTCTTATATATGGATTGTGGGATTTCATTCACTAACAAAAGATCTAGCTAATTTGCATGTTCTTTTAAACATTCATTTTAATTAATTCCCCATTAGTTTTTCCGGTTTTCTTATGGGATGGTCATCTTTACTTAACTATTACATGTAATTATATTCATGCAGATATTCTACATAATTTATACTTGCATAATGTTTGCGTAAAACTGTCATAGTAAACATTAAACTCTTTCCATATATATTTATGGATGCATATATATTTTGTTTAAAATATTTTGCCTCCCAAACTCCTAGGTTTTGGTCTACAGACATGAAACTTCATATATACGGTATTTGAACTCCTGCAAAACTTTATATTTGGGTTTTAGCCGGCAAAAATTAGTACAAAAGTGAAAATTAAAAAAAAAAAATGAAATTTGCCGGATGAAGGTCAAACGACGACATTACGATTATGCATGCATAACATAATATCTACTAATTCATGTTTTAATTTTTAGCCTTGCAGCTTAGATGTCTTCGTAGCTCAGTCAGTAATGGCAGAGGAAAAAATAAATCATAAGCTAAATGTTTTGATTTCGATTCTCGGTGGTGGTGCACAAGTAATTTTTTTTTTTTAAACTTTCCAACCATTACTATATATTGGGTCCAATATAATATAATAAATACGAAATCTGCATTAATCAGAACATCATATTTAAGTGAATTTTACGACCGGGCAATGCCTTGCTAGCACAAGATATAGTAGTGGTCATTTCAGTATATATAATAAATAAAAGAGAAACATTTTATACACTCATCATGCCATGCAGTTTAAGGTCCGTTTTACGTGGTTGCGTGCAATGGATGATTGTTTTTAGAAATTTGCTTCCAAACTAACCTATCTCTGGCCGGGTCTTTATCTTTTTATCTACAGTGGTATAGTGGATACTAGTGCCAACAGTAGACTCAGACTGCCGTGTTTCATATTCTGTCGGAGTTGCTGCATCAGTTTCGGTTTTAGGACGATTCCAATATTTTTCCCCGATTCTGTTACCATTACCGATTCCGTGCTAAATTCCCGATTCCGATTTTTTTTTTTTTTTTTATAAATCTCTAATTATTTAACTATAAGATTGTTATTTTCCTCGATTTTCATAAAAACTACGTGTTAAATATGCAGATATTTTCCTAAACGTCAAAATACACTTGTGGAAGATGATCTATCGATTTTTACGTTCACTGGTATTTTAAAATCAATAATTATTTATTATTTTATCATTATTACCAACAAGGGAAGATTTTACTTGGCTGAAGGTTTTATCACTAAGTGTTTTCTTTTACTAGAAAGCTGAAAAGTTCAGTTAAGATCTTGGTGGATTGGTTTACCATCCTTGAGTGAAGTTCCCAAATAAATAAAAATAAATATGTCTTTCCAGACTGAAAGAAGGGAGGGAGTATGAATCTTGATGAGTAACAATTAGTGATCGGATAATTCTAATATTTTACTTGATTCCAATACAATTCCAGATTCCGATTCTTTATAAATCTCTAAATATTTAACTATAAAGTTATTTTTCCAATTACCGTAAAAAATATACGTAAAATGTGCAGATATTTTCTCAAACACAAAAATACTCTTGTGGGGATTAGCTACTGATTTTAGTTTTACTGATAGTCTACAAATCAATATTTATTATTTTATCATGATTACCAGCCATGGAAGATTTTACTTAAAAAACAAAAACAAAAAAAACAAAAACATTTTGGCATCGGAAATTAGGAATCAATTTTTCCGATTCCGATACCTCCAAATCTTTTCCGATTCCAACTGATCACCCCAACACTATTCGGTAGTAATGTTTAGTTGAGAGGTAGTTTGAAGTGGTGATATAATTGCAGATGTCCTTTACTTCATTGTTAACGGTTACCGTCATCTTCCCTGTTGCTATAATAATCAAGGCAGCGACAACATAAAAAATATTTACTCTGGGTGGCATTATTTTCTTGTTTATTTTGTTTATTTATTTTACAGCAAGTTCATCTACATTGTTGGATTATTTCAGTCATCCTTCATAAGGGAGTTCAAAGAATTTTTTTTTTATAATTTTTTTAAAAAGGCCGTTCGCTTTGAAGCCTAACACTCAAGAGACGGGATCTCTGTATTTTTTGCCATGTCATATGCTGAAACATAGCTCTAATTTTAATTTTCAAATGGAAATTTCTGCTTAATCTAACCTTATGTGGAAATTTCCGTTTTTAACACACGTGTTTCAATATTAATACACAAGCATTGGAATTTGTCTTGAAATTAGATTTAAAAAAATAAAACGAGTTAAGCAAAGCAGAATAGTTGGTGTCCTAGTCTTATTTTAGGATGCTGATTTCAGGTAAGATAGTTATTTTCAATAATTATGCATAAACACTTAACTATCTGTATAACATTTTCGATGTAATTTGTCTTTGTTTCTAAGAACGTCCCCATGAAAAGAAGTGATACAGAGATATAGGGGCTAATATTAACCGCAGTTAAATTGTTTTAAAAGAAATTAACAGCGAAGATTCAAATAAAGTAATGAAAAGGAGGAAATAAAAAAGACTGGAATAAAGTGAAGAGGAGGAGGATGGGGGGAAGACTGGAATAAAACGAGGACGAGGAAAAGGAAGAGGAAAGAAAGACTGGAATAAAGCAAGGAGGAGGAGGAAAGAAAAAAGACTGGAATAAAGCAAGGAGGAGGAGGAGAAAAGAAAAAAGACTGGAATAAAGCAAGGAGGAGAAGGAGGAGGAGGAGGAGGAAAGAAAAAAGACTGGAATAAAGCAAGGAGGAGGAGGAGGAAAGAAAAAAGACTGGAATAAAGCAAGGAGGAGGAGGAGGAAAGAAAAAAGACTGGAATAAAGCAAGGAGGAGGAGGAGGAAAGAAAAAAGACTGGAATAAAGCAAGGAGGAGGAGGAGGAAAGAAAAAAGACTGGAATAAAGCAAGGAGGAGGAGGAGGAGGAAAGAAAAAAGACTGGAATAAAGCAAGGAGGAGGAGGAGGAGGAAAGAAAAAAAGACTGGAATAAAGCAAGGAGGAGGATGAGAAAGAAAAAAGACTGGAATAAAGCAAGGAGGAGGAGGAGGAAAGAAAAAAGACTGGAATAAAGCAAGGAGGAGGAGGAGGAAAGAAAAAAGACTGGAATAAAGCAAGGAGGAGGAGGAGGAGGAAAGAAAAAAGACTGGAATAAAGCAAGGAGGAGGAGGAAAGAAAAAAGACTGGAATAAAGCAAGGAGGAGGAGGAGGAGGAAAGAAAAAAGACTGGAATAAAGCAAGGAGGAGGAGGAAAGAAAAAAGACTGGAATAAAGCAAGGAGGAGGAGGAGGAAAGAAAAAAGACTGGAATAAAGCAAGGAGGAGGAGGAGGAAAGAAAAAAGACTGGAATAAAGCAAGGAGGAGGAGGAGGAAAGAAAAAAGACTGGAATAAAGCAAGGAGGAGGAGGAGGAAAGAAAAAAGACTGGAATAAAGCAAGGAGGAGGAGGAGGAAAGAAAAAAGACTGGAATAAAGCAAGGAGGAGGAGGAGGAAAGAAAAAAGACTGGAATAAAGCAAGGAGGAGGAGGATGAGAAAGAAAAAAGACTGGAATAAAGCAAGGAGGAGGAGGAGGATGAGAAAGAAAAAAGACTGGAATAAAGCAATGAGGAGGAGGAGGATGAGAAAAAAAAAAGACTGGAATAAAGCAAGGAGGAGGAGGAGGATGAGAAAGAAAAAAGACTGGAATAAAACGAGGAGGAGGAAAGAAGAGAGACAGGGAGGGAGCAAAAATGAGGAGGAAAGAAGAGAGGGAGAAAGCGGGACGAGGAGGAAAGAAGAGAAGGAAAGAGTGATGGGGAGGGAAGACGAGTGATGGGGAGGGGAGGGAAGACGGGAGGGGGAGGGAAGAAGAGTGATGGGGAGGGGGAGGGAAGACGGGAGGGGGAGGGAAGAAGAGTGATGGGGAGGGGGAGGGAAGAAGAGTGATGGGGAGGGGGAGGGAAGAAGAGTGATGGGGAGGGGGAGGGAAGAAGAGTGATAGGGAGGGGGAGGGAAGAATGGGGAGGCGGAGGGAAGAATGGGGAGGGGGAGGCGGAGGGAAGAATGGGGAGGGGGAGGGAAGAATGGGGAGGGGTGCACAGTGATAGGGAGGGGAAGGAGGGTGATAAGGAGGGTGATGGGGAGGGGGAGGGAACGATAGTGATAAGGAGGGGGAAGGAAGAGAGAGGGAGGGAAGAGGAAGGGAAACGAGGTTGGGTGAGAAAGAAAAACAAATTTATAATTTAATCTTTACTTTTTAAAACAAAGCTGGCTTTGCAAACTCACTTTTCTTAGTTTAAACAATCTAACCAGACACAATTGATGCTCCAACGGGACATATTTCTTTCTCTATTTAATTTATTTTTATAGATAAAAGTACGACTATTTGTAAACCTTACCTTTTAGACACATTTGTTATTTTCTAGCTTGCTTCCCCCTCCCCGTACACACAGATACACGAAAACAATTTTAGTATGTAAAGTAAATGTACTTAACAGGGCTTGAACTCGTAACCTCCTGAATAATAAAACGCAGCATCATCCACCCCAACGACTCATCTTTAAAAAAAGGTGTCAATAAACTATTAGAGATCTCCCCCTCCCTCACACTATACCCTTTTAAAATTAAATGAGCTCATTTAATTAGTTTATTCCCTTTAAATCAAAGGGAAGCTTCAAAGTTCTCAATGACCTTCGGGTCAACATGACCAGACATTTTTTTTGTTTTTTAATTAGTCAGAAAAATGTAAATTGGATTTTTAATGTCTCACATTGAACTGCTGAGCAAACAAACTGCATTTAAAGGGGAAATGACTGATGACTTGCGAATTCAAATCCCTTGGCTTATTTTGGTGTTTTTTTATTTTATTTTTTTGTTGTTGTTTTTTTTAATTTTATTTTATTTATTTATTTAAAAGGTGTGCAAACGACCTGAACAAACACTGACGTGATTTAAATGGAAGGTTCTTCTTATCAAAGGGCAGGAGTTAAATAGTTTCAAGAGTCAGTGTGGGCGAAGTGGTTGGAACCATAGATCAGGATTTCTGACTCAGAAAGTATAAGGTCAGATACATGAGGTGCCTTCAATAAGTTTCCAGACTTTTTTGTACAAGCATTTAAAATTGTCATAGACTTGAAAATTCAGTATGTTGTTATTATATATCTTATGAGATGACTGACCAATTTTTATGATTTCAGGTTCAAATAAACAGCTACAACAGAACTTGGAATACACCCTACTAAAGCCCCACTGTCACAGCTGGTGAATTTCAAAAATGCCATTTCGACGTGAGAACACTTTAGAAGAACGATATGCAATAAAATTCTGTTTTAAACGTTAAAAAAATGACACAGAAACGTATGGAATGCTTCAGACTGCTTTTGGACCATCTTGCATGAATCGAACATGTTTTTAAGTGGCATAAGAGATTCAAGGAAGGCAGAGAGTTTGTGAGGGATGATAAGAGATGTGGGAGGAGTAAGGAAGTTAGAACACCAGAGTTGATTGGCTAAATAAAGAATTTTGTAGATAAGGACTGTTGTGTGTCTATAGAGACAATAAGTGCACAGTTTGGTGTCAGAATTTGGTGGGAACTGTACACACAATTTGCGAGGAACTGAAGATGTGGAAGATTTGTGTGAAGTTTGTCCCAAGGGTGCTCAGAACAAATCATAGAGTATTTGACCAAGATAGGCATCAAGACTTACTCTCCTTATAATCCAGACCTTGCTACCTGTGACTTTTGGTTATTCCTTAAGCTCAAGTAAAACCTTAGAGGCTGTCGTTATGAGACAATTGAGGAGATAAAAGAGACTGCGATGAGGATCATTGACGCAATCACACAAGAGGACTTTCATGAAGCCTTCCAGAAGTTGTTTGAACAGTACAAGTGCATTGCAGCCCGAGGAGATTACTTTGAAGGGGGCTAGAGTTTCATGCGTATACTATCAATAAAAGTGCCTATCCGACAAAAAAAGCTGGAAACTTACTGCAGGCACCTCGTACAATGGCATAATCACGTTGACACACTGGTTCCTGTTAGATCACCAAAGTTAAGTAACGTTGAGCCTGGTTAGTATTAAAATAGGTGACTATTTTGGAATATCAAGTGCTGTATGTGCTTTCCACTCATCTCGGTATCAAGCAGTGCTGACTCAGGAGAGGAGTGGTTAGGGATTGCACAACTCTTGCTTCACAATTCAGCGCATATCATCCATCATTTAATTAGGGTAATCAGATGGTCCTCATAGTTCCAATGAACAAACATCAATAAGGTCCTAGAATTGCAAAATATATCTGACTGACTTCTTATTTTAAAGTTTTCCAATATTCAGTAAGAATTGGAATTTTATTTAAAAAAAAAAAAAAAATTTTTTAAATAAAAAAATGGCCGACTCTTAGGATTCTTATAAATCCGAGTGACTTTTCCAAAACATCCGAATCCAGAATCACTATCACGGACCGGTAGAGTCTGCAATTTTACAGACGACCATATATGATTTAGTGTGACGTTAAACAAACTTTAATCTTAATAGGTTTAATTTAATTAAAGGAAAAATCAACCCTAATTCGGTTATTCAATAGCAAAACGCAATAAAAGGCTAATCACATTTTTTTTTCTTATTCACTGGGGTTGCTAACATCTGTAAGTGAAAATAATGCTCTTGTTGATTTATTTCGAATGAATCATAATTTATTGTTGGTATTTGTCCCCCGCTCACCGATATATTTCTAGTAGAAATCTTTCTAGTGTGGCAGCTCTCCATATTTGGGAGCCGTATACCCGGCTTGCCTTGTACTCGAATAGAGAGAAGTATATTTTAACATCTGCTATTATAAACATGACGAAGACAGCAACTCTTCACTTAATTCAAGCTGACAGTTTGTTAACAAAAAGCTAAGTAAGTGAAAAGTTCATGACATGAGATTCTGAAAAAGTTAAAATTCAGAACAATCTCTTGTAATATATATATTATATATATGTAACTACTTCATTTACTCACATAAAATTAATATACGAAAGTATAAATTTATGCGTAAACTTTAAGTATTTACTTCAAAAGTGCTCAATACGTAGGTAGAGCTAGTTAGTAATTTATAAAAAATATATATTTTATAACTTACTATATATATATGGCATAATCACGTTGACACACCGGTTCTCGTCAGATCACCAAAGTTAAACAGCGTTGAGCCTGGCTAGTACCAGATGGGTGACCATTCGGGAATTCTAGGCACTGTATGTGCTCTCCGCTCATCTCAGCATTGTTTCCAATCGTCCTGTACCTCAACTTGCCACTGGTATTAAAATTAACAATGTTGACTCGGGAGAGGCGTGGTTGGAGACCGTGCAACTCTTGCCACACATATTTCACACGCAGGTACCCTTACAGTGGGTATCCATAGTCTGTTAAGATTGAAGGAAGCCACAATATATAAATATATATCTATTTCTGTAGAAATATATTTTTCTTATTATATATCAATCCTTATATTAGAAGCTCAATGTGAATACAGAACAATATATAGAATAAATGACAAAAATTTTATATTCCAAAGTACATGATGTTGACAATTTTTTATTTTATTCCTTTACATCAATTGATCCGTACAATTCCTGTTTCGTAGCACACAATCAATAACTTAATTATTATATCAATCAGTGAATTTATTATGCCCTTAATTCATCAGAAGAAATAGCAAAAATCAATCCAACAAAAGGAACTAAAATGTGATACGACATGGTGAGAATCCGAAAATTTGGAAGAGAAGCTGCAGTTACCTTTATATTTTCAATTACGCCATCTTGGATTTTAATCAAACAAAGTCATTGAATCGTCCTCATATTAACCATTTAATTAATTTATGACTCTTCTGACAAAATATACTATTTAATAACTACTATATTTATTAATTTTATTAATTCTCATTTATGTCTACCTACTTCCGATAATTTCACCAAAATATACGTCACAAATTACAGATTAATATACATGTCCTTACATACGAAACTAAAACTAATTTACCGAAAAAAAGGAAAATCCAACTATACGTACTAACAATCTCAATCTATGAATCTACTACCTAAATTTTCTATTTAATAATTATTACATTTATTATTTCTAAATTACTAAGTGGCTGCTATTTTAATTTTTATGTTTAATTTCAAATATTAATAACTACATTTTATTTCAGTACTTAATTTATATTTTTATTTCCTGATTGTTTTATTTAATGATAGCATTTTCTCGCCATAAATGTTTATTATATCTACCAAGTTGATTGCATAAACTGATTAGGAAATTGTATTCATTGTTAGTGCGTGAGAGGTGAATTTATCACCATACTTTTCCTTTAAATAACACGCCAGTTGGACTTTATTAAATACAATACTTCATAATTTTTTTTTTTTTTTTAAACGGAGAGTAGAGAACGCTTTGTGGATGTGTTATCGGCAGCTCCCATTACTCTCGCTTCTCTTTATTTGTCTCAGTCCTCATTTTTTTAATGAGTGATTTTTCTGAAAAAGGGAGTAGAAAAAGCTGTATTCTAGGTTGGCAGTATTTTGCATGAAAAGTCGACAGAGATGGTGGAAATTTTCTGTTTCTATGTCTATCCTTGTAGCCAGGTCACTAGTAAGGGTGCTGGAGGTAAACGTTTTATCTGGGCTGACGTTATCCACCTGAGAGTCAGATATCTGAGAAAATTGACCAAGTTCTATCAGCTTATCCTTCAGCTAACATTCACGTATGTGGAGACTTAATGTTCACAATGTGGAATGGTTGACCCACTCAAACAAGACCAATGATGAGGGGAGGTTCTGTCATGATTTCTCCATTGCTTATGACCTTACTCAGATTGTTCACGAACCCACCCGTATCCCAGACAATGACGGCCAGTATGCAAGTCTCCTAGACCTCTTTCTCACAACTTGCCCTGTATCAATTGAGATAAAAATGAAATGTAATAAATCTTCAGACGAACCTCTCCATCGTACAGTATATCAATACACTATGGCTGACTGGGATAGCTTCCGTACATTTATATTGAATCTACCTCTGCGTTCCATGTTTAAAAAGGATGTGTCCTCTATAGTATCAAACCTGACGGAATAGTTAATTGTAGGTATAGATCGTTTCATACCCTCGAAAAAGTTCCAGCAAAAACCTAACAGCCAGCCATGGTTCTCTCCAGAATGTGCTGCTGCTATTGCGCACAGAAATCACTTTTTCCACTACTTCCAACGTAATAGATGTATGGAAACTAAAGCCGCTTTCAGGACTGCCAGCAACCATTGTAAGAAAGTAATAAAGAACGCAAGAGAGCTATATGCTCAGTCCGTCATGTCCAAAGTAGCCGAGCAGCGGCTTGGTGACCACCAGTTTTGGCAAATAGCAAACAGAATCCTGAACAGAAGTGTGTGCTCTATCCCAACTATCATCAATGGACCCGAGTTAATCTCGTCAGCATCAGACAAAGCCAAACTCTTTGCCAAGAACTTTGCAGCTAATTCTACCCTTTGCAACCAAGGCCGCCAACCCCCAATATTTCCTCCTGTATCAGAAAACATGCTATGTGATGTTGCCAAGCTAATCAAAAACCTTGACTCCAGTAAAACAACCGGCCCTGACGGTATTCCAATTATAGTACTCAAAATACTTCAACCTGAACTAGCGCCCATACTTATAAAACTCTTTAAACGTTGTCTTAAGGAGAATTGCTTCCCATCACCCTGGAAAATCTCATCAGTGTGCCCTGTATTTAAGAAGTCAGGTGATCATTCATCCCCCTCTCAGTACAGGCCAATAAGTCTCCTGTGCGTCATGAGTAAGTTGCTGGAATCTGTGTTAAATACAGAAGTAATCAAGCATCTCAGCAAAAATGACCTTCTTAGTGACACACAATATGGTTTCCGTTCTGCTAGATCTACAGCAGATGTGTTTACAGTTATATCTCATAGGATTAGCGAATCTCTCAATAGAGGCAACCTTTCTAGGACAATTGCTCTTAACATAACAAAGGCCTTTGATAGGGTATGGCATAAAGGTTTACTTCACAAGATCTCCAGCTATGGTATAGCTGGAAATGTCTTCTCAATTATTAAATCATTTCTCTCTGATAGGTTCATAAGAGTAGTTGTTGACGAACAGAAATCAGAAGCTCTCGGTATTAATGCTGGAGTCCCTCAGGCGTCCATCCTGGGCCCAACTCTTTTCCTGATCTACATTAATGATCTTCCAAATCACATCCTTACATCATTCGTAGACATTTATGCTGATGACACTACCATCTATGGTAGCACATCTAAGACAGTAAACGATCAAGTTCTCTCCGATTCTCTCTCCTCTGATCTTGATCACGTTGCACAATGGGGAAAGGAGTGGCTGGTTACTTTTAATGCATCTAAAAACCAAGCTTCTTTCTTTACATCATCAACGTTTTGATCCCCAGCTGGCATCAATTAAAATGAATGGCTCTGGTTTTGGGGAGGCCTCAAGTTTTGACAAGCTTCTGGGCTTGACCGTTACTCCTGATCTTAAATGGAATACATACATCAAATTTGTTGCCAAGGTCGCTGGAAAAATGGTCAGATCCTTCTATCGATCCAGTAGATATCTCACTGCTGATGCAATTCTCTATCTATATAAGAGCCAAGTATGTCGAAGGATGGAATACTGTTGCCACATATGGGCAGGAGCAGCTAGAAAGGACTTGTCCTGCCTTGATAGGGTTCAAAATAGACTTTGTGGCCTGGTGGGAGATGTCCTTTTCTCTTCGCTGCAACCTGTTTCTCAGAAGAGATATGCGAGTTTTTCTCTGCTTTATCATTATTTTCATGGAAAGTGTTCGACTGAGCTTCAATCTATGGTCCCTCCTCACCAAACTTTCACAAGAAACACTCGCCTACCTGAAAACACTATCAATAATTCCCTCCACTCTTTATCTGTGCCTAAACCTAAACGTAGATTCCATGATCAAAGCTTTTTTCTTAGAACTGCACGCCTGTGGGATTGTCTTTCATTTTCTTGCTTTCCACTGTCTATAATATGGTTGTCTTTAAGTCCAACGTGAACAAGTGTCTGATGAGCAGTTACACTTAAGTTAATAAATTTACCGAACTTCCATTATTATCGATTACCATATTGTCTTTTTGACTACTGTACACTCTTTAACACTTATCCTTGAGTGGCCTCTCGGCCTTGATAAGTGGTGACGCCTATGTAAAAAAAAAAAAACGTTATGCATGCCTACTTATTGAAATAATATCAACAAAACTATATTAATAAATTTATAAACTACCATATACATGTACGAAATATATATATAAGATGTTTCGTTACATGCCGCACTTAATTTTCAGCACAGTGGTCCTGCCAATAATGATGCTGACAGAGAACTTGAAGATGTGTAGAGATCGACTACTACTATAACTTGGTTTGTTTTTCTTTCATCTTTCCATATATGTATATATATATATATATATATATATATAATGGTTAAAACGAAACTAAGCAAAAATTCTTTCAACCAATAAACAACCACTTTCCACCCAATCACACACTACACAAAATATTTAATAAAAACACAATTAAACTTAGCTACAGCTGCACTGATGACCTAGAACAAATAATCAAGAAACACAATAGAAAAATACTTAAGATGAGAACACAAATAACACCAGTAGAAATAATTATAACTGCACCAACAAATCCCAATGCCCACTTAATCAACAATGCCTACAAACAGAAGTAGTCTATAAAGCCACAATTGCACCTGAAGAAAACCCAAATGACAAAAAATACTATATTGGCCTGGCAGGCACCTCCTTTAAAGATATGGTTAGAGTACATAAATGCTCCTTTACAAACCCTAAACACCCTAACAAAACCTCACTAACCTCCCAATATCTAGATCTAATCCAAAATAACCTTACACCAACCATTGCGTAGGAAATCTTTAAAGAATCTAACGTATGTAAATCTTTAGACTCCCCATGCCTCCTCTGCTTGAACGAAAAACTTTATATTCAGTTTTAAAGATAGAGACAAATTACTAAAAAAAAAAAAACATGAAACCACCATAAATTGCCGGCACTACAAATCCCACCTCCTTAGCAATTATACACCTTTCTGAAACATCCCCTAGACAACATCCTCTTTAGAACCGCTGAATAATACACACAATACACCCATCTACCGCAGACACTCAACTACTGTAACATCAACACAACCAAACCCCCTTACTCAACCCACCCCATATCCTATATTACCATACCCATTTACACATTCATCTACCCATGAATCCTACTACCCCCAACCCAGTTACAACTAAAACTCCCCAAATTTATATGAATGTACATACGTGGCAACTTATAGACATCTGTATGTATATATATATGTATTTTTTGTAGATATGCCAGAAACACTTATATTTAACGTACCTACTTACTTGTCTATGTGCGTGCATGTATCTTCACGTGTATGTGTTTGCGCGGGCATGATTGGACCTATGTATGTATCCCTGTCTGTGTTTACGTTTATTCCTCTATATACTTCTGCTGCTTTATTTTTCTTTTCTTTTTTTAAAATTTTTTCGCTTGAAACAAATACATTTTTTATTATTAGAATGGCTCTACACTCGAGAAGAAAACAATATAAAAATGTATTTAACTTTCGACATTGTTATCAAATTTATAAATAAAAACCTTAAATGCATAGGTAATATATACCATGTTATCAGCATCTTCATGATAAACGCTCTAATGAGGCGCTCTCGGCCGGCTTCAGCTGTCATCTTGTTGAGCAGAATGAGAACTGCTTTTCTCCGAGGTCAAATCTATAACAGGAAAGAAGCGAATGTTTTCAGATATCTTATCGTATGGAGTTCATGAACTCAGTGCATGGATTGAAATTGTTAGCTTGAACATCTTTACACAAAGATCTCCACATGCCAGCAAGGTATGCATCGTTAAGTGTACCTGCGTCTAGCTTATTCAAGACTTACACACCAAAAAGAATTTCATCACAGTCACGCATCTTAAGTTTTCAGGCCTTGCATTAATATTTAACATTAATTCAATAAAATTATATTCTCATAAAAAAATCTAAGGTATCAGATGTACCCATAACTTGTTGGGTCACAGCCACTATCATTTCATTCTATTTTGATTTCGTTAAAAAAAAATTGTAATATAATTTATTTTTTTAAAACTTTTTGGTTATAGTCAAGATTTTCTGCTCTTTTTTCAGAGTCCGGTGTCTGCTGCCCATTTTTCTGGATAATTAGTCATAGTTAAAGCGGACAAGAAATCCCTTCTTAACATAGGGGAAAAGGAGGGAGGTCTTTCACGTTATCCAAGAGAAAGATAATCATTAATCAGAATGGACCATATCTTGCTTGATACCGTCGTCCCGTCTGTGGAGCAAAAACGAGATGTCAAAAAGAGCAGACAAACTTTACTATAACACAAAAATTCACCTATCGTGTGACATTTCTTGCATAAGTAAAAATAACGAGTCTCTATTTTATTATTTTTATTATTCTTTATTAGAAATAAAGAGACTTGTTATTTTTCATCAATTTACATACGTGTTTGTAGTCTGTACAGACACAAATACATAAATTAGATGACGAAAAGAGAACCACTCTTTCTTTAATTGCTCAGAGACACTAAAGAGCATCCTATATTTTTACAAAAACATCAAGAATTATTAGAATGGTCGAATCAATAGAGTGAAAGGAACGAGAGGAATTCATAGTTTAGGGAGATGTGAAAATTGTTCAGTTTGCTAATTAAAACAATTTTTTTAAACATAACTCAATCCCAAAACTAAAACATTTTAGCATTCTGTTCAGTTCATGGATATAAGTAAAATGCCATAGGGAAACAAACGTTGACTGACTCACATTTAGTATAATAATAGGTAGTGGTTACTTATTTTAAATAGTGCTGATCTCTCATGAAACAACCTCATCAAAGAGCATTGTTAACCAAACTCTTAATGATGCTTGTGAAAGGAGCCCCATAAAACAACCCCGAGCCTGACAACACTAAAAACTAAAGAGCTCACATACACACACTATTGTAGACACGTTTTACTATGGACAATACACCGGAAATATGATCAAGAAACAAATATATAAAAAATAAATGTTACCAAAAGGCAAGATAAATTACTCATCTACCTACCTGGATAAGTTTTTGGTGTTTTAACTTATATTAACGTTTATTAAGTTTGAAACGCAATTAGTGCTGAGTTAAACTGACAAGATAACGGACAGGAGGCTGTCAGCTTTAGATAATCGTGCAAAACTCGAAAATAAAATATTGATAGAAATCCACCCATTAAGTGTCATGACAAAGCACAGACTTCGTTCCCTAATAAAATACCACACAGATGTATAAGATGCATTAAGAATTATTACAGTGGTTGAATCAGCAGTGAGAGGAACGAGAGAAATACATAGCTCAAAGAGATGGGTGACTTGTTCAGTTAATTATAAATTATGGCTAATTAGACCAACTGAAACATTTTTTTTTTCAAACATAACTCAATCCCTAAACTAAAATATATGTCAGCATTAAAGGATATAAGTCGAAAAAACATAAAAACGTTGATTGACTCACATCTAGTACAATAATAGGATAGTGGATATTTATATATTTAATAGTGCTGACCTTTACCGAACAACCGCTTTTAATAAAAGAGCATCATTATAACTCCAAATGATACTTGCGAAAAGAGCCCTGTAAAACACTCCAGGACCCTGACAACACTTGAAACTAAGGAGCTCTAGAAATGTAACTTTGCATTGTATATGCACACACACACGATCAACAAAGCACAGGTTTTTACTGCATAAGACCGCACACGGATGTATAAAAGTATATTCAAAGTTACGTTTCTAAATTTTTGAGATGAGGATTGATTATTCATATTTGGTTTCTTTGACTATTGTTTTCACCTGGAGTGTTATTTTCACAACGTTTTAATAGATGTAACATCTAACTTTTCTTCTCGTGTATCTTCTCGAACGCGGGGATCTTTCTGTCAAACTCGGGAATCTGTACAAATTTTGAACGGAATCTTATTTAATCCACTGAAGTAACTCTTGTTCCATTAACCATGACTGAGTAGAAATCCTAAATAATGTTTTACACTATTCTGGAGGTTGAAGGTTCAATCCTCAGTGCAGGTGACCCTCAAAAAATTGTGAATTACTTATATGTCCTACCAAAACTCTTGTCAAACTTGAAATCGGCACAGAATTTTAAACTGAACCCTTTATTTAATCAACAGAGGTAGCATGCTCCCATTCTATCAGCGATGATTAGGTAGAAGTAATTTGCAATTATATTTGGAGTGCTGCCCGCACTGAGGATTGAACTTTTGCAAGGATCTGTAGCATTGCAGATAAAGTACTTGGTAAAGTTCAGTTATAAGTTGCACTCTTCTGGAGGTTGATGGTTTAATTCTCAATGTGAATTACACAGAAAATACAATTGTGAATTAGGACTTCTACCCAGTCATGGCTGATAGAATGAAAGTATGCTATCCCTGTGAATTAAATAAAAGATTCTGTTCAGAATTCCATGCAGATTCCCGAGTTCGACAGAAAGATTCCAGAGATCAACAAGATACACCTAAAGAAGATCGGAGCTCCACTCAAACATTGTGAAAACAACACTCAAAATAACAGTAACCCAAATAATACGAATATTCAAAGTTGTTTTTGAAATGGAAGTACATCTCGGCCGGTTACATAATAATCTCTGTAAAAGATTAAAATAATTTAAGTCTTGTCAGATTTGATCAATAAAACTGATTTTGATTAAAGATATGGATAAAAAAACGTCAAAAGATTAAAGATGGAAACTGTTTCTTTGAAGTACATTGGAACTTTAAAGATTTCAAAATGTTTGAGATATATATATATATATATATATATATATATATATATATATATATATATATATATTAGCATTCAGCCCGGCGTTGCCCGGGTGTTTGAAGATGTATGTTGAGAAAAAAAAAAAAAAAGCGGTCAATTTTTTTTAACTCTGACCCCTATTATGACCCCTTAAAATTTATTGTTTTGAGCTCAAATCGAGTTATTAAATTAGATCCATGTCCAAGGAACCTATATCTAAAATTTCAAGTGTTTAGACCCAAAATTGTCAGAGGAGTTTGGTAGAATTCTCAAAGGTCAAATCGTTGAACTTTGACCCCTTAAAAGCCAAATTTCTGGACGAAAACCAATCCCGTAAATTTTCCCAAATCTCAGTACCCTGTATATCAAATTTCGAGTCTGTAGACTGAAAATTAACAGAGTTATTGCGAAGGAAAATGTACACAGACACACACAGACACGGTCACTTTTATAGATATATAGATAGATATATATAGAGAGAGGGGATAAAAATACTTGCCTTCGACATTAAAATGAGACAAAGGACCGATTTACATATATACAAACAATATATTTATAATGAACAATGGAAAAAAAACATAAGAGCATATGTGCGTGTGTGTGTGTGTGTACACGTGTGATCAGGGATAGTTCTGGATTGCTCATTAATATTATTGGAGAAATAATTCCATTGTTCATAGCAGACCACTAATATTATGGTTAAATTAAGTTATCTTACCTCAAATATTTGCACATGTGTGCAGGCGGAATTTTTTTTTTTAGCAGTGCGATATTGCATGTGTTCATGATTGTGTTGAGATGAAGAGAAAGAAAGAATCGAAGGTAGAGAGAGAAGTAAAAGGGGAAATTAGTGTTACCCTCTGTCTGCTGAAGATTAGATCAAAACGGGCCATAATTTTTCTGTTTCCCTTATTACAATTTGTGTCTGTGTGTTCGTGCCACACACAACCCTGATATATAAGTTATAGTTCCTATATATATATATATATATATTTCTATCTTTACTATTATATAAAAGGAATTTTGTGTGTGTGTGTGTCTATACAAGGTCATTTCCTATGGACCTAAAAACGGTTTGGCCGATTTTTATGAAATTTCACAAGAAAGTACTTTATGTGCTTGGCAATGTTCTTAGGTTTTGTATTGGAATTTCTTCAATAACTATCGATAATTAAAATAATCTGAGGAAAAAAAAGAACACGCAATTTTGACCAAAGTTAACACCTTACATAACCTGACATCACAAATGTATTTAAGAAGTTTTATTACCACACAAGCCGAAAGACCCAACAAATAAAATCAGCAGTAGGTTCTTTGATATGACAAGGACGCATTGTTAATGAAATGATTGTTTTTGTTCATAGCACAATCTCACCATGATACTTGATTGTTTTCATTTTAAACTTAAATTCAAGCCATTATTACCACACCAGCAGTAAAGCCAAACATATAAAATCCACAGTAGGTTCTTTGATATGACAGGGGCGCATTCGAAATGAATGTTTCTGTTTAGAGCACAACTGAAGCATTATACCTGACTTGATACAATTAAAATTTAATCTATATACATAAGAAAATAATTTTATAAAACCAACAGCAAGTTCTCTACAGTGCATTGTGTCTACATTGCACTGTAGAGTGTGGACAAAGTCACTGCGGGGAGGCATGTGAAGTTTCCTCCTGTTGCATCACGATGAGTTCCCAAATAGAGCAGGCAATTGATTGAAAAATGAGTGATTTTAATGGCAATAAAAATGTGGGAGTGTAAAACATTCATTAATCATCATTCAATCCTGGGTAACGTCCGGTCTCCCTGCTAGTACACACACACACACACGTTTCAACACAAAATCCGACACTGTCAAAAAGTAAACGGAATACCAGGTGCCGAGGAGCATGGTGAAACTCTGGATGGATGAAATTGCCAATGGACGTCCCTCCATCTTCCAGCAGGACTCTGCTTTCTGCACACAATGCGAAGACGATCAAGCGTAGCCGCTTACCACCCGACATTAACTTCCTTGAATATTTTTTTCTGGAGAGTGATCGAGGCCGAGAGCAACAAGCAAACCCACAACATGACGAATCTCTCTAACAGCAACCATTAAGGACATGATCGACAAAGAGTGTGACTTATTTCACATGCCGCAGTTACATTGAAAAATAATGTAATACGTATTTAACTGTTGCTAAATAAACTGTCAAATTCGGACGATATTAAAGCATCGTTAATTCACTACCCGCAGAGCAGCTGCCGTTTAGTGTTATGGTTCGAAGCTTTGACTGTTGTACAGGCGGTCAGGTTTCGATCCTGGCTTGAGGTAGTTGCCTGTCTAGCCGCACTGATGAGCTGTGATACAGCGAAACAGTACTGTATGTGGATGACTGTATATATATATATATATATATATATATATATATATATATACACACACACAAGATTCCAGAACGAGTAAAATTCTTAAAAAAAGAAAAAAAAAATGCAACACTTACAAAGATTAAAATGAAGATATATTACTACTAAACCTTATTCTAGAATTCTTATTAAAATCTTTTATCAAACTATTACATGACTGATTTTAGAAAATGTCAAAAATATTTGCTTTGTTTTATTTAGGCATCCCTGTTTCTGCGAGATTGTGAACATGGTGGTGTATGCGAAAAAATCGTTCCTGGCAATGTTAGTTTTATTTTGTAATAAAAAACGAGGTGTTACATTACAAACTTTATTTGAACTTTTTAACACACTTTTACATACATAAATAATAGACTATATGGATCTTTTATAATATGAATTAAAAAAAAATATATATTTAACCAAAAGATATGCTGAAAAATCGTCCCCGTTTTTTGGGGGAAATGAGATTTTTCCAATCGGCTTTTTTAAAAATGAGATTTAATTATATAAAAACAAATGAATAATTAAAATAATTAAAAAAAAAACGATGTTTTTTTAAAAATTATTTTCGAGAGCCCCCCCCCCCCATTTGTCACTTTGAAATGTTATTCAACAATAAAATAATAAACCAATTTACAATAAAAAATACAGAATTCATTTTTCGAAATGAATTTTGTAACGAGATTTTTTTCTAACGTGACTTCTAAAGAGATTATGAACAGATTAACAAATGATGCAGTAATGCTAGCGATAGAACTGGTAGCAGCAAATGTGATACTTAGTGATGTGATTCAAAAAACGTCAGCCATAAATACACTGAATGGCATGAAATGGCTGACACGACGTGGCCTAATCGCCAACCAACACACATGTCCAAAGTGTACTAACCCATACTGACTATGAATCTTCAAATTAAAAATGGGAGGCGCTTTATCAATGGCTATTGTTGGTCTTACCCAAAATGCAAAAAAAAAAAACAATAAATGTTAGAGCGGCTTCCTTCTTTGAAAGTAGCCATTTACGGCTACAAGAATTAATACAAGTTTTGTATCGGTGGTCGTTGGAGGAACCACTAGTGACTGTTGGCGTTTCCAAGAAATCATTAGTTGACTTTTTTTTTAAAACCACTGTTTTATTATATGAATTATTTCTTGCAAAACAAAATATACCCTCTCCGAAAATCAGGTAAAACTAGCTGATAAAATGTGAAAGCCTTCTGGGCAGCTAACCACTTCAAAATAATTCCAGAAATATATAGTGAGAAAACACGGAACATTTTTTTATATTGGAATATACTATGTTCATATTATTTTTATGTAGGGTAGGAATTGAAAATATGTTTTTATTTTTTTAGAGATTTTTTTGTTTTCTATTAGCGGTTTTTGAAAATTTCAGACGACAAAAATTAAAAATCTAGCCATTATCTGGAGATTTTTTTCCCTGATCTAGCAGGTTTTTTTAAATCTCAGTTGGCATCACTGGCTTGGGGTGCTTCAATATCCTTACTACACAACCTCTCTCCGCCCGTTCTTGATATTCTGATAGTTGTTCTTACCATGGGGAGTTGGGGGTGTCTATTCCAAAAGCCATTTGTAACATGAGAGGGTTGGGGTTGAGCACCAACAACAACCTTACTTTAATTTTTTTCGAGAGGCGGCATGCTTCCACCGAGCAACGCTGGTTAGCCGGTACTGCTTATATAATAAATACGAAATCTGCATTAATTGAAATATCATATTCATATTTAAGTTTATTTTACGACTGGGCAATGCCAAGCGGCCTGCTAGCATATATGCTTTTCACCACTTTGTGCATTGAGCACTGTTGGAAGTAAAATCGCCATCTGTCATTAGCAATAATGCAATGCTCTTTGTAAAAACGAAAAGGGCACTCTTTAACTGCTGATATAGTTTATGCAATCAATAAGAATTTCCTTTCTTTACATATGCAGATGATGTAATGGATAAAAACTCTGACTGTCAAAAAAGACGACCAGATTTCTATCCAAGCCTTATTTAATTCAGAGTTTCCAAATTTTAAATTTAGCGTCGACCTGTCTGAGCGACATATCCTGTTTCTGATAACTCGGATGAACAACAGGATGTTCACACCATAAAATGGCCAAAGGATTGGAGACCATCACCAGACGATTTCACTCAGTTGACCGATCAAGGTTACCTCCTGAGGGCATGTGTAGACCAAGAAATCAGCTTCAAGTATGCGAGACGAAAATCAGTTTCCTGCTTGCCACCATTGAAAGAAAATGCAAACTTTGTTCGCTGCAAGAAAGGTGTATCTTTTTCTCGAAGATCACTCAAAGAACGTACAAGCTTAAGATTCCAATAAAAATTGAATCTGCACTTTCAAAATCATCTGGAATAATTGAAATAAACATTTCTGGCATCTTTTGAACTTTATCGAATATCAAATAGTTTGGGTTTTTTTTTGTTTTTTTAAAGAGAAATATCTTTTCAACATCTTTAACAAGCTTTATCAGCAATCTCGAATTAGAATTTTTTGCCTGCAACTACATAGAACTTCTAGGCAGCGATTTGAGTTTCGAAAGAAACACAGACATGTCTAGTTGCAAAAATAGGCAGATTGATCTATGTTTCAATGACGTTAACCGTCTCGTCAGTGGTTCAATATTGGCTATTATATTATTGATTATTATTAAACTCCTGGTGAGATGATTAACATCATCGAAACATCGATCGATCTGCGTAGGGATTTTCTGATGTTTATATAATTATATATGAGAGAAATATACACAAACTAGCTGAAGTACCAGCCTAAATTAGGTTTCTAAGATACTATTCAACATAGTGAGGAAGGCCGAAAGAGCAATAAAAATTTTCTTTAGAAATTCTTTTTAAATACATTCTTATTCTTATACGTCAACAAATAAGAAATAAAGAATACAAAAACATTTATACTTTTCGTGTGTGTGTGTGTGTATATATATATATATATATATATATATATATATATATATATATATATAAGTGAAAGTGTCTGTCTCTGTGTGTACATTTCCCGACAATAACTGTCAATTTTAAGTCTACAAACTCGAAATTTGATATACAGGGTATTGAAATTCGGGAAAATCTTTGTAATCCTATTTCGGATAGAAATTTGGCTGTTAAGGGGTCAAAGTTCAACGATTTGACCTTTGAGAACTCTACTAAACTCCTCTGACAATTTTGGGTATAAACAATTGAAATTTGAGATACAGGTTCCTTCGACATGGATCTAACCTAATAACTTTATTTGAGCCCCAAACAATGAATGTTAAGGGGTCATAATAGGGGTCAAAGTTTTAAAAAATTGACCTCTGCGATCTCTACCAAATTACTCAGACATTTCTGGTCTAAACATTTGAAATTTTACATAAAGGGTATTCAGAGATAGGGCAAGCTTTTTAATCGGGTTGGGTCGAAAATTTGAGCAACCATTATATAAATGTGTGTATGTATGTTTGCATGTCTGCCTAAAACTTTCGACAGAGGCGACGGATTTTCACGAGATCAGTATCGCTTTGAAACTCGACCCTTCAGACGACAAATACTGAAAAATTGGCTAAAAACATTAATTTCTTTACCCTCAACTGGACACTTTTCCACAGGGAGAGGTCGCTTTTTTCGCTGATATTTTCGAAAGTCATCCCCTCTTTTCGATTGTCTAGCCTTAATTCCGGTTTGGCAGTGGTCGTAACAGTAAAAACGTCACGTTTTTTTCCTCCCGTTCTTTTCCTCTTTCGCGGTATGGGTTCGAGCCTGCCTTCCTACTAGCACTTTTTTTTTTTGTTCAACACACACCTCCAAACACCCGGGCAACGCCGGGCACCCATGCTAGTATATATATATATATATATATATATATATATATATATATATATATATATAAACGGTTATACAAGTACGAATCGGATTTGGTATACAAAGAATTTAAACCTGCTATCACTAGGAATACAGAAAGTTCCAATGCTTCTGTATTATTAATAGGGCTATGACAACAGCATATTCTCATCATTGTTTTGACTCTCGAGTATATATCCGACGCAGTTAATCAACCGAGAACCACATCAATCTATATAAAAGCATTTCAGATATCAATGGATGCACACTCGAGAGTTCAAGCAGTAAAATGTTGTCATAGCCCTAATTATTACCAATGGAGAATGTTTCCATGAATATCGTTTCTTGTGGTCGGCTCATATAAATTGTTTTTTTTTTCTTTGGCTTGCATTATATTAATATTAAATATTATATTATTAAATACATAGTGATTTTTTTCTCTCTGTATATAAACGACAAGCTCTTTTTTTTTTTTAGAAAAATATATAGCAGTAATAAATTTGACTTATGATCACAATCTACTGCAGTTTCATGCTCCATCCAATCCTCAAAAGTGAAACCACAGTAGAATGTTAAGGTAAACTACATTTGTTATTGTAATAAAGCTCTACTCGAAGGGATATTGAAAGCAGAATCCCGGAAGGGAGTTCCAAAGACCTGCAGTTCTGGGGAAGAAACTATTGGAGTAAAAGGCTTTCTTGCACCTACGGATCTCTACTGTAAAGGGATTGCTATTTTGATTTGGTCCAGCTTAGTCTTTTTTGTTTCCTTTTAGCAAAATTAACCTAAAAAAAAAAAAAAAAAAAAAAAAAAAAAAAAAAAAAAGACAGATGTGGCAAGACTTACTTTTTGATCTTTCAAGCTCATCTTAATGTCTCTTACATGAGACGGCTCATCTCAGATTCTTATCTTGATCTATGACTATGTAATACCGATTCCTTTTTAACTACTAAAATAACATAAAATTAAAAGGGTAAGAACTCGTGTCTTTACTTACAAAGATCGAGCCAGGCTTCGATGTGTAGATCGTTGATCATTGGAAAAAATACACAATTATAAAAAAGCTGGTTTGGTTATTGTTTTACGACATATCAACCCTTTTCGGGTTATTTAATGCTGAATCCAGTAATTTTGAAAAGAAAAAAAAAAAAGAAAAAAGGTTTTACGTTTCAAGTTTTATATATATATATATCTTTGAATATTTATTCATGACGTTTGACTTGCTTGTTTTGTAGAGGAAATATATTGTTTTTGGCTTCGCGGAACATGATTAAGTTCTGCAAAAAGGAAAGTGTGGTCTAAAATGCTACTAAAGGTAAAAGAAGTTGTTCTTTACTAATAAAGCACTTAAAACATTAGTACAAACCTGTTTGTGTGCAGTCTGCAGAGTTCAGTGTAAAAAAAAAGAATGAAGAAAAAAAAAAAGGGAAAAAATGGCCGCCTATATGCTTGCGATACTCTCATCTAACTTGCAAATGAGATGCTTCTAGTTGGATATAAAAAGCCTGAATTTTCAGAGACTGGGTTAATTTTGATTTGGATATCAGAGTAGCAAGTGTTGTTAGCAGTGCGCCGTGTTCCAGAGTTGAGTTTTGACAGTAGAGTGTTGAAATTTGGAGTTGAGATTTTGATAGAGTTAATATTGTGCCGAAAGTTTATACGGCTTTTCTTAAAAAAAAAAAAAAAAAAAAAAAAAAAAAAAAATCTTATTTCTTGCCCTTATGCCTAATTTAAAACAAAAAAAAAAAAGGAGGGCTTAACTAATAAAAAAAATGATCTCAATTAGAAAAGTATATTCAAATACTTTATGAGAGAAATTAATGAAATAAGAGGAAACAGAGTTGCATTTGATTGAACTCTTTCAAGGGATAAAAACAGATTTTACTTATATCTATTGGGAGGAGGGGGCCGGCTTTGCTCGGGCTTAAAATACGCTTACATATATTTTAATCTGTCCAGATTTCGTATATCTATACTCCTATAATTTTTTTTTGTATGTATTGATATTCATATTAAAAACACTTTTTTTTTTCTATTTATTTAAAAAGAAAATACAACTTTGTTATATATGGGTCATGGAATTGAATTCACTAGAAAAAGGTCTAGCTAATTTGCATATTCTTTTAAACATTCATTTTAATTAATTCCCTATTAGTTTCTTCGGTTTTCTAATGGGATAATCATTTTTAGTTAACTATTACGTGTAATTATATTCATGCAGATATTCTACATGATTTATACTTATATATATTATTTATATATTTATGTAAAAGGTTTATAGTAAACACAAAACTTTCCATATATATTTTTGTATCCATATATATTTTTGTTTAAAAAATTTTGGCTACTGGTTAATGTTATAATTTTTAGCCTTGCAGCAAACATGTTTTCATGCCTCAGGCATTAAGGAAAAATTAAATTGTAAGCTAAACGCTTTGGTTTCAATTCTCGATTGTGGCGTATGAGTCATTTTTTAAAAAAAACTTATTATCATTAATAATATAATAAATACGAAATCTGCATTAATCAAAATATCATATTTCTGTATTAACGCCAGGTGCCCTAGAGTCATAATTTCAAAAGTAAACAAAAAAAAAAAAAATGTACTTGGATGCCATCAGCTTGAAGCAAAACCAAAACTGTAATATGCAAAGCTGGTGACGTTACCACAGTACAAACGTGACACGCATATGAACAGATTGAAAATTAAAAATAAATTAAGCTGAATGGACAAAATGTATAACGCTTTTTTCAATTTTGACCCAGTTTTTGACCCTTTAAAAAATATTTTAACTGGCTAAAGCCGAATTCAAAATTGCAAAAAAAAAAAAGGTAATTACCAACACCTACAAAAATCCTAAACCGTGCTAATACTTATCTCTTGCAAATGGTTGCCCAACAAGCAAAGCATGGTAGGCGCTTTGGATCCGGTAAGTCTGAATATTTATCGCCACAGTTAATCAACTAGTGCAAAAATAAAATGTTAATAAACCGGATGAATTCAGAGATGACATAAATGGTAAGAAAATAAATTTGCAAGGATGTTGTTGGGAGCCTATTTGATGAAATATTTAAGCCAATTTGATCAGTATATTTTTTTTTATTATATATTCCGTGAGATTGTAGGCATTTATATACAAATATATGGAGAGTAAAAAGTGGACCCTCATGTAACTTATTTCTCCCGTATTTCATCCTTTAGTCCTTACATTCCATGAGTGATATGACTGACAAAGAGACAAAAATTGCTGTTTTCTGGATTGGTTTATTTTGAATGAGTGATATGTGTAGATTTTCAATTCTTTCATAATATTCTTCATCATTCAACTGTCAATCTATCCGTTCCAGTAAAGCTTATCCTCGAGTGGTTTTTTAGTCTTGATATGTGGTCACTCATTAGTAAAGCATTTTTTCCCATTAAAAATCGAATTGGAATTAACATTTCTTATAAAATACATAGATTAATTATTCACAAGCTTTTTTTTTTTTTTCTAAGAAATTCCATATTGGAATTATAACTGTCTTTACCATTATTTACATGGTTTTCTCTTTGGACTATTGTCCACATAACATTGAGAATTACAGTCATAGTAAGTTCCGGATGATTTCACTTTGGGGTTTTTTTTAGGGGTAATTTTCATTTATACATGCTGATGTTTTTCTTGTATTCCCTTGTCTAGAGGTCAGATATTTTTTTGATATTTTTACGCAGTTTAGCAAATTTACTGTCTCTAAATTCCGCTTTGTACGGTTTTGTCTACTTACTTGCTTCCAAGTTCTTCTTGGCTGGTCAACCTTTTTGCAATTCAAGATATCCATGTTTCTGCAACAGTTTATCCAAGAAGATGTTCCACATGACCAAACCAACAAAACCAAGTCATCCTTAGCATAGCCTCCATGTTGAGCAGATGTGATGCTTTTACCAAATCCAATGTGTTGGGTCAGGTGATGTAGACTATTAGATCTTTCTTAAGTCCAAACTGCTGACCTTTGCCAATACCTCAATCTGCTGAACATCTATAAACATAATATGGCATAATCATGTTGACACACTAGTTCTTCTTTGATAACCAAAGTTAAGCAGCATTGAGCCTAGTCATTAGTACTAGCTGGATGACCATTTAGGAATACCAGGCATTGTATTTAGTAGGACGTCGACATCTCCCAGCAAAAACTGCAAAACTGAACGTTGTCATCTACCTTAACCAGATACACATGTGACTAGGGACTGTGATCTTAATATTCTTGGGATATTTCCTCCTCCGGAGGAAGCCAGTTCAACCCGCCTAGGATGAATGCTACTTCTATAAACAGATAAGACGTTCTAATTTGACTGTCAAAAATATGCTCACCCCGATCACAATTTTTTTTTTTTTTTTTTTACATAAGAGTCACCACTTATCAAGGCCTGGAGACCACTCAAGAATAAGTGTTAATGAGTGTACGGTAGTCAATGGAATAATATCGTAGTAATCGTTAGTAGTGGAAATTTGGTAAATTGGATTACTTAAGGGTACGGCTCAACAAGAATTTGTTTATGTTGGGCTTGATGACAGCCATATTGTAGTCAGCTGGAAAGCAGGCAAACGGAAAAGAGTTCCACAGGTATGCAGTTTTAAGAAAGAAGCTTTGTTCATGGAATCTACGTTTAGGTTTAGGCACAGATAAAGAGTAGGGGAAATCATTGATAGTCATTTCAGCTAGACGAGTGTTTTTCATGAAAGTTTGGCAAAGGGTGACCGTAGATTGGCGCTCAGACGAGCATTTGCGATGAAAATAATGATAAAGCAGAGACAGGCCCACGTTTCTTCTGTGGGAGAGAGGTTGCAGGGAAGAGAAAAGGGCATCCCCACTAAGCCACGAAGCCTATTTTGTACTCTGTCAAGGCAGGATAGGCTGTTTTTAGCAGCTCCTGTCCAAATGTGGCAACAGTACTCCACCTCCGGACGTGCTTGGCTTTTATATAGGTAGAGAATTGCATCAGGAGTGAGATATCTACTGGAGCGGTAGAAGGATCCCACCATCTTTCCAGTGACCTCGGCAACAGATTTGATGTACGTGTCCCATTTCAGATCAGGAGTAAAGGTCAAACTCAGAAGCTTGTCAAAACATGGAGCCTGCCCAAGACAAGAGCCATTCATTTCAATTGAGGACAGATAGGGATCAGAGCATTGATAATGTAAAGATAGAAGCTTGCTTTTAGATGCATTAAAAGTAACCAGCCACCCTTTCCCCATTGTATCACGTGTTTTCAAGATCAGAGAAGAGAGAATCAGAGAGAATTTGGTCATTTACGGCCTTTGATATGTTGCCATAGATGTCTACGAATGATCTTACGATGTGATTTGAAAGATCATTTTTGTAGATGATGGACCCCGAGGGACTCCAGCATTAATACTGTGAGCTTCTGATTTCTAGCCATCAACCACTACTCTTATGAACCTATCAGAGAAATTAGTTAATAATTGAGAAGATATTTCCAGCCATACAGTAGCTTTACCTTTATGCCACTCCTTATCAAAGGCCTTTGATATGTCAAAAGCAACTGCCCTAGAAAAGTCTCCATCGAGAGATTCTCTAATCCTATGGGATATAACCATTAGCACATCTGCTGTGGATCTAGCATAACGGAAACCATATTGCATGTCACTAAGGTTATTTTTGCTAAGTTGATTGAATATCAATGCACAAAAAACCCCAAATTTATAGGAGTGTGTGTGTGTGTACGCACGCTTTAAATGAGGTAAATTATAAATCTATGACATCACGTAAAATCTACCATAATTTTGTCCAGGTAATGTTTTAAGATCTGTTTATAAAAAATCTAAATAGCTCAGTTCATAGAACATCAAATTTAAGATATCAAGGTTTCAATTTTGATTTCCGGTCATGGTATCCGCTCTATTTGTTGGGAATTTATTACTTAGTATTAATGCAACATTTTCTATTTCTGGGCTGGAAACAATACATATCCTCATTCTTGAGCAACGCCTGTGGTATCAACCAATTTTTTTTTATAATAGATTTACCGAATTGATCGTGTAGATAAATAACTGACATTAATTTCACTTTCCCGTACAACGAAGCATATGGGTTCAAGTCTTCTAAGGAATCATAGTATTTATTTGCCAAGTCATTTTTATTTGTACAAATCTAGAGCATGACGTAGATATGAACATAAGTAGGTAGGTAGTAAGAAGCGACTACAGTATTGATGATTATCAGATTTTGATAGGAAAAGAAAAAAGGCAAAAAATTTATTATAAAACCAATTCAATTTGTTATTGATTCTTGCTTTTCTCCAGCAACTTCTCATGGAGAAGCCCACCCCTTTCTTCTCCACCCCATTTCTCACTCTTCGAAATTGAAAAGCAGAGAGAAATTCTATTGACGACAAAAGCAAGATTTGCGGAGAAGAAAAGAACGAAAAAGAGAAATAATGTTAAGTTAGAAGAGAAAAGAAGAAAAAAAAAGTGTCTCAGAAAATCTGGGTTAAATTTTACGCTATTTATTTCGTGTAGGATAAGAGGAAATAGAAAGTGCTCTGAAGAGCAAATAAAAACAAAAACATAATTCATATTATATATATATATATATATATATATATATATATATATATATATATATATATATATATATATATATATATATACATACACACAGAGTGTTGTTCTTCGTTGCCCGGAAAGTTTTTACTCTAATTTCGGTTTCTTTAACAAAGTCATTTATGAAGTAGGATTTTCAGAGTTTGGTTCTTAAAATATTCAATGAATCCAATGTTAAAAATTGTACAGCAAAAAAATTACTTTGTATTCAACGCATCGAATGCTAAATTCTTAAGTGAAATAATGAATTTATACATACAAAAATACCTTATTATACAAATACATATGGACTCTACTTAATGGATGCAAAAATGTCAAATGGAAAACAATTTAAAAAAACAAAAAAAACAGCATTTTTTAGCATACTGTGCTACATGTGTCTGAATGAAAACTTAGAAATTATAGATTTAGAGATGGTAGCAGTAAACTATTTAATAAAAGACCCAAAATTTAACTTTGGCATCAACAGGTTCCGAAATACTAGAAAAGCACAAAAACAAATTCTTTAAATTTATGAATAACCCCAATTTATATTCGAATGGTGCATACAGGCTTACGATATGAATCTCTGTTTTGTTTTGTTGTCTTTTTTTGCATGGGCAAACTGTAGGCATCCATACCTCAAGGGGAATGGATTGGGTAAAACACCCAACGTATTAGTTATGTATAGTATAAGAATAAACCTCCCCAGAAGATTTTGTTGTTAATAAGTTTTTCTGAACATACAAGCGTGCAATAGCTGTTAGCAATAAAAGAAAAGAGACACGTGAAAACGATACTGCCATGGTCATCATTGCTGCCACTACTAGAAACATTACAATTGATTGAGCTGACTACTTACAACGTGTCAAAACAGCAGCTTTATGTGATGAGTCGTTGATTTATCTGTTGAAAACAGAATTGGTTGGCTGCAGTGCTACATAACATTTCACAAACAAGTTCAGTGAAAAGTCACTTTTTAATGTTTAATTACATTAGATTAATGTTTGTCGATTTATGTTTCATCAGCTACCGACTCCATTTTTATTTATTAATCATTTATTATTTGAAATTTATAAAAAATATAAGATTCTTATCACTTTTTTAACATTTAAATAGAGATTGAAATATGACAAAAAACGAAAAATAACGTAAAAAGTAATTTTGATTATAGAAAATGTTTAAAATTTAGACTTAAGCTTAAGGATGTATTCATTTTTTTTGTGAAATTTATAGTTGTTTAACCATGTTTCGGCCAACTCATCCTCTGGCCTTCTTCAGGTGGTTAACCGCAGTGAGATAGGAAGGCTAAGTCATAACTATCTCCAGTAATTACTGTCTTCCATTAGTTGTTGCTGTCTCACTGTTTTGAATCGAATAATCCTCTTGCTTGCTTTGGTTAGGATTGAAATCACTATCTTCAGACAATGCTCACCTGGAAGCATTGAGTCTCAATGACTATCCACTGCTCCACGGGCTCCAAAGGGCGATCAAGGTTGGATTTTATGGTCTTATAAATCCAATTTTGGGTTCTTATGTGGTCTTCCATTGTCGGGTCTGCACCAAATGGAATTACATATTTTATTTTTTGAAATGAGGATTCATAATTTGTGTATTGATTTTTTTTTTTTTTTTTTTTGCGAACTGTTATCTTCATTTTCATAGTTATTGTTGTTCAAGAAGGCCAAAGGAAGAGTTGGCCAAAACGAGGTGAAACAACAACTATGAAGATGAGGATAACAGTAAAAAACAAACAAGTGAAGCATGCATGGTCCCCCGTGAGTGCACAGTGAACGAGGCATAAAAAAATGACTAAGTTCAGCATGTGCCCCCCCTCCCCAATTTAGCCCAAAAAGTCCCCAGGTGACATCAAATCCTGGTGAAAATGAAAAAAACCGTGCAGTTTTAGACCTTAACATATGTAAATTTGAGTTCTGCACCATGCAAAAAAAGAAATGACTACGTCCATCATTTCCCCCCCCCACCCCCCACCACAAAAAAAAAAAAAACCCTGGTAAATAGACATACTCTAAAAAAGCCCCTGGGGCATACCCAAGAGTTATCACGAAGACAAACAAAATTATATAGAAATCAGTTAATTACAACTTTTCAGAAAGTTTTATAAAACTCCAAGGCGTCAATTTTCTTTAATAAGCACAAAAATATCAATTTTAACCATTTTAACCTGAAAGGCACACCTAGGGAGTCAACTGGAATTTTCTCGGGATATCTGTTCTGTTACTTTTTTACTCTTATCATGTTTAATGTTTGTGCAAAATTTTAAAAAATTCCACTTATTGAGAAAAGTGCGGACAGACGAACGGACAAGGGTGAATTTAAAAGTCTACTCTCCTTTTGTCGAGGGACCAAAAAATGAATACACAATCTCAAAGGATCAAAAAAAATTTTTAAAAAGTCTTAAGAAATTGAAATTCAGGAAATCTGGCTTAATTTGATTATTGATAAAATTCAATGCAAATCCAAAATATTTGAAATTGTTCATGTATTTATTGCATTGCAAGTGCAATTTACTGCAAATTAGTCAGGTGACATCATTTCAATTCAGTAGCTTTGTTGTTGTTGGTCCATTTCCTTTTTTTTTTTTTTTTTTTTTTTTGCTTTTCTTTTTTTTCTTGAGAACCGTGATTTCTCTTTCCTTTCAGCCCGATATTTTACAACTTTTATTTTCACTCTTATTTTATCTTGCCAGGCAACATGGGGTATTCTTGCTAGTATATACAATTTTGCTTTACATTCTTTTTAGTTAGTTTTGGTTGGTTTTGTAATGCAGAGTTGGTATGAAAAACAAAAAATAAATAAAATAGAATGTTAAGAGGCCATATGTTAAACAAGACGGGGGGTGAGGTTAACTTCCCAACATTTTTTTTTCTCACTCGCTTCTAGCATTAAATTAATTAAAAATTAAATCTATAACAAAAATGAAAAACAAGCTTTATTCCAAAACAGTAAATCTCAAATTTTTCCATGAACAACAAAAAATCCAAGTCGATTTTCATAAATGAAAACACTTGAAAAAAAAAAAAAATAAATAAATAAATAATGCGTTTGTGTGTGCAAATTAAAACACACATAAGCATACATCTACCAGAAAGAATAGTTGGAAATAAGTCATACACCATCCACTGTTTAAACAATTCCTACCGTTATGTACCTAGAAAACTGAGCTATTAAACCCGACATAGTGATATAAGGAGAAAGAAGCAACCTTAGTAGAAGTTAGTGTATCCAATGATGCTGTGTTAAACAGAGGAAAAAGATCAAAATACTAAGGTCTTATGTAGGACATGAAAAGAAACTGGAATCTTAGGAAGATTGCTATTATTCCAGTAATTATAGGAGCAACTGGACTTCTGAAAATTTTTTCCAAAACTGCCTGGCAAATATACCCATGTATAGTATAAAAATAAACCTCCCCAGATGATTTTGTTGTTAACAAGTTTTTCTGAACATACAGGCGTGCAATAGCTGTTAGCAATAAAAGAAAAGAGACACGTGAAAACGATACTGCCATGGTCATCATTGCTGCCACTACTAGAAACATTACAATTGATTGAGCTGACTACTTACGTGTCAAAACAGAAGCTTTATGTGATGAGTCGTTGATTTATCTGTTGAAAACAGACTTGGTTGGCTGCAGTGCTACATAACATTTCACAAACAAATATACCCAGTGAGCCAAGTGCAAGAAAGGTTCAAATAATTGCATTTAAAGGGACGGTTAGTATTTTAAGATCTCTTGGGTAGGGTGCCTCATCCCCAGCTTGAAAATTGCAGGGAAAAAAAAAAAAAATAGTTGTTGGTTGGTTGTTTTTGTTTAACGACACATCAACCGTTTTTTGTTTTATTTAATATCGAATGCAGTCATTTTGGAAAAATTGTTTTATACTTCAAGTTCTTTATATCTTCATACATTTTTATGATGTTTGGCTTGATGATTTTGTAGAAGAAAACTCTTTGTTTTTTACTTTGTAGAACATGATTGAGTTTTGCAACAGAAAAAGAAAAAAACAATAAAAATCAACGTTTGGTGCATTTTTGATCAGGAATCCAGGCTTTCCATAAAGCTTGATCCAATAGTACCGTTTACCCTAACCGGCATAATCCCTTCCGGCTAAAGTGGACCTGGGAGCAATGGTAACCAATGAAAAAAAAAAAAAAAAAAAAAATTAAATATTGATCATACTTCTTTTAATGTTGTACGACAAAGTATTTGCCATTTATGTCTGCACTAGCGAGGGTACCGGGTGTTGCCTGGGTGTTTGGAGGTGTAAAAGAAAAACAAAAAAGTATTAGTAGTCAGACAGGCTAGAACCCGTGATGCAGTGACGCGAAGGTGGAAAAGAAAGTGAAAGAAAACGTGACATCTTACCGCTATGCTAAGAAGCCATAGGAAGTGAAAAGCATTCAAATTTAGCGATGTCAATCAAAAAGTTGACTTGCTAAAAGAAGGAGTTCATGCAGGTGCAGAAATGAAGGTTGGCTGAAGGCTAGCTCAGCTTTCCGCCTTTTCATTTATTTGTTTCCCCACGATGTTGGGGAAAATCAGCTCCCCACAAAAAGGGAGTGTCCAAATGACTAGCAATTGTCCGGTATGAGGGTTTCCCCCACAGTGATCAAAGCTAATTGCTTTCTGGACGTCCCTGGCACAATAGGCCAGGCAGCTGCCTTCACTTTCGATTAGTTTCACTTTTATACAAAAACACGAACAAACACGCAAGAGGATGGAATAGCGTGCATTTTAAAAAAGTCAATCAAAATAAATCTAGAGAAGACGTTCCTTCGCAAATCGTAGATATTATAATCTAGGGAGTATATAAAATGTTCTAAAATATAGTATTCTCTACCCCCTGGGAACCCCCACGAAAAAGCCTTTGCTGGACATGCAGAAACGCGCACGCCTCTTTTGCCTTTTGTGTGTATATATATATATATATATATATATATATATATATATATATATATATATATATATATATATATATATATATATATATATATATATATATATATACTAGCAGTTCCGCCCGGCTTTGCTCGGGCCCTATTTACTGCTCATAACTTCATGTGCATATGTATATATAAAAAAGTGTGAATATGTACGGGAGGGAAGTGTACACGGACAGACAGACATTTTCACTTTTATAGATATATAGATATTGGATGCAATATATAATAATGATTTAAAAAGTAAAAAAAACAAAAAAACAAAACTCATGTACCATCACCGAGAATTGAAACCAAAACGTTCAGCTCACAATTTATTTTTGCCTGTTGTCAATGACTAGGCCATGAAGACATCTATAATGCAAGACTAAAAATTAAAAGATGAACTAATAGCTACTACATTATGCATTCTTAATGCTGGCGTTCGACCTTCACCTGGCAAATTTCGTTTTTTATTTATTTTTTTTTAATTTTCACACTTTTGCACCGATTTTTCCTGAGTAAAACCCAAATATAAAGTTTTTAATGGATTCAAATACCTTATATATGAAGTTTCCTGTCTGTAGACCAAAAACTCTAGGAGGAGTTTGTTAGGCAAAATTTGTTAAACAAAAATATATACATATACATAAATATATATGGAAACAGTTTTATGTTTACTACAAACTTTTTACGCAAATATTATGCAGGTATAAATTATGTAGAATATCTGCATTAATATAATTACATGTAATAGTTAACTAAAGATGATCATCCCATAAGAAAACCGAATAAACTAATAGGGAATTAATTAAAATGAATGTTTAAAAGAATATGCAAATAGGTTAGATCTTTTGCTAGTGAATGCAATTCTACAACCCATACATAAGTTGTATTTTCTTTTTAAATAAATAGAAAAGACGGTTTTTAATATGAATATCAATACACACACACACACACAAAAAAAAACGAATATATATATATATATATATATATAAAGTGAACGTGTTTGTATGTGTGTGTGTGTGTACATTTCCCTAAGTATGTCAATTTTAAGTCTACAAACTCGAAATTTGATACAGGGTACTGAGATTTGGGAAAATCTTTGTAATCCGTTTTCGGCCAGAAATTTGGCTGTTAAGGGGTCAAAGTTCAATGATTTGACCTTTGAGAACTCTACCAAACGCCTCCAACAATTTTGGGTCTAAACACTTGAAATTTGAGATATAGGTTCCTTGGACATGGATCTAACTTAATAATTTGATTTGAGTCCAAAGCAATAAATGTTCAGGGGTCATAATAGGGGTCAAAGTTTAAAAGAATTGACCGTTTTTTTTTTTTTTTTTGTTTCTTTTGCTCAACACACACCTCCAACCCCGGGCAATGTCGGGCTGAATGCTAGTATATTAGTTGGTGGTTAATTTTTTTTCAGTAAAGTATGTCCCATATGCATAGCTTAAGTAGCTGATATGATTAGAAAATAGGATACCTCCCCCCCCCCAAAAAAAAAATGGTTGAGATAAAAAGATTTTAGAGTGGTGACGAAGGGTAGAGATGAACATCTTTCCCAAGGGTATCTGAGGCGGTTTAGTACCATATCAAGAACAAATTATTTAATCAACATATGGGACCCTGATAGGTATTGCCACTTCGGATGAGAGCGAACTTCAAAGTAATGGAAAGTAAAGGATAATTCCACATTTCTTCAAGCTAAAACATTAAGGCCTTATCATTGGATATACTTTAAGTTCATCCTTAAGACTGATAGCTTGTCAGTCATATTTGTGGTTCTAAACCAAATGGACATCCTTTCACTGTAAAACAGAGTGTAATCTTTGGCCATTTACAAATTGGGATTTCTTGATTTATGTTAAGATCAACAATCGCCGTTTTTTTTTGGGGGGGGGGCATTTGTTTTTCTGCAACACAAATTTGAATTGTAAGAAAAAAATATCTTATCTTAGTAGATAAGAGAATAAAAAGCTCTTCGGAAATTTTTTTTTTTTTTAAGTCCAGGCGTTGGACAAGTGCTGGACAACAGGTTATGATCATGTGGAGGGAGGTATAGCTTTAGTGTGAAAAGAAGTAATGCATCTTTTTCCCCCTCTGCCTTATAGAAGATAAACATAATAAAAAATATCAAAGAACACATTCTGTCTTTTCCCCTTGTGCTGCCGGTGCAATACTTTCCGCAACACAAAAATTCAACCGTGGAGCAATAACGTGACAGCGATGAGGATGCTGAGAAAAGGATGCGATAATTTTGTGATTGTGCTGCAAAAATCTAACAATAACACATCAAATCCATTGGACAAAAGATGAACACAATGCGTATGACAACTATTGTTCCATAATAAAGCTGCATTTTTTTTCTCGTCTTTTTATTAACGAGTTACCGTTTATCAAGACCCAAAGTCCACTCGAGGATAAGGGTTCATAATTTATGAAGTTACTTTATTTTTAAGCTAACTAAATAAATTTTTGAATTTAAATTAAATTTATCGAATTGAAAACAGGAAGAGTTATTTCAAACTCAAATATATTTGAGATTTTAAAATAAAATTTTAAAAAGCCAAAAAACGAGGTTTTATTTTTATTATTTAACAGAAACATTTATTTATCTTTAAAGATATGATAAAAACTTTCGACTGTCGAGTTCTTATCAAACAATATTTTTTTATTATTAATCATTTTTTTCTCTTGGAGATATAAAAATATTTCTGAATAGTAGTCCGTTGGGATATTAAAATGAACAGTCCTTTCAACTGACAATATTTTAGAATAAAATACACCATAATTTAAATCGTTTTTTTTTTGTTTTGTTTTTTTAAATAAAAATCCTTTCCATAATTCACTAAAATTACAGAAAAAAAAAGTAAAACGAAATAATCTGTTAAACAGTGAAACCACGGATTTTGAGCATAATTTGTTGTTCTGAAAAGCCGTTATAAAACAGAATAATATTTTTCCATCTATCTTCTATATATATATAAAGGGTAAAATGTGTGCGCGTGTTTGTATGTTTCACAAAAACTTCTGACAGAGGCGACAGATCCTCATGAGATCGGTATTGTTTTAAAGCCGATCCTTCGGACAACAAATATTAAAAAAATTGGCCAAAAATATTAATTCCTTCACCTTCAACTGAGCAGTTTTCTACAAGGAGGGTCGTTTTTTTTTATTGTTTTTTTTTTTTTTTTTGCGTCGCCATTTTTTTTGCAAGTCATCGTATCGGTTGGATTGACTTCACTGAATTCTGTCGACTGTTGCTTTGATTCCCCCTCCCCCGCTACTACATCTTTTTTTAAAAACACCTCTCTCCACCCGAACTTCCTACTGTTATTTTACCTCCCCCCCCCCCACACACAGGCAACGCCGAGTACCCCTGCTAGTTAAAAATAATGGGAAAGAAATTAATCTGTTGATTTTTATATATAGATTTTTTTTAATTTTTTATTTATTTTTTTTAGATATTTAATGAGTTATATTGTTTTCAATACTAACTACAATGTATAATAAAGTATTTATATCAACTTGAACTGGCGAAATCTTTGATCTAAATACATTCACTCCAATGATTTAGAAAGTATACAGTTTGCAGGTTAAGGTTAGCTTGCAGGTAATCAGATACAGATTGCAGCAGAACCCGGATTGACTAAAGTTGATTTCAGTGACCGAATTTTATAGCAAATTTGTTTTATTTGCATGACTTGTGTTATTAATGTCAAGTGTTAAATAGACCATGAATAAACAAAAAGTTCTACTTGAGCAGTCAAATATGAAATAAGGTAAAAACTGTGCAAACACTGAATCGTAAAATAAAATGCAAATATTGTCTCATACAAAACAAATACTCTTTTTAAAACAGAAATTTTGGGTATATTTTACAATAGACAACAAACCGAAAAAAAAATGGTGAAGAAACTAACAAATGTCACTAAACGGTAAATTTATTCTTCTACGTGAATGGATAAGGATTTAGTGTTTTAACTTATTTTAAATCGTTTATTTTATTTTTTTTTTTTTAGTTTAAAACACAAATAGTGTCGAGTTGCTAAGTTATAACAAGAACAAGATGGCTGGCTTGAGACGATCTTCTTCGAAAACTTGATAATCACTCAAAACTCGAACATGGAACAAAATACTGAGAGAAATCCACCCAATAAATGCCAGTGATAGTTATTTGATGTGTTTCTATCAAATGCTTTTTTTTAGTTTTGAGTTAATATCGAGATTCTGAAGAAAGCATCCTCATTTCCGCCATCTTGGGTTGTTCTAACTTAGCAACTCGGCACTACTTGCGTTTCAAACAGAAAAAACGCTTTAAAATAAGTTAAAACACACAGAAAATTATCCAGGTAAGTAAAAGAGTAAATTATTTTGTCTTTTATAACATTTATTTGTTATATATTTATTTCTTCAACACTTTTTTGGTTTGTTGGGTATTGCCAAACATACCTGAAACATTTTTTTTTCTTGCTTTACTTTCGTTTTCAGTTTCGTTCCCATAAAAATCGTGATTTCATTTACATTCTTTTCTTTCAGGAAAATTGATTATGAATAATTTGAACCTCCATGTTGGTGGAAGAGATAGTTCTCCTTGGAATCTGCATGGAAAGAGAGTTGTTTTAGACTTCTTTAGCATCGGCAGGTGTGTGACATTTTTTATAAACAAAAGAATGTTCAATGAAGAGAGCACATGGGAAGCACGTGATCTTTTCACACACACACACACACACACACACACACACACTATTACGCACGCACGCATAATGTCTAGTGGCTGTTTAATTCTGGCAAATAACTCATGCATGAAAATACAGAGACTTGTTGGCGATTTTAAAATTTGAAGAAAAAAAAAGAGACCAAAAATTTAATCTTTTGAAAAGATAAGCTAAAATTAATTCCTTCTTCCTTAATTTTCTTGACATAAAATTGGTTGACGAACGGACAGATCTCTAGGAAATGTTCTAAAATTCGGGCGCGTCTTGGCTTCGGATACAAATTGCCTAGAAAACTAGGTCAAACACACGACACAATCTCCATCTGCTTCTAGAGTGTTTTGTCTAGGAAGATGACTTCTGAACCTTCGCATCAATCATGTCAGACACACTGGGTTCATCTGCATTCGTTGCCTGGCCATTCTAACATGTACTTAATGTAACACTCATGAAATTCATACTAGTTAACATAATCTCTACCTACCAGCGTAAGGTCCTGATATATAACAGGTGGATGGTAGAAAAGGTCAGAAACGAATTGAAAGATTCAGAATTCGACTACAAAGTGACATAAGAGAAAAATGCATGATTAAAGATCTGAAGCCATGAGAATGCCAGAGTCTCTAAAGGTGACATACAACCTCATTTCTTCCTTGTGGGCATGAAAAAGTTAAAAAAAAAAAAAGAAAAAAAAAAAAAAAAGAAAAAAAAGAAAAAGATACTACTCTTATACGTGTCTCAGGACAAACAGCACCATTAGTATATTGCCCAAACATGAACAGATGAACGGTGTTAGGTCGGTTGAATAGTTGAGATGACGTTAGTTTCATTGCTATCTCAATGAGACCAATAGTACATCAGAAATTAAAGTGAAGGTGGTCCAAACGGGAAGGATGACATGTCTTTTGTAACAGCTGCTATCCACAATTTTAATGGGGAGTTTGATTTGTACGGTTAACAATTTCATCTTTTATGCTAAGTGAATTTACGAGCATTTCGTTAGGAAGTCTAGTTGGAGTGGCTACACGGCTAACTAAAATAGTTAATTACACACGGTTTCTATTTTTTTTTTTTTTACGTTGTCTAAGACTGCTTGTTTTCAGAGCATTCTGGTTTACACTTGTGGATCGGATCAATTAATGTATCGATCATTAGTGGAAAAAGTTTGAAACCCGCTCAGGACATAGCTTACATTTTAGCTTCAATGCAATCATTAAAAGCTCAATTTTATGAAGGAGAGGAAAAAATTAACAAAAGTGTAAATGGATTCATGGGAAATTCATTGTAAGTTCTGTTGGCGTTGCCACAAAAAAGGATATCTCAATACAAACATAGATTTTATAGAGGAATGATTGTAAGAAAGAAAAAAAAAGATTACGTTACACTAACACAGCAAATCTCAACTGCCATTATTCAAAAATCATATGTAATCCTGATATTTATATATACAGAAAAAAAAGGCCGAAATTTAAATAGAACTCATAACCATTTGGGTTGGCAAGATAACTTATTTGCATGCGTACTTAAAAAAGGGGTCATCAAAAATATATATCAATGAATATAACTCGTGAATTTTTTTAGACGAGGATTTATTATTCATATTGAACTAGCAGGACCTGTGGAAATTCCACAAGGGACTCATTCCTATGTAACATATTGATGTTGGCATTCTGTAGATGTTGAGCATAAATGGAGACGCTCTGATATTATTGTAGCTCTTGTTAAAACAGCAAAAATATTTATCTAAGCTAACAGGAACACTTGGCATAGCACGGTTGTAAAGTATGCTTAAATATGATATCTTAATTCTTGCAAATTTCGTATATATTATTATAGAGTTAATGTTCTATCGATTTTTATATATTATAAAGTTGCGATTTCAAAAACAAAAAAATATATTCATATGATTTGGGGGCATCATCTTGAATCGAAACCAACACTTATGAAGAAGTCTTGGTAAAATTATTTATTACAAGAAATGGAGGTCTATAACAATTAAATGATAGTCACTCGGATGTAAGCGTGACGCACACAATAACACACACGCTATCCTATTTATATATAGACTAGCAGGACCAGTGGAAATTCCACAGTGAACTCATTCATATGTAATATATTGATGTTGGCATTCTGTAGATGTTCAGTGTAAATGGAGACGCTCTGATATTATTGTAGTTCTTTTGTTAAAACTGCAAAAATATTTATCTAAGCTAGCACGAACGCCCTATAAAGCCCGGTCATAAAGTACACTTAAATATATTTTAATCCTTGCAGATTTCGTATATATTATTAGAGTTAATTTTCTATCGATTTTTATGCTATAAAGTTGTGATTTCAAAAATAAAAAAAATATATATATCCAAATGACTTGGGTGCATTGAATCGAAACTGAAATAAAAACTTATAAAATATATACACATATAACTTGAGTTCCTTCAGCCATAACCGAAACCGAAATTCATGAAGAATTCTTGGTAAAATTATGACAAGAAATAGAACATAACATTTAAACGACCCTGATGTAAGCGTGACATGCTATCGTATTAATATAACAATACTTAGTATGATATATATCTATATATCTATAAAAGTGAACGTGTCTGTATGTGTGCGTGTACATTTCCCTACGCAATAACTGTCAATTTTAAGTCTACAGACTCGAAATTTGATATACAGGGTACTGAGACTTGGGGAAATCTTTGTGATCGGTTTTCGGCCAGAAATTTGGCTGTTAAGGGGTCAAAGTTCAACGATTTGACCTTTGAGAATTCTACCAAATTCCTCCGACAATTTTGGGTCTAAACACTTGAAATTTTAGATATAGATTCCTTCGACATGGATCTAACTTAATAACTTGATATGAGCCAAAAACAATAAATGTTCAGAGGTCATAATAGAGGTCAAAGTTTAAAAAAATTGACCGCTTTTTTCTTAACATATACCTCCAAACACCCGGGTAACGCCGAGCTGAAACGCTAGTATATATATATATATATATATATATATATATATATATATATATATATATATATACACACATGTAGTAATAAATAATAATATATAAGTAGTAAGATTGTACATTTAGAAAACAAAATAGTTTAATCTTCTTAGAATTCATACTAAAATTGTCCACAAGGAGCATGGCGTAGTGAATAGAATACTTGTAAAAAGTTTAAGAGGTTAAGAATCGTATTTTTAGTGCGGTTGACAATCAAGAAATCAATTGCGAATTACTGGAGGTTGAAGGTTCAATTTCAGTGTTAATTACTTAGGATTTCTACCCAGTTATGGCTGACTGAACGAGAGCATGGATTAAATATATTCTGTACAGATCTCCAGAGTTTGACAGAAACGTCCCAGAGTTTAACAAAAATATTCCGGAGTTTAATATGATACACCTGAAAAGGGTAGATTATATCAACTGAAACGTTGTCAAAATAACACTCAAGAGGAGAACAGGAGTCTGAAGAATCCAAATCCAAATAATGAATCCACATCTCAAAAATTCATTAATGTAATATGTAATCCTGATATTTATATAAACTGAAAAAAAAAATGGAATTGAAATAGAATTCATAATCAGTTTAGTTGGCAAGATAAATGTGTACAAAAAAAAAAAAAAAAAAAAAAAAAAAATTGATAAATATAAAACAAAGGTATTTGCAATTTCCCCATAATATTCTCTGCATCCCAATATAGGCACACACGTGTGTAGAGACATAAAAGAAAGCAAACAAATATGGCTGCCAATGTTGAACTTGCTACGCAATTGATGAAGTTGCTTTAATCGGTCAATTGTGTGACTAGTATGAGTTATATTACAGTTAATTCATTACTCTTCGATTCGATATAATTAAGTGAGTGTTTCGGACAAATGGGAGAGGCTATCATTGATCTAGAGATTTGGGTCTTTGCGAATGATTTCTGCTCACCTGATCATTGCAAAACAAATGGACGTGTGTACATGGCCATTTTTATAAAAGTGAAAAACGATTAAAAAAAATATTATTTAAATCAATAACCAAATAAAAAAAAAGATAAAGTCAATAGTAAAACAATTGATATCAACTTCATTGTGATTTAATGTAAAATGAAGCACAGCAAATGAAGCCCAGAATTCCGATTGTAATCAAGTATATGTAAACAATTACCCAGAAATGAGTTTGAGATTTTCATAAAAAAATGGCGAGGACTTGAAAACCCGGAAAACAGCAAGAAAAAAAAAAAAAAAAAAAAAAAAAAGAAAAAAAAAAAGCCAATGAGTTCATTGGAAACAATCGTGAGTTCAATAGAAATACAAACAAAAAATAATGTCCACCGCCTGCACATGAACTAACTTGACTATCCATGCATATCCGATTCTTGCACCTAACTGCATGCAAGATCGAACAGATCTTTTGTGCACATACATATTCATTTCCAAGTGTATTATCAGTAAAATCTATGCATGCATGTATAAATTGCACATTGTCAAATGGTTGCTTATGCAAAACGTCGTATTTGCTTTGTTTCAGGTGTGAGTCAATAATTCACTACACTCCCACCTGATCTCATGATCACAAAAGTAATTGTGGTTAAGAAGTTTGTTTGTTTTGTTTTATGGCATATCAACCTTTTTCAGGTTATTTAACCCAACCAGACCTGAGCTGCTGAATCTAATTTGCCCCTGTGTCTGACCTGGGCAAAATTGTGAAAAAAAATTTAAATATGTTAGTAATATTTTGCCGCCAGCATTCAGCCTTTGTGTGTCAGTCCGCCCAACAGGTAGAGCCCTTCTTGATGCACAGGCCCACTTGCATCATCAGAATTATCATCACTTTCTCCTTCATCGATATATTCATCATCACAAGCGTTACTTGGTTCAGAAACATACTCCTGATCAAATTCACTTTGTCTGAATCAGAATTTGTCACTTTATCCAACACTTGTTGTGCCTTGAAACTCCTTGGTCTCGCTCTTTTACCTGTCGACTAGCTCGCTTCATGACTACTTTCGTCTACATAACAACTCACAACTCTGCCAAAACAAAGGAAGCCATTTGCAGAACGCGATTAGGCAGCTCTTTTTAGCCCCCTAACACAAAAACACATGGTCGGGAAACTACCAGTTTAGCGGTAACTTGGTATATAGCGTTTTCGGAAATTACCGGTATATCGATGATTAGTCTGGTAGGGTTAATGCCGAATCCAGTTATTTTGGGAACAGTTTTTATGCTTCAAGTTCTTTATATCTTTAAATATTTATTTGTAGAGTTTGGTTTGGTTGTTTTATGGTATATCAACCCTTTCCGGGTTATTTAATGCTGAATCCAGACTGGATTCCACTTATTTTTGAAATAGTATTCGTGTTGCATCCAGTTATTTTGTAGAATGTTTTTTTTTTCTTCAAGTTCTAATATGTTTAATCGCTAGTTTTTAGTGTTTGGTTGTTGTATAATGGATTTTATTGTTTTTGTTCTCTGCCCTGCAGAACATTAATGAATTTTGCAATGTGAGAAGGAAAAGGGTTATAGAATTAATATTCTTTTTTTTTTTTTTACCAGCTAAAAAAAACAAAAAACAAATCGAATTTTTTCCACGGGTTCAAATCCTCTATATATCAAGTTTAAAATCTGTAGACTAAAAATTGATAGAACGTTCCTCACACAGACTCTCTCTCTCTCACACACATTAGGTTACTAATAAGTAAATAAAGCAAAATTGTTTTTTTTTTTTTTTGTTGTTGTTTTTTTTTTAACTAATTTCCTAACAGTATTTCTTATAAAATAATTTATGTCAATAATGATTACCTATTTTCTAATTAATCCTGAAAGAGTTTTTATTTTGTCCTGTGTTTTAACTAAGAGCAAAAAGAAATGTGTATTTTTGGAATCCTCATATTCTGCTAAGAACATGTGGCCAATGTCAAGAAGCAGACATCGGCAGCAACACATGGCGCTCGGCTGTAAAAGATGTATTCAGCAACATTTAATCGTAAATAAAAATAGCAACCCCCCCCCCAAAAAAAAAACGCAACGTGAATTTAACACTGATCTAATCCAACCAAATACAAGAGAGTTAGGTTTTAAAAATAATTTTAACAAACACTATACCACCCGATATCGTGTGTGTGTGTGTGTGTGTGTGTGTGTGTGTGTGTGTGTGTGTGTGTGTGTGTGTGCGTCGATATTTTTGGCTGTTGATTTTTTCTAACTAGAATTAAATTATAAGTATAGTGCGTCTCCTTTAGCTGGTAAAAAAAAAAAAGAAAAGAATATTAATTCTATAACCCTTTTCCTTCTCACATTGCAAAATTCATTCATGTTCTGCAGGGCAGGGAACAAAAACAATAAAATCCATTATACAACAACCAAACACTAAAAACTAGCGATTAAACATATTAGAACTTGAAGAAAAGAAAAAACATTCTACAAAATAACTGGATGCAACACGAATACTATTTCAAAAATAAGTGGAATCCAGTCTGGATTCAGCATTCCTAGGAGATTGAGGAAGTAGTCTTCCCTTAGATCCGACCGATCACCCATAGATTTTGGACATAGACAGTATTCGCACTCAGTCATAGTACCTACAGTTAGAGGTTGAAGCTCTAGCACAGTCAGCTACGCTGATGAGCCATGGTATTGCAAAACAGTGTCTATAGTTAACTGTTATATGTTATGGAATATATAATTTCTTAAAGATTGATGGATAATCCTGCTTTAGAGTTGAACAAGTTAAAGAATTTCAGAATACTCTCTCCACCTCTCATCCCCCCCTCTATGAAAGAGATGTGGCATAATGATTGTGCCATGACCATGACTTTTTGAACTTCATGCTGACCACATTGGAATTTATGTGAAATTTTAAGCTAATTGACTAATTTAGTAAATAGTGATTGAGTGAAATAATCTGTCATTATATTTCTAAACAGAAATGAAGTACATAACTACAGTGGAAGCGAGTATAAGCCCAATACATTAAGTCTAGTGATGGGACAATTTCAATACTTACTCCCAATCCAAATAAAATTTCTGATTCCGTTACAATTCGTGATTCCGATAACAAAAGTGCCTGAAAGAACACAGCCACGGCATAAGAGTAATATCGACCCTTCATAGCATGCATGCATATGCATAAAAACCCCAGCCTCATCTCATGGGGAGGAGCAACAGCTATCCAACCTACTATTCTGCTGATTTAATCAAAAGAGAAAGATCTATCCTATCGCCACATCAGTTTAATAGTTTCCTGTGCCCATAACGTCACATCACTAATGGACACTTAGCTCTTCCTTAACTTCTAATTGAAAAATTCCACTATTTAGTTTTAAGCTTATATGGAAACTAATAGGGCACCCGGTGTGTTGCTCATTTGTAAAATATGCTTGAATATGATATTTTAATTTATGTAGGTTTCGCATTTATCATTCTCTATTGATTATTATCTTATACCCAATATATAGCAGTTATTTCAAACGTCTTTTAAACAAATATGACGTATCATCAGCTAGAATAGAGACTAAAAGATATACTTCGCCAGCAGTGGACACTAACATATGATCTAAGGACACATGGATATCAAAACTTAAAAAATTAACACAGTTAAATGTAAATTTGCACATGTGGGGAGGATACACTTAAAGTCGACTTATTCCTGCCAAGTTCGAATGTTGACTCTTTAGCAGTTATTTTTATCAGCTAAAAAACAAATTGAATTTGTTCCACAAGTCCGAATCCCAATTATACATCAAGTTTCAAGTCTGCAGACCAAAAATTGACAGAACAGTTTGGTAGAGACCGTTCCGCTCACAAAAACGCAGATAAAGTCACTTATATATATATGATTATTTTTTATACCTACAGATACTAGTGTTTCATCCTTTCGGAATACAGGTAATCACGATTACTGCTGATTGTGGGATTTGAACCCAACCACGAAACCATCAATCTCCATTAGCAAGGAATATAACCTCAGGAGCGCCATTAACCACGACGAGAATTAAATGAAGTTTAGCATTTATGAAGCCAAATACAAGCATAAATATTATTAAAAACGATCTACAGTGATCAAGCGGCTGGAAGTCACAATCTCACACATAGGCCAACTAACTGACTTATTTCACAGACAGTGTTCAACTATTAAGAAACTTACTTCTTAAAAAGGAGGAAATTCTAAATATTTTTTTTATACCTACAGACACTAGTGCTTCATCCTTTTGGAATCATCACTGCAGGAATATATACATTTACCATTCTAAACCTATTTTTACACACTCACCTCTTATCTTACTGCTAGTCTATTTTCCATCTACATTTTCATCGGATTCGTTTAATCGTCCCTCCATTTTAGCCAAATGAAGGCAATGCTTGTATAACGATCGACTCTTTATTTTTGTTGGTCGATATTTATTATTTTTGCTAAAGAAAAACTAGAATGATACCTCTGTTGGGGACCGGGGAAATATGTCAGAACCAAGTAAACCTCAACAATCTTTTACCCACTGATTGATTTCCTCTCTATATCGTTAGTCTTTCAACTGTGTTACAACGACAACTGATTGAACCTTGTACTTGATATTTTTACCTACTAGACTTTCACATATTATCGGATTGCAAACTTATGAAACTATGGCGTTTACTTTGACCTTTGTAAGTAAATATTTTACTTTCTGAGGTCAAGAGAAGCTAAGATGGTATATATCAGAGGCCATTGCATCTGAAACAATGTATCTCACAGCAAACTTTGCACATCCGACAGAGCCGTCTTTTGGCAGTTCAGTAAGCAATCCTTTGCTATGTGGTTGTTTTCTGTTTCTTACATCTTCCCCTCTTTTCTGCTGAATTCTCAACCAATCAACATGTAATGAAGAGCTGCTCTGGTTGGCATTGGCCACCCAACCAGAGCTTCTGACTAAACCGTCAGCCTCTCATCAATCGCAAGTAACGTTACTCGTTTCTCAGCGAACTCTTATTCTTATCTATATCCATATTATTTCTCATGTACGAGGGGCGTGCAATAAGTAATGCCTCTGACCCACTTCCCATAGCAGTAGAGCAACAAAACTTAGCACAGTTATTAGACTTTCTCTACATAGGAACCACCCAGAGTTATGCATTTCTCTCATCGTTTGATGCAGCTCTGGAGACCGTCTTGTAGAACACCCCAGGTTGGTTCTCCAACCATGACGTGACTTCAGAAATCAAGGCTCCATCATCTGGGAAACGCTTTCCTTTCAAAAACAACTTCATGGCTGGGAAGAGGTGAAAATCAGAGGGTGCAAGGTCAGGAGAGTAGGGAGGATGGAGAACGATTTCATAACCACACGCCCGTGCTTCTGATCTGGTGACATCAGAGTTGTGGACTGGAGCATTGTCCTGCAGGAGGAGGGTACCTTTGCTGATCTTGCCCCCACCTCTTTATTTTGATAGCTTCCCTTAATTTCCTCAAAAGTGAAGCATAATTGTAATTGTGGTACTCTTTGCCAGGAAATCTGTCATCACTACTCCGTCCTGGTCCCAGAAGACTGTGAGCATGACCTTACCAGTGGAAAGCTGCACCCTTGCCTTCTTTAGAGGTGTTGGGTCCAAGTGCTTCCACTGCATTGACTGGGCTTTGGTCTCTGGATCATAGTGATGGACCCAGGTTTCATCCTGTGTAATCAGTCTTTTGAAAAACTTTGACTCATCTTCTTGGCACATCTCCACATTCATCCTCGAGCACTCAACGCGTTCTCGCTTCTGGAATGGTGTGAGCAACCCGGGAATCCATTTGGCAGACACCTTATGCATATGCAAATGGTCATGAATGATATTTTCCACAGACCCTGTACTAATCTTGACATCTTGGGCTATTTGGCAAGTAATAATGCGCCAATCTTCCAAAACGGCAGCCTCAACTTGACGGGCAGATGCCTCATCAATGGCAAAAGGGGGGGGGACCAGGTCTGGGAGCTGTTTCCACAGACTTCCGGCCATGTTTGAATTCACGATCCCAGTGTTTTACAAGGTCATATGATGAGGCATTATCACCATAAGTTTCTTTCATTTCATCAAGTCTCCTGTGGTGTGTGTCCTTTCAAATACAAAAACCGGATTACTGCTGAACATTCAACAGGCTCCATTTCACACCTGACTCAGTTCAAACACCTGTAAAACAGAAACCAATTAGTTCAGAGCTGTAATTTGCCACATAACCTGTAGAGATATAAATCATTGCACATGCAAAATTTCAGCTAGATCAGACAACTGGAAGTGGGTCAGGGGCATTACTTATTGAACGCCCCTCGTATATAAATCTACATTCATTCACTAATATATATCGGTATGTTTTCGTCATCATTATGCGACCTTTGGCTTCTCAATCACTTACCATTCAATTCATTTAACTACACATGAGGGTGGGATCGTCTATAACATAAACAGACCATCCTGTCCCTTCTACAAGACTACCACACCTGTAGCAAGTAAATTTGTTACCACCATTATGCACTTTTGATTCTGAAGGTGTTCATCTGCTGGAAGTGGTGGCCAATCAAGCATTCACTGTTAGTCTTGATGGCTCATGCCCGGGTCAGCAGTTGTTCTGCACTCATTTTCATTCTATATGACACACACAGTAGATGTCTAATATGTTGATGTAGGCCAGAGACGAACAGTCACCAACCAATGAGGCCACGCATTGCAACTCAGCACATCTAGGAAAATTTGTTGTGGAACAAACTGGTCATATAAATGCATCAGTAGCATATGCAGTTATGAGGGCCTGCTTGAGCGGTTTTGCATTTGCTTGCTTTCTAAGTTGCCTGTGTATGGTCAGAGCTTCATCTAGCAATCGTATTGGCAGGATGGGCTCAATATTATCTATAACGCAAAGCTTGCATACAAGCTTTATATTTTCAATCCACTCTAGATAAGGCATGTCAGTTGCAACACCACTAAACTCTGGAATCAGATAGACATAAAAAATCTTGTCCTCCATCATCAAAAATTAATATACTGCCAAAATCGCTTGTATTCAAAACTAAATGTATCCGGCGTTGTTTGATATTAAATGTAATATTACATTCCTTTAAAAAACATAACAAAACAGAAAGAAATTGAGACATGTGCAAGTATTATGTTTCTTCTGAACAGTTCAATTCTTGTAAGTAAAAAAAATACTCGAGCTGAGATAAAAACCAAAACTTAAAGACAGCAGGTCAAGTACAATAACCCAACTGAACACGATCTCCAAAAGGTGTTTTCAAACCTTCTTATTCTTAACATAATATGAATGATTAGCACATGCGCAGTTATGAAACAGCAACCAGATAAAAATCCTATGGCCACCATGTACAAATTTTTGCATTTTGACCCCTTAGCAGCCCTTTTTTTTTCCAAATCAAAACTGATTAAAAAGTTTTTCACGTGTCTGAATACTCTATATACAAAATTTCAAGTTTGTAGATCATAAATCGTTGAGTATATAGGTTGAGAAGTGTCCTCACACACACACATTCTCCCTTTTATAGATATAAATGACAGTACTCCTTTAATACACTGATGCCGTAATTTGCACCACCTCTGAACTTTACAGTGTTTTTTCAGCTTCAAATAACACATCAACATAGCACATGTGCACAACTCACCTTCCTCAAGACAGACTCTACATTATTCAAGCGGCTTGCTTTTATTCAGCTGAAAATTTGCATACAATAAGCAAGATTTAGTGTTAATTCGCTCGACTGCCAAGAATAATAAAATCAACTGCACGTCGCCATTTTGTTTTTTTTTGTTTTATTATTCAGCAGCTAAACTCTACTGACGCGCATACACATGGACATTTTTAAGGCAATTAATTTTCGCACTCATTACAATTTTCTTGAATTGAAAGCCATGTTTAATTTCCAAAGAGTTTGCGATAGCTGTACAAGTTCTGGTGATGAGGAGTAGGCAACTGTTCTTTTCACGTCTCGGACTTTATAATTTTGCAGGCAAAGAGCCCAAATTTTTTCTCATCTTGACACGAAAAAATTCAATATTTTTATGGAGCAATTCTGGTTTCTGATTGGATGCTAGCAAAGTGTGGCTCCATTTGATTAGTCAATTCCTATCGCCAGCGTGTGACACTATCAGCCGGTCACAGCCGGTCAAGTATGGAGGTGTGATGGAACAATGCTACCTGCCTTTCTCTCTCTCTGCTCCCTTCCTTTTACCCTTCGAAAGTTTTTTTTTTTGGGGGGGGGCAATTGTGTTTTAAGTGTCTATAAGTAGAACCTTCCAATTTTCAGTGATCATACCTTATTATAAATAAAAAATATTGCAACAATACACACTGGCAATTTATGTCTCCTGATGCCAGCATCTCATTTTACATGAACACTAAAAAATGGAGACAATTTTGGAGGGAGGATAATCATGTTCAAAATTGCTTATTGTTTTTTTTTTTTTAATTTTTTTTGTAAATGTCAAAAACAAAGCCAAAAATAATGCGGTCTCCATTCTCAAATCACCCCCCTCCCCTTCTAAAACACTAGAGCAGTGGTTACCAACAACTGTGCCGCAACAAATTAGTGTCCCACAGAGAGTTAATAGCTAGAAGTCATTTAATTTTATTTTGTTTGATAAAAAGACATTCTTTTTAATTGTGATCACATGACTAGATTTATCAGTGATCAAACTTTCAGATTTTGAGTTGTGTGAAGAGGAAGAATTTTGGAAACTTTCCCAGTGATCATGGTATTAAAGTACACACAACTGCCATTAGGCACTTTTTGGATTTCTGTTATGGAAGAGTATCCAATTCTCAAGTAAAAAAAAATCAAAGTCTTGCTGCAATTCTCAACTTCGTACCTATGTGAACTGATTTTATTTTTTCAACATTAAAAAATTTAAAAATGTGAAAGACTTTGAAATAAGGTGTAGATCTTTCTCACATTCGCCCACATAATGCGGCAGTGGTTAAGAATCACTGACAATCACCATTATTATTCAGATATTGAATACGGGATAGATTATCCTTATATAATCTTTGGTTTTTATTATTTTTAATAGTGGCGGAGGGGGGGGCAAATATTGCAGTTTGTAAAACACTTAAATATATTTTAATTCATGCAGATTTCGTATTTATTATTACAGAGCCAGTTCTCTATTAATATATATCTTAGATGGTGGACATGTTAAAAACACAAGGGGGTGGTAATCATTGTGCAATGTAGTTTTAACGGACTGAAAATGTGTCAAGATACATACAAACTTTGCATTTTTTTTTTCAAACATATCTGATGAGATGTAACTACTACAAAAATTGTCTGGTTTATGTCGAAACAATTGTAATATCCGAAAAAAAAATACAAATATGAAGTTATTCCTTGTTTTTAGTTTTTGCAAGTATATATATATATATATATATATATATATATATATATATATATATATGAGAGAGAGAGAGAGAGTACTGATTTCAAAAGTTAAACAATAAAAATAACTTGGGTGCCATCAGCAAGAATCAAAACCAAAACAGTGCTCCAACCGCGTTTACTCATATAGCGCTCCAGCTGCATCCCCTGCCGTTTTAGCTAACTCGATAGATAAGAAAGATTTAAAATTAAATGACTTATAACTGATTGAATTTGTGCATGCGTAAAACTAATAAAAATATGCCGGCAACTTGAAATGGACATTCTGCATTTCAACTTGCCAACATATTTCTGTACCCGTTATTCATCCATCTAAACAAAGATTTTATTCATAATAAACCATCTTTGGTGTATGATTACTATTTCCTGTTAATTTTAGTGTTATGTGACTAGTAGCTTAAGAGTTTATCGGTTTTACACATACATATATCTACCATTTTATTTATACTGATTGCAAAAAGGCTTTATGAGTAGAAAATATTTATTTTTTTTAGGTGTGTCACAAAAAATTAAAAAAACTCAAGTGTGCCGTCATGTTAAAAAAAAAGTTGGGAACCACTGCACTATAGAAATAATAGAATGGTGGACAAGATTCAGAAAACCAGAAAGGATACAAAGCATCCATTGATGGTATAAAGAGGACACCAATGAGACCCTTGAGATTACGGTTTCAAATGATGGCTGTAGCTGTCAATGGTGTATGGTAATCCTGTGATATTTAGCAGTAGCGATTTCATAAGGAACTTTTGTTGACAAAATGAGATACAAGAGGATTACAGTCAACGAACTAAAGAATTATTATCTATTGAGACACAGTCTCAGACAACACATCTTTTCATGTTGGAAAGTAAAGACGGTCTTTCAAGAAAATTTTATCTATAAAATACTTTAACAGAAATGTTTTTCTCTGCATCCAAGGCTGCACATTATTTGCCCTATAAATTAATAAGTGACCCATTCACAACGAATTCGTCAATTATAATAACTAGCAAAAACATGTTCCCTATGATTGCATATTTTTTTTGTTAGTATATATGATGAATAAGAATATACTCCACTGATCCTAAAAAAGAGGGGGTGATGCCTGGGAGTATGGTCTCGTGACATCAGAACAGATACTACACTACCTCTCCTCTTCCATACAAAAATAGAAAGTAATTATTGAACAAAGCATTAAAATATAGTTTTGATTTCAGACTGTTAAATATCTAGAACATGTGTACAAAGAAATCATTTTAACAAAAATGATGCATCTGGCGTCCAATGTAAGAAACAACAATTATCAAATGTACCAAAAGGTCATTTCAATAAAAATTATGAATCTGACATCTTGTTTAATACCTAGGCTGTGTGTATGAAGAAATCATTTCAACAAAAGCGTGCATTTGACGTCAAATGCAAAAACATAAAATCATTATCAAATGTACCAAAGGTCATGTGAATAAAAATTATGAATCTGACATCAGGCATCCACACGAGAAGAAACAACAAACTTGATCAATTGTTAAAAAGAAAAGTTAAGATTATATTTGGAAGGTCATTTTTTGGCAAAAGATTACAAAGATGTAATCCAGTCACACCAAAGTCAAATCAATTCAGTGAAATGACAAGAGCCAAAAATCGCCCTTACGGTATGGCTACAGTGACAATGTCGTCCCAAGAGGGCGTTTCAGTTTGACACACACACACACATATATAACACAACCGAAAAGGATATTCTTGTTAGTTGACGATTTGAACTCAAGAATCAACCTATTGAATTTCCGTGTGCGCCATCCTTATTACATCCAGCCATCCATAACCATCAATGACAATAAAGATATGTTATATTTTCATATATCATCATTCTGTAAAGACAAAAACAACACAAACAAACAGACACCAAATCTCCATTAGTCATAGATACGAGCGTTTTTTTTTTTTTTTTTTTTTTTTCAGTTTTTAAAATGTCACAGTAACGATTTTTTTATATTAAATTTGATCCATATTAAATTTAACACCATATTCTTTTTAAATATTCCAAATTTTGGTTGTATAAAACATTTTATATTCATATTTTTGTTGTCACGTGTTGAAATATATCGTTCTCTTAGCATGTGGAAACCTTTGTGTCGGAAGAGGAAAATGAAAGGGAAACATAGAATCAAAATTAGAGTGGCATAATGGTTCTAACGGAGCCCAATCGATAGAAAAACAATTTTTGCTTGAATGAAATGATATTTATCCATTAAAAATGTCTACCTACAGATTAGCAACTGGTCAAAACCTGAAAAATAAACTTTATCATCTAAACACAATAGAACATTCCAGTCTGATTATATATAAACCATATGATTTTCATATAGCAGGAAGTATAAAAAATAACATTTACATATCGTTACTAGCGATCTTTCTAGCGAATCTGCCGCTGGAGAATAATTGTATCCAAAAGAATTTGACTTGCTCGATATACTTTGTTTTTGTTTTTAATCCCGAATATTTTCCAGATATTTTTGTATTACCTTTTGGGACATGAATTGGGTATCTAACGTTGAATAAGCTTATTATTGACGAACCATTTGAAATAAGGATAACATGTGTCTGCCCGCCATCTTTAACATTCATCACTGGTTACCTCCCCCTCTCTCTATAAAGACAAACAATATGGATTTAGACAAGCCCGTTCCACAGCAGACATCCTAACTGTGATCTCTGAACGTATATACCATTCACTGGACAAAGCGGGGGAGGGCAGAGCGGTAGTTCTAGATATATCTAAGGCTTTTGACAGGGTATGGCATGAGGGTCTCCTCAGTAAAATCAGATCATACGGTATCACTGGTAGAATACTTAACATAATTAAATCCTTCTTAGATAAGAGAAAAATCCAGGTTGTCCTCGACGGTCGTACATCTAAACAATATGATATAAATGCGGGGGTGCCCCAGGGTTCTATCCTTGGACCTCTATTGTTCCTGATATTCATAAATGACCTCCCCGACAACATTGCCTCTGAGATGGGTATATATGCTGATGACACTACACTCTATGGCAGGCACGACAGGAAGACGAATGAACACATTTCTAAAGAAATGGCAGAAACACTAGAGGAAGACCTCCAATCTGTAGTGGAATGGGGACAAAAGTGGTTGGTCGCGTTCAATGCTGCCAAGACTAAACTAGTTTCATTCAATAATTACAAGAAACCCTCTCTACCACCCATAGCAATGGCCAACGACTCTTTATCTGAGAGTCCATCTTTCAAACTCCTTGGCCTAACGTTCACAGGAAACATGAGTTGGAACAATTACATTGAAGGCATTGCCACGGCCGCTGCAAGAAAGGTGGGCTCTCTCTACCGTGCTAGAAAACTACTAACACCCGAAAGTATCCTGTACCTCTACAAGGCCACCATTCGCCCATGTATGGAGTATTGCTGCCACATCTGGGCTGGTGCATCTGCTACTAGTCTCTCGCTCCTTGACAAGGTTCAAAAGAGAGTCGCAAACCTGATAGGCCCTGAACTGGCATCTAAGCTTCAGCCTCTGTCCCATCGACGAAATGTTGCATCCCTCTGCCTTTTCTACAAGTATTTTAGTGGTGAATGCTCTGACGAACTGCAATCACTTGTGCCCCCACGACGTGAGCACCCTCGACAAACCCGACAGGCTGCTAAATCCGACCCCCACACTGTAGAGATCCCTAGATGTAAAAGATCTTTTTACTCCAATAGTTTCTTCCCCAGAACCGCTAGACTCTGGAATTCCATTCCAGGTCCCTGCTTCCCCAACAGTACTGACGTGCAGAAGTTCAAGTGTAACGTGAACCGACATCTTGCTGCCCAAATCCCTACATAGTACCCCAGTAGTGTTGCCCCTGATAGTAGCCCCCTACACCAAAGTGGCAATTTGCCTTGTTTGGGGTGAAAATGTAAAAAAAAAGATCAAAATCGGCCTGGTTATAGCTACGATTAATAGTAATCACTAAAAATCGTAAAAAACTACTTTATGAATTTATGTGATTTTTTTTTAGTATATTACACTCTATGACAGGTACGTACTAAGATCTATTATTATTATTAGATTGAACTCTGAACAACAACTAAAAATTGTTTATTTTCATTTTAAAGAAGCAAAAATTTCTTCATAAATTAATTTAATTACACACTTTCAAAAGGAGAAGCAAGATTATGTTTATATTTTAAGATATTTGCTTGAAAAGAAACTTTTAAAACATTGCTTAACTAAACATTAGGAAAACTGCGTTTGCTTCTGCTTTACGAAATTAACTACATTGTACGTATCTGTACATACAAAGAATTACTGAGAAATCCAGAAAAATATACAGTACTTATTTAGACTTGCACTTAAGAAAAAGAAAAAAAAACCTTTATGATGTACCTACTAGTCACGGCATGAAGATGTTATATTCCAAAAATCATAAAAATTGATCAAGTAGTTTTTTAGTTAAGAAAATCAAATTTTAGTATTTTTAGCGATCAAGTACTTTTAGCAGGCATTGATGAGCCCTCTTTTCTGGAGAGATTGTTAAGGGGAGGTAACCAGGTATGCATTTCGAATTCAATCAAATATGGTAACTGGTTTCTCTTGTGTTAAGCACAGAAAAACTACTATATCAAATTATGATTTTTTTAATATGCCATCTTTGTCTCATGGCGGATACGTACATCATAAAGAACTTTTTGTACGTTCTTTATTGAAAATTTTCATTATAAGTGCATGTCTAAATCAGTACCAAAATAAAATTAACAAAATACAAATTTTTAATTTTTCATATTGGGCATATTTTATGTTAAAAATTATAATTAAAAGAAATATATTCTCAAATAAGGCATTTCCTTCATTTTTTTTTTTTTAGCAAGAATTTCCTTTGTATGCAACATTTTAAAAACATCTTTGCGCCTAATTTGTCAAAATATGTGATATTTTTAAAGCAAATAATTCAAAGTGTCTGTTCTGATATTACACTTGATCTTCTGTCGTCAGTCAGTGAAGGAGAAATCCTTATAGACTTTATTTTTGTCCCAATCTAATATACCACTTTTTGGAGAGCCGAATTATTCACATTAAAAATCGATGTTTCGTAGGGAGATTAATAAATCATCCTCTCTCCAAAATGAAATTCTCCTTTAAGCGATTACGTGTGAAAATTCTGAAAATCTAATCAGAATTTTTTTCTTCTTTTTTTTTTAGAATTTAGAGTAGGGGACAAGTTTCATAAATATATTTAATGTAAAATGATCCTAAAATGTTTTACCATTAGTAAGTTCATAAAACCACAAGTAATTACTTGAAGTGCTCTTCCACAAATAAAATGCACAGAGTTTATCTCCCAGCGAAATTAGGGAGGGTATCTGCCCTACAACGCTAGAATAACTTAGAAACCAGATTGATTTTACGTAAAATTTATGTGAAACTGATCCTCAATCTGTATTCTGAAATAATTGACTTTGTGGTTTCTTTTTATTTTCTTAGTAACATAATCGCTTATGTAGAATCTCATTCTTTTTTTTTTTTTTTCAGAGGGAGAAATCTAGTTTAAGGTATTAATCTACCATAATAAATGCTATTTTTAAGTCCTTATATAGTAATGGAACAATATATTTCTACAAAGAAAACGATTTAAACTACATTGCATAAAATATAAGTCTAAATATGAAATAAAAGTTATTGAAAAATCATTTGTAATCAATATTTTTATCGGAACGTAATTGTCGATGATTTTTTGTTAAAAATACATCCAGCACATCTTTAACATTTTTTCGCAATTTTTGGAACTTATACTAATTTCGACATAACATGTAAATATGTAACAATGTTTTCACATGAAATGCGTTAGTTTAAAACATCTCTAATCTACACAAGCATCGGCATCAATTCTCACATCTATAAAAATCTACACGAAGCCTATTGAAAATCTTTTCTTTTTTTTGTGGGTGGGGGGGTCATGCTTTTTGGTCACCTCTCCTAGTGTTTGCTGCTGACATACAAGCAATTTTACAAAAACATTTTTATATTTAATCTTTAATTTAATTAGTAAGGGTGACAGTATTTTTATTGATAAAGTGTTTGATTTTTAAGCATTTTTCGGAACCTTGTAAGTCAACCGCATTCTTTTAAAGGTTACATTACAAAGTTATGCAAGGTTTCATTTTTTTTTTTTTTTTACATAAGTAAATAAGTTTCGTGATTCATATTTTGTTTGGATGTTATTATTCAAGGATTTCAGTTTTTTTACTGTTAGTTTAAAAATAATGTATTATTTTTATTAGTAGTACTGTTACATAATAAGAACCCTACGTCAGTAGCGATTAAGCTAGTGTGAATTTTGACAAGGGTCACATTTAATGCATGTCAAGATGACCTCAATTTGCATACGGAATCGTTCTTAGAGACGGGTGACGTAAGGTTGAAGCCGGGGGGGGGCAGAGGTCAAAGACCGTAGACAAAACAGGAGTAGAGTGATGATGAATAACGTCACATTTTTTTAGCAAAAGAAAACTAAGGTTTTACAGATCAGTCTCTCCGGGAAGACTAGAGTTTCATGCATTGTAAGACCTTTCTTTGCAGTTGTACAGTCAGTAGGTTGCAGTTTCTTTTTGTCCCATTTGGTAATAAAGTTAAAAAAAAAAAAAAAAAAAAAAAAAATTGAATCGTTTTTGGAATCAAAAAAATCTTGATTCCAATACTCTGAAAGTTCCAATTTTTCAGATTTCCAATTAACCAGTCCAACACTATTCATTACATTACAATATCCTTATGTTTTATATATATATATATATATATATATATATATATATATATATATATATATATATATAGATGAAGCCATTGACATATATGCAAATGACCAAACCGTGGATAGAGCGTGATGTCACAGAAATAAATAGATATATATGACATTAGGATTGGAAGAGGAGAAAAAAAGAGGAAAAAGAAATAAAAAACATGTAACGACGACATGTCAACAGAACTTTTTTTTTTTTTTTTAATCATGTGGCAGCACAACAGAGACTTTTAAACAAGATGCAATCTGAACTTTTAACAAGATTTTTAGACGACCGTATACAGTAGAACGAATTGCACACATAACAGCTGATTATAGCTGCAAACTAAGAAACTAATTGATCATATTATCGCTGGCTTGGAAAATTTGTGCCAGGCAGTTTTGTGTGAAAACGACTGGTAATAAATTACTCCTTTCAACTGAAAAAAAACTTGTGTCAGAATTTCTTTCCTCTGTTTCTTTGTGAGATTTTCATACACAACGTTAGGTGTAACTGCTAGTTAAGCGTGGAAGTTGTTTGCCAAATGCATAGGGTTACTTGGATGAGACTGACAATATTTTATCTAGTCTTGGGACGATTAATCAGAATCGGAAAAATCGGAAGATTTGGGGGTATCAAATTGATGCCCATTTTCCAATGCCAAAACGATTATTTTAATTGTCTTTTTTTTTATTTGATTTTGTTTAAACCAAAATCTTCGATTTACTGGTAATAATGATAAATTAATAAACATTTATTTCAAATTACCAGTAAAGCTAAAATCGATAGATCATCCTCCATAAGTGTATTTTGAATTTTAGGAAAATATCTGCATATTTAACATGTTTTTTTTACAGATATCGAGGGAAATAATAATCTCATACTTAAATAATTAGAGATTTATAAAGAATTAGAATCAGTAATTTTATCGGAATTGGGGAAAATATTGGAATCGTCCTATCACTGATTTTATCCCAGGTTCACATTTTGCTTGATGCAAAGTGGATCGATTAATTTGGTCACGTGTGATGAATGAGTGAGGGTGGCACAGTTGTAGTTTACAAATCGGCATGTAATGAGAAATCCTGCTTATGGGGGATGGTTTGTCCAAAATCAATCCATAGTTGAGTAAATAGATATATAGTTTAAGACTAAATGATTTGGTTTTCTTTTTACTTATCAAGGCTAAAAGCTACTAGAGAATATGCGTTACTGAAATGGATAGATCACCAGTTGAATAATGAAGAATTTGATGAGAGGATTGAAAATCATGAATGGAATGAACAAAATTTGATGACATACGAGAACAGTTTCTGAAGATTATTTGTCATCTTTATAGATTCCCATTGCCTGTTTAAAACGAAATGAAAAAAAAAAAAACATCCAGACAACAGTCAGGGTACGAAAAAATCTCCAATCTGATAGGTCCACTACTGTCAAATATGCTATAATCTTTATCAACACAATGTTGCATTCCTGTATTCATTTTGCAAATATTTTAATAGAATGTGCTTCGACGAACTCGTAACACTAGTGACCCTCAACATAAATACCACCAACTAGCCCGACAACATGTAAAATCCACACCTTCACTGCAGACATACCAAAGAACCTTCTACTCTAAAAGTTTCTTCCCTCAAACTGCTAGACTTAGGAAATTTGATTGTACTAGTATGCGGAAGTTTAAATGTAATGTGAACAGACATCTCTGTTCAACTCCACACCTAGAGTGTCTTTGTAGGTATAGCCCCTAATTCACAGTAACCCTTTACGTCTCGATGGTAATATTTGTTTAGGATGATTAGGAGTTTAAAAAAATAAATAAAAGCTGCATACTACTAGTTCAGAGAGGCAAGGAATATTTGTGGCTCACATTAAAAAGTTATACAACATTTACCACATTGCAAAGAGTCAAAAAAAAAAAAAAAAAAAAAAAATGCCAAGGCAACGTTGTAGCAAGATCATTTTGTTGCCTGCTGGGTTCACAAGAACTTGAATCTGTGATTCCCAAGAGAAACAACAAAATATGTCAAAATATTGGATTCAAATTTCAGACTAAAAATTTTTTAAGAAAAAAAAAAAAAAAAAAATCCTGAGAACCTACACAAAATACCAATAAAAAAACAGAAATCTAAAAGTATCAACAACATTTTGCTTTTAAGACAATTTTTTTGTTTTGAATAGAAGTAATCCAGACACGGTAAAAGGAGCTAATCCTAATAATAAAACAAGGAGAAGCAGGTAGAATCATTTCCAGACAGACCAAGCCTGAAAGAAACGTTACCACTGGCGTTCAATCCTCTGAACTCCAAACAGGCTAGTCAGAACATAAACCCTTCAAGAGCCCAATAGGGAAGGTAGGGTTAACAAGACTGGCTGACAAAAAACTTAAAATTCACCAGAAGTTTGTCAAGTATGTATGAAATGAACAACCATGGTAATATAGATGGGCATAAAGAGTCTATTTATTTGCCCCGCCCCCCACGACGGCAGAGTTAGACACAAAGTCAGTCATTCAAACAGTCTTAGGTATCAATTTAAATCAATCAATAATGGTTCCAATGACGAGTTTGTGGACACTATTGTTTACAGAGTTAAACAACGTAAAACTGAGTGACGGACTATAGTAAAACTGAAGTCTCCTTTGTTATTAGCAAGCAGCAAAATCCCACTCCTTCACCATTGAGGTCCCAAAATGACAGAAAGCCTTCTACTCTAATAGTTTCTTCCCTCAGACTTTGTAATTTCCTCCCAGTCACCTTATTCACTGACAGTAATGATATGAAAAGGTTTAAATGCAATATGAACAGACATCTTGCTGCTCATCTCCCTACATAGCACCCCTGCTAGACACGATCACAAATAGTAGCCTCTTTTGTCCATGTTTGAAATTTTAAAAAAGAGGTGTAGAGAAGGGGCCACTCCATTCCCAGAATTACTCCACTTACCCTTGATCCTCCTCTTATAATGCTGAGTGTTCAACAAAAGGATTTCAAGTATCACTTTTTTACATTTTTGATATGACTTGAGAGAGGATTGAACCCTGAACTCCCAGCCCATTGGTGAACACTAATATCATTATGCCAAATAGGTCGGTTAAAAAATGTAAGAATATTTCAGATGCACAGATATTTGCAAAACATGCATTCTTCCCCCTTTGTCAGAAACATTGCTGATAGAATGTGAGGACTAAAAGACAAAATTGGGAGGAAGCGAAAGTTATATGGGAATGATTAAAATGAACAAAGGAAATATTTTACTTACCAGCGGATTTAGATACAAACTCCAGATGCAGAAAGTTTATCTTCAAACTTTCATATGGTAAAGTTTTCCAAATGTCTTCAAAGCGACAAGTTAAAAACCCCAAAACTGGTTAAATCTGTAACAAAAAGGATTAACCTTATTTGAATGTAAAATTAAAAAAAAAAAAAAAAAAAAAAAAAAATGCACATAAAAAATACAATGCTTAAACAACAACTAAAAACGTATTGTTTTTTTTATTAACACAAGTCGAAAAGATGTTAATCAAATCATAAGTTTGAAAGCTTGTATTTAACATGCATAAAATTACAGCTGAAAGAAAGTACTCAAATTCAATCATATATACAATTGGAAGGTTTCTATATTTCGACTTAGTCTTCTCCAGAGATTTATATTCCAATTAATTTCCACAGAGATAAGTGGAGTGATTGGTCCCACTATAGAGGACTTCCTTAACTACCTGGGTCTATTAATCACGTATTACACAAGGAATCATTATGAATTGATTTGGCTGTATAAGTGCCTTTTGGTCGTTATCATTGAGCCTGCTCTCAGCCTGCCAAGCCTGGAAGTTGTCAATGACATACAAAAGAACTTATTAAAAGCTGCTCTTCTATTCTCCATATGAATTTGGCATTTTAATATCAGTGTTGGTACAATCTACTTTTAATATAAAATGGGTGTCAGTGCAAACAATGGCCTAATGTTATAAATATACTTTTGTATATTTATAACATTAGGCCATTGTTTGCAATTTAAAATGGCTGATCTTTTGGGGGAGGGGGTGATGGTGTTTGCGAGTGGGGGAGGGCTTTGTTTATAACTTACAATTTAGAAATGGCTCGTAACTTAATTAATCAAGTCAGTCCGGCAGAAGCAAATACAACAGACAAAGAAAGGGTGTCCCAAAAGAAGCTGATCAAATATAAGATAGAACACTAGACGCATCAAACTAGCGAAAAAAAGATTTCAGAGCATCTAGATTAACTTTACTAAAGTCATGAGTCTTTACACCATCAAGGAGTTGATATTTATCATAGAGTGGTACTTTCAGTTGAATTTAAATTTCAAATTCGTCAGCTTCTTTTGGGACACCCTGTACAAGATATATTAATATTTCATTCCTAATGTACTCACTGCTAGATGTCACAGTACCTAGCCTCTCCACGCCTCTTCTGATGAAAAGCATTAGGATTCGAAATGCCTAGATACAAAAACCATTTATAACACATTCTCCCATCGATGCATCTTCCTTATTGAATTGATAAATAAATTTATATACACCAGTATTTGCGTTTGTTTCTTCATAAAAATAAATAAAAATTCAACTTGAACCAAAACGAGTGTATACTTGGCTTCTTTTTTTTTTCTTTTTTGTTTTCGAAAGCGACAATATAAATCACTAATAGTAATGGAGTATTGAGACTAAAGAGTTCGAGTAAGAGACGGATATCAGAGGTAACCAGAAAGAAGCGAAGAGATGTTTAACAGCGGTGAACATACACACAAAAATTAAACACGATCATCTTACCGTTACCATCTCCACCCTACGCTTGGCAACAGTGGACAGCAACTCCGTGTAGCCATCTAAATTGTTTTGGTCCCTTTTCAAAGATGTGTGGCGACATGTCATGGTCTCGACTCGAAGACTCCAAAAACATTACAATTTGGGGGAAACTGGTCTTCATGATGTGCAGGTCTCGTCATATTTTGTTCTGTGCATTTTGCGGTGGATCCTCAAAAAAACCAGAGCATCCTCGGCTCAACTGGCCGGCAAGATTGGTCTGAAAAGTCACAGGACTGAGTCTGATGTGTGAGCTTTATGCACAAGAGTTATACATGTATTATTATATTGTTGGAATAAATAACTTAGTTGAGCTTTCGGTTATCATTTCCTTTTTTATAACATGCTTTTGTTTATCACCCTCGCTTTAGGTTGTCCAACACGAGCACAGAGCTGCAAATAAAAATATTCTGAAACAACCTCCCTATTCATCTGTATGTACGTATGTATGTATAGATGTCTGCCTAAAACTTTCGATAGAGGCGACAGATTTTCACGAGATCGGTATCGTTTGGAAGCTTGATCCTTCCGACGACAAATATCGAAAAATTGGCTAAAAACATTAATTCCTTCACCCTCAAAGGAGGGGTCGCCTTTTTTCACCGATATTTCGAAAGTCAACAACAAAGTCGTCACGTTTTGTTTTTTTTGTTTTTTTCACTTTCTTTTCCTCCTTCATAGTACAGGTCCGAGGCTGCCTGCCTACTACCACTTTATTATTTTATTTGCTCAACACACACCTCCAAACACCCGGGCAACGCCTGGCACCCAGGCTAGTTCCTACATAAGGCAATCAAAACGTACCAGCTGAGGAGAAGGAGGAGAGAGTTCACCCTAAGGCGCCAAATATCCTTGTGTATCGGACATGATTCTTAGATACCTAACATAGAATGGATATAAAAACCAGCATTTGGTTTGCTTTTATGCTTTACAAGCGAATTATTATTATCTCTGCATCAAAGGGAAACTCGTAGATTAGCAGAAAACGAAAAACAAACAAACAAAAAAACAAAAAACAAGTCTTTTAGAAAAGAAAAAAAAGGAGAATAACCAGAGATTGAGAAAATAAGTCTTTCTGGTTAAAATGCGGAATCGGACAGAAAGTTGTTATTTGTCAGACAATTTTTCGAACATGGGTTTATAGAAGAGAATGGAAAGTGTGTGCGGGTGGGTGGGGCGCATTTGAGCCCCCCCCCCCTTTTTTTAGAGAGGATTCTCAACTGGATGAGTCAGCTGATTGAGAAAGAAGTGGGAGGCAGGAAACCAGAAAAAAAAAGAAAAAGAAAAATTACTCCCCTCTCCCAAAAAATAAACACAAATAGAAATAATGAAATAATAAAAAATATATATATATATATATCAACTTATCTTAATGGTATAGGTGGAGCACTGGAGCACTGCCGACCTTTTTAAACTACCTGATCTACAAAGGCGGAACAATTGGGTAAAAAGATGTGTTTGGCTTATGGACAACTTGTGTGTACGCGCACGCACACACACACACACACACACACACACACGTTTCAAAAGTAATGCCTCCTATTATTTTTATTCTGCCTGAATGGATTAGAGAGGATTGCAAATTGCATTGTTATGATAACTAAACTTATGCATTCGTGACCTGAAAGTTTCATTTCTCTGTTGCAGATATTGACTGTGTGAAGCTGCGAAAGCAATCTGTCATGAACGTGCGTCAGAAGCAGAGATGTGTCATTGAATTCTTGGCAACAACGTATTGAGAATGGTGGTTACTACACAGAAAAATAAATTCTGAGGCACAGAAGGTTGCTCGTCTTCGTAGCTCTTCAACTTTTTTGCAGTTGAAAAATAAGAGGGTTTGCAACAAGCCATATATATATACATATCTATATACATATATATATCTATACACACACACACACACACACACACACACACACACACACACACACACTAGTTTTGTTTCACTAGTCCTCAACTACTTCAAACTTCACTTAAAGTATCTGAAACAAAAATTTTAAATATAAACATTTCATTTTGTTGTAAATACTAACAATTTTCGTATTTATTCATTTAGATAAATATCAATATTTTTTAAATTTCGATGCGAATTTGTTTTTCTTTTAAATATACCGTAAAGCAAAGAAATCAATTTCCCTAATGATGATGCGCACGATTGTGCGTGTAACTTACGATTTAGAAACAGATCGTTGAAAATTGTTTCTCGAGAGAAAAGGTCGTGAAGAAACATTTGAACAAAAAGAAAAGAAAAGAAAAAAATCCTAAACAGAACTATTTGTTATACTAGCATTTCAGCCGGCGTTACCCGGGTGTTTGGATGTGTATGTTGAGCAAAAAAAAAAAAAAGAAAAAAAAGGTGGTAGTAGGAAGGCAGGCTCGAACCCGTACCGCAAAGGAGGAAAAGAACGGGGTAAAACTTAACGTTTATGCTGTTACGACTACCGCCAAACCGAAAGCGACATTTTTTAAAATTAAGGCTAGACAATCTAAAGGAGAGGATAACTTTAAAAAATATCGGCGAAAAAAAGTGACCCCCCCCCTGTAGAAAAGTGCCTAGTTGAAGGGGAAGATATTAATGTTTTTAGCCAATTTTTCGATATTTGTCGTATGAAAGGTCGAACTTCAAAACGATACTGATCTTGGTAAAATCCGTCGCCTCTATTGAAAGTTTAAGGCAGACATGCAAACAGACATACATACATACATTTATATATTAGTAACTAAAAATTTTCGACCCAAACTGATGAAAAAGCTTGCCCTATCTCTGAATACCCTTTATGTAAAATTTCAAATATTTAGACCAGAAATTGTCTGAGTAATTTGGAAGAAACCGCAAAGGTCATTTTTTTTTTTAACTTTGACCTCTATTATTACCCCTTAAAATTTATTGTTTTGGGCTCAAATCAAGTTATTAAGTTAGATTCGTGTCCAAAAAATCAGATCAAAGTTATTAAGTTAGATCCTTGTCCAAGGAACCAATATATAAAATGTCAAGTGTTTGGTCCCAAAATTTTTGGAGGAGTTTGGTAGAGTTCTCAAAGGTCAAATCGTTGAACTTTGACCCCTTAATCGCCAAATTTCTGACCAAAAACCGATCACATCGATTTTCCCAAATTTCAGTACCCTGTATATCAAATTTCGAGTCTGTAGACTAAAAATTGACAGAGTTTTTGTGTAGGGAAATGTACACAGACACACACACACGTTCACTTTTATAGATAGATAGAAAAAATATATACGTATAGATAAATATATATGGAAACAATTTTGTGTTTACTGCACACTTTTTACGCAAATATTATGCAAGTATAAATCATGTAGAATATCTGCACGAATATAATTACACGTAATAGTCAACTAAAGATAAGAAAACCGACAAAACTAATAGGGAATTAATTAAAATGAATGTTTAAAAGAATATGCAAATTAGCTAGATCTTTTGCTAGTGAATGCAATTCTACGACCCATATATAACATTGTATTTTCTTTTTAAATAAATAGAAAAGACGGTTTTTAATATATCAATACGCACAAAAGAGAAACGAATTTATCGAAGTATATATCAGAGAGGCGGTAGCACTCTCTATATAGGGATGGCCCGTACACGCCTATATACGCCTACAAAACAAAACTATCCAAATCTCAACTAAAATCAACTTATAAGTTTCAAAAAGCACATATTCTTACAGAGAAGCGTCTTACGAATCCAGCGAGTGTCAGAACGTCGGTTAAAATGTCAAAAGAGAGCAAAAAAAAAAAAAGGGTACAAAAATGGCCAATTGTTCTTTCTTCTTTCTTCTTCTGCTTTCTTCTTTCTTTTGAGACGATGTATCTCGGTGTACGAACAGTCTCTGACAACAGTTCAAGCATCAATCGACTGCTCTTTACACGGAGAAGTGCAGTGACCCATCGCTTTTTTAGCTAAGTCCATAATTAAATAAGATTACGTGTAATAACAAGTTTTAAACACTATATACCCAATGTAGACAGACCACTTCGAACACGGAACTTCTCTCAAAAAGGACAGCTCCAAATAATACACCGGATGCTCACAGACGTTCCAGTTTGCCAGTGGCCTATATTTCTTGGACGCTGAATATTTGAGGTGAACGTTAAGGTTTTTTCTTTAAACAGTAACCCACCAGCGTTAATGAAACCACGAAATCTTTATCTCAGTTGATCAAAATTGTTATAAGAGTAACCTATCAGCAAGTACGACGTCAAAAAACAATGTTATAAAAACAAATAATTCTTCAGATTTTGGACTGTAAAATATGTACAAAATGTCAATGCTGTGACCAGGATTCGAACCTAGCTTAGCACGGCCACAACGTGGGGTCCTAACTTCTAGACGATCACGGCTGACACTGACGTCTGTCGCTCTTGGCAGAAAGACACATGACTACTGTCAAACTATTGAAAAATAAGGAGGAAACTTGAAATTCTCACGCATGCGCAAAAATACACTATAGCAACCATTGTTAAATGCAGCTGAATCTCTTCGCTCGCTAAGAAAAGTAGATCAGACCAGTTCATCTAAGAACTCACCAAACGCCAAAGGAAATAAGTTAAATTAACCGCAAAAGAAACTGCAAGAAAGTCATCTTCTAAGAACTCACTGGAAGCTGACCAAAAAGAATCAAAATCCAAGCCCTAGCCACAAAAATAACTAGATATTGTGGCTACTATACACAATCTACTAATAAAAACAAGTAAGTTTTCTAAAATAAACTACAATAAATTAACCAAGTAACCTCACACTGTCACTGATTAGGATTTCATATAAAGATAACAACTACACTATTGGTGTATATACCGTTCCACACTTTAACTATTGGTGACGGGGCAGTATCTCAATTCTACGAGAGTTGTCTTGCTATAAGATAAGTGATATTATAGTAAGATACACATAAGTGTTATATGTTTACATTTAATAAAAAATGCCAAAGTCAGCACGTAGTAAAAAAGCTCAGAGAAATATAGACTATGAAAAAAACAAAGTCAAGGTATTATTTGAGCAAAAAGAATACTATCAGAAAAATGCTGAAATAATAAAAATTAAGTATCATGCAAATCCTGAGGCAAAGAAGGCTGCCTCACATGCTGACTCAAAAGCACGGTATAACAGGGATCCCGAGGGGAAAAAAACTGCCTCACGTGCTCTTTATAACAAAGAACCAGAAAAAAGGAAGGCTGCCTCACGTGCTGACTCAAAAGCACGGTATAACAGGGATCCCAAGGGGAAAAAAGCTGCCTCATGCACAAACTATTATAAATGTAAATATCAAAAACTGCCAAATCTTTGCCAAAACGCCAAAGAATGAACCAAGAAAAATTTAATAGTGAAGGTATGAACATTTTAGAACTTTATAATACTCTAACTGTTTTATCAGAGAGGCGGTAGCACTCTCTATGTAATATAGAACCGATGGAGGACCAAGAGGCAACTCCTAAGGCCCAAAACCCAAAGACCTAAAACCCAGCAGGAAGCGACCTGCTACTAATGGAGGCGGCAATGAGCCGCCTCCTAAAAAAGACAATACTATCATGAATGTAAGTTTAAAAATAAGACTGTAAGTAAAAATACTAATTAACAAGAATAAAAAAGCATTGGAAATGCAAAAGGATATAGGGATGGTATGCCAAAAAGTATACAAACAAGATAGCTATGAATGGCTAGGCACATGGAAATAGAATTGCATCCAAAGTATAGCCCTATAGCTTTTTACAACTGTAATGATGGCACGGAATGAAGATTGGAGAAAAGCTATAGGGCTATACTTTGGATGCAATTCTATTTCCATGTGCCTAGCCATTCATAGCTGTATACTTTTTGGCATACCATCCCTATATCCTTTTGCATTTCCAATGCTTTTTTATTCTCGTATATATATATATATATATATATATATATATATATATATTTCTCCCTATATATTTTTCTATTCTTTTGTCTACTTTATTTATCTCTATTCTTTACTATCTATTCAGCCTCTCTATATTTATACATATGGTTTATTTTTATTTATAGTTTATATGCTCTTCCTTATTGATTTGCTCACCAAATAAAATTTATTTAACTTTAATCTGTCAATCTGAGAAACTTGACATTTTCAATTTTGTGCAGGGTTCAATAGCTGGAGCTGCTAGAAGCTGCTTATCCTGCCTTGAAAGAGTTCAAAATAGACTTTGTAGCTTAGTGGGGGATGCCCTTTTCTCTTCCCTGCAACCTCTTTCCCACAGAAGAGATGTAGTGAGCCTGTCTCTGCTTTATCGTTATTTCCATGGCAGGTGCTCGTCTGAGCTTCAATCCATGGTCCTCCCCGGCCAAACTTTCATGAAAAACACTCGTCTAGCCAGAACCACTACCAATTATTTCCCCACACTCTTTATCTGTGCCTAAACCTAAATGTAGATTCCATGAGCGGAGCTTCTTTTTTAGAACTGCACGCCTGTGGAACTCTTCTGTTGGCCTGCTTTCCAGCTGACTACAATCTGTCTTCAAGACCAATGTAAACAAGTTCTTGATGAACCGTCCTCTTATGTAATCCAACTTACAAAAATTCCACTACTTGTGTTTACTACCCATTAATCCTTATCCTCGAGTGGCCTCCAGGCCTTAAGTGGTGATCCCTGTGTAAAAATAAAAGTCAGACCTGAAAAGTCATTTAGGTTTTTGGGGTTTTTTTTTTTTAAATAAATTTTTATGGAAATCTCTCCAAACAAGGCATGAAACCACTATAAAAATATTTAAGATCTAAAACTAGCCAACAAGAAATGTTAGATAAATAGATTCAGACCCAGAAAAAAACAGCAATTCTCTCTCCCCTCTTTTTTGGAAAGATGGAATGCAAGAACTAAAGGACACGATAAGAGAAGCGAAGCGAAGATTTCGAGATTGCTGGATATGATATTTCCTTATTTTAACCCTGTATGTGGTGGTAATCTCTCTTGCTATAGATTAATGATTTCACAAGTACGTGTGAAGATGTTAGTCCACCCATATTGAATCGTCCTCATGCTTACATTATCTCGCCTGGCTATATCTACACACCTTATCAGATAGACACAAATATCGAAAACACTTCTAGTAATGCATTTAAATTAAATATAAGGATAAATGTTGGATATCTAGACTGTGTCTACAGAGAAATAATTTTAATAAAAGTGTGCACCTGGCGACAAATGTAAGAAACAACAAAACAATTATCAAATGTACCAAAAGGTCATCTGAATAAAAAGTATGAACCTAACACAGGTATCTACTGTAAAAGGAGCAACAAACTTTATCAATTGTCGAAGAGAAGATAAATTAAAAGTATGTTTGAAAGGTCATTTTCGACAAAAAGGTTACACAGGTGTAACCAAAGTCAGGTCAATTCAGTGAAATGAGAAACGAATTAAACACCATTGGAGTGTGGCTATAATGACAAGATCGTCCGAAAGGGGCGTTTCAGGTGGTCAGAAATCGTTACATAATAGCAACCGAAAAAGTTATCGTTGATTGAACCCATCGAATTCTCGTGCGTGCATTTCAGTCCAACCAACCATCCAATCACCGTTACCGACAATAACGATACATTGTTATATTTTCATGTCAGCGTGTCATCATTCTTTTAAACATAGAAATCCAACATGAACAACCAGCCTTCAAGAAAGTTTTGAGTTAGCAGATATTGTTCTGTTATTTATGGATAACCTGTGTAAGAGCCAAGTACATCCTAGGATGGAGTACTGTTGTCACTTTTTTTTTTTTTTGCAAATTAGTTTATCAGGCAAATCATTCCTTGTAATATATAATATTCAATAGAAGATTGATTCTATAATAATACATACGCAATTTGCATAAATTAAAATATTATGTTTAAGCGTATGGTACAACCAAGTAATGGCCGGTGTCTAGCTAGTAATAAAATAAAAACTATAAAAGAATGATTAAAACCCCAAATATGTGTGGCTGATATTATATGCTAGTTGCCAACCTGTATGCAATGAAATGACAAATATTCCAACGCCATCCTACCGTTTATGTTAAAGAGAATGACAGCTGCAACTCTACATTCACCATTATGGGGAAGTAACATGACAGAAGCAAAGACAACAGATATCACATACACCGGACATTTATTTGAGGGTTCAACTACCGATCTATTATTGTTACTCTTTCAAGCAACTTTACAATCATGTTCAAGATCAAAGTGTAGTATCTGTTCTTCAGATGCTGCACTTCTATTTCTTGTTCTCTTTCGGTGGAGGAGAAGTAAATAAAGGGTTCCGCTCGAAATTCCGTCCAAATTCCCGAGTTTGACAGAAACATTCCTGAGTCTGACAAGATACACCTGAAGAAGGTTGGAGGTTATATCAATCGAAACATTGTGAAAATCACACTCAAGATGAGAACAGTAGTCCGATGAATAATAATACAAATAACCAATCCTCATCTCAAAAATTCAGAAACGTCATAATCAATATTTGTATGTTAATATAGGATATTTCCTATCGTAGATTCCTCAAAAAAGTTCTCAAAAAGAAAAATGCATAACAATGTAATATGTAAAACTCAGGAAGAACCAAAATAACTCACATCGATCAGTATCCAGTCGGCGGCTACCTTCTTGCATTTTACATATTGTATTGTTATGTATTTTTCTCTTTGAGACATTTGTTTTTTCCATGGAGTCCATGGTAGAAAATATAAAAAATTGTCAATATATATATATATATATATATATATATATATATATATATATATATTGCACACAAAATGATTTTTCAGAAGATTAATGTATAATGATTTCATGTTTAGATGAGCTAGCAAGTTTCTTTTTCCCAACTTATTTTGTTGATTAGATGAACTAAATTTGTTTTTTTGTTTGTTTGTTTTGTTTCATAAGCAAATTGCTAATAGTACTTAATAGGTCTTTAAAAAGTTGACATCTTTCAGAAAGAATTAGCAATTCACACACACACACAAAATGAAGCTCTACAGAACACAGAAGCATGCTTGCTATATTTTGCTAGGGATTAGGAGGTATCCTTTCTCCCCACCCCACCAAGTGTAGAAGCACTTAAAAAAAAAATCTTGTCTTTATTTTTCTTTGGCCACTTAATAAATTAAAAGGTTTCTAAAAAATAAAAAAATAAATAAATAAAAAAACTAATATAAGTTATAGCTTTGATAAAGATCAATGTACAGTTTTTCACTTCCATTTTCTAACCAGATTTGATTTTTAACAGTGTTGACAGATTTGACATATCCGCCATTAACATTCAATTGAAAGTTTTTCATGCTTAGATGCTGATGCGTCCATTGGTTGATACCTACTTCATACCTATAACCATGAGAATATGGTTTTAAATATACTGTGAACAGACATTTCGCTGCTCAACTTCCCCACAGTTTACTGTTAGGCACGATCCTAAATAGTAGGTTTTTACGATTCAAGTGGCAATATATCTTGTTTGGGGCAAATAAGAGTAAAAAAAAAAAGAAAAAAAAAAAATAGTTCCTTTTAAAGCCAACAAAGTTCATCGAAAATATGATAAAAAAAGGAATTCGAGATTTTTTTTCCTTGTTCACTAGTGTAAAACTGAACAGGTCCATTGGAAGTTCTCTAAGGATGGAGGCTTCTACGGCTTAGTATAGTCAGGGAAGCAGGGAGAGAATTCCAAAGTCTAGTAGTTTGAGGGAAGTAATTAGAAGAGAGGAAGGCTTTCTAGTATCTAGGAACCTCTCAACATTTTAGAACTGTAATAAAATTTTGATATCAGAGTTTGTTTTTTTAAGTGGTTAGTTGTAACCTTAAGTTAATATGATTCAATGGTAGACATGTTTGAATTTATTCAATATCCAACGATAAGCCTACATTTTGGAAACTCTGAAGGTCGAAAACTGTTGCAAATTTCTACTTGTTAGTTATAGGTTATTCCCTTTGATTGTAGAACTCTTCAGTGACGTTACACAGAAGGCTATGATAGCATTCAAGCTTGTAAACATGCATCCAATTAACTCCTGACTTTAAGTTCCGTCACAAATTACGGGAAAAGATTCTTTGCAAACAACAACATCTAACAAGCCTACTACTCTATTATTTTGATAGTCAAAGGAGAAATTCATTGAGGTTTAACTTTCCCCGGGAAATGAACTTACAGTTTCTTTACTTGCTCCATTTTTTTTATTTTACTTTTAGTCTGTGATAGAGTTTCCACATAAACTTTCAATGAATTCTATCCGAAATGAATATAAACATTGAAAGTTAATTAGAAAAGACGGGGAAGGAGAAAGAAAAAAATAGAGAAAGTCTTTCCAAATTTTCTAAAAGATACTATCAAAATAAACTGTTTTCCTATTTTCTAATAAAGAATCTATTTTTTCAGGACGTCTTTGAGATTGTTATTAGGGCCAGACGATGAAGGATTTGAGTATTTAAGCTCTTAAAACCAATGACGCAATTGGATTTCTTTTTTTCTTTTTTTTCTTACTTTGTATGAGATGGCTTCATGTTTACTAGCAACAAACAGGCCCATTCTTTTCACTATATTAATGGAAATCACTCCAGACAAGGCATGAAGCCACTTGATGTAAGAAGCTAAAAAAATATTACTTCAAGATAAAAACACAGCCAACGATAAATGTTAGGATAGATGATTTTAATCGAAAAAACAACAATTCTCCTTCCCCCTTTGTCAGAAACATCACTCATAGAATCTGAGGATTAAAAGACAAAATAATGCAAGCAAGACTTACGTGACTGTTGAAAGTAAACCCAAGGCCCACTTTCTACTCTCCTTAATAACACTAGTCATTATATTTAGCTACACAGATACATCCAGAACGAACGTGGATTTGGTATCTGTCTGAAGCCAAAACTATACTATAATCTTTTATTGCTCAATTGGAAGGGGTATATTTTCTGTTGCAATGAGACCATCGTACTAGACATTACCTCCTTCTTGAGGGAGGGAGTATAATATATGTTCGCCTGTCATATATACCAGAAATATGCAACTAATATGTTTTTGCCAATACATACAATGATCAGGTCGATTTCACGATGTCACGGGAAATGGATGTTTTTAAAGAAAACAAAACTCTGCGAATATTTGAACAAAAATTTTATATTGTACATCAATGTACATAATGTTTTTAGAACGCTCCTTGCTCTCCTTGAGCATTCTAAAAAACATCCGTTTCCCGTGACTCACCCTGTACATGTTTCCACGACTTCTCAAGTAGAGTGACCTGTTTACCCAAGCAAAAATAACTGATTTAAACAGTGATTAGATAAAATATTTTGTTCATATTTTTTTTTTTTTTAATCCGCACAATTGTTTGTTGTTTGCCGATAGATTAAATTGCATTAAATCAAATTGCGCCCCACCACTAGCATCATCTGTGACTGGAAGATGAGATATCTAAAGTTGAAGATCTACCAGACCAGCCACTTTGTACACTTTGTATCTAAGTCCTTGAACAAGAGATGCAGAGTAAAGATTTACCATCATGAAAAATAAAATAATCCACTGACTCTCGGGAGGTACACGGTTCGATCACATCTGCAATGATGACATTCAAAAATGCTATGGCACTGCGCTGATCAAAAGCAAAATGGCGGCTCATATGGTTGCAGATTACACTGTAGCTTGTGACTAATGCAAAGAAAAAGAGTTTAAATTTCATTAAGATCACAGGAATCAATGTCAAGGCAAGAATGACTGATGCATTTATTTCTCTCCCACAGGGAGAAATATGACACAAAAATTAAAGAGTGGGATTGAAAAGTGGCATTGAAATTGCTCAAGACTGTCCCAAATGACTACAATACAGACATTAACCCTTATCCTCGAATGGCTTCCAGGTCTTGATATGTGGTAACGCCTTTGTTAAAAAAAAGGGGGGGGAGTACTGTGACCTACAAAAAATGTCTGAGCATCTCCATTTCCTGGTAGAGGCACCGCAGATGTTTAGCAATAAACTAACGTCTTCTCAGACAGAGAAGATAAAGCCTAGGAGGATGGACCTCCTAGAAATGCACAGGACTAGCATTACACTGCAATCGACACGAAAAAGGTCATTACAAGAATGGGCTGACTGACTCGTGTTATTTCAGACTTTTTTTTTCCCAAGAATACTTTCCTTATTGATGCACTACGACTTAGTCTAACTAAATTATGCCTTTTTTAATTTATACTTTGATCTTATTGGGGGGGGGTCTGATACCACCTGTATTAAGAGTGGTACATTTTTGCATACAGATTTCTCCTCCATTACACTCTTCTGAACTATCAAGAAAAGTACTCAGTTGGCAACGAGAGGAGAGATTTTATAAATTAAAACAAAAATCAATTTAAAAAGTAATTTTTCGAATTATTTATGCATGCTTTTTAAAGTCTCCAATGAACATTCCTGAAGATGAGGTATAACTTGAAAATTTGAGAACTTAACACCACGATACCATCCTGGTTTAACACATTATGGTTGGTAAATAAATATTTTATAATTGAAAATTATTGAAATCTTATTGTCATTGTATTTTTTTTTTTTTTTTTTTTTTTCACTTTGTCTCGTATGCAACGGTGTTTTTCTACAAGACTGCGTTGTTATAGCTTTTAAACTCAACTCCTTACCCGGTACACACAATGTTTCCAGCAAAAAATAAATAAATAAATAAATAAATAAATAAAATCTACCATCTCAATTCACATTAATAAAAAAAATAAAATAAATAATTTATTTTAAAATTTTAACAAAGAAATTTAAAAAATACAAATAAAAAAATTGTTGCCAAAGATTTTTTTTTGTTTTGTTTTGACAAACTGTAAAAAGTTATACACCTAAATTTATGTTGGTTTTTAGTCTTTGTAACTTTTGGGTCAAAAGGATACGATTTCCTCAAAGTGACTAAGTTTTAAAAGAATTGGCAACATGAATAACTTTGCTTTTTTTTTTTTTTTTAAAGTAAAGTAAAAAAAAAAGAAAAAAAAAAAAGAGAAATATTCTAAATTATAGAAAACAAAATAGTAGCACTGATATAATTTCTGGTTAGCACATGGTGCAAAAGAAAGATAATAACGTTTACAAAGACTTTTATATGTAAAAAGAAATATTTAAAACTAGCAGGACTTGTAGAAATTCTATCTTTCTATCTGTTGTATATTGCTATCGTGCTTAAAAAAAAAAAAAAAAAAAAAATTTCATTGTATGAATGTCTGGGAGGAGCGCGAATCCCACAGTATTTTTGTACCTCTTTTGTTGAAAACAAAACAAAACTTTTCAAAGTACTCCGGCTAATGTAGTTATATAATAATACAGTAACCCCTCTCTACTTCGCGGTTCGATTATCACGGATTCACTACTTTACAGATTTTTCAATATATTAATATTACGGATTTCCACCATAATTCTCTAGTGTTACAGGTGTATTTATGTACAGTACTGAACTGTAACAGCGTACTGTACAACCTAACAAGTGTTACAATCTTTCTATTATTATTAATATTATTAATATAGTAAAAAGGTAAGGTTAAAAACATTACAGGGATAGTTTTAAACAGCCTACAAACAATCAAATAAGGTAAAAATAATGGTTTTGTCCTACTTTGCGGATTTTCGAATATCACGGATGGTCTTGGTCTATCTACCGTGATATTCAAGGGAATACTCTCGTTATGGGAGGGGGAGTTCTATATCCAAAGCCCGTGTAAAAGTTTGCAACAATATTTTTATCATATCATCGCCCAATGCAAACGCAGACTATTTTATTATACCATCTTTGAACTGAACAGATTCTAGACTTTGATCTTAGCCTGAAGAGCAAGAAAGTGTATTTTAGTTAGAGTTTAACGTTCGACATGACAACTACATCAGATATTTGACGAGCAGAAAATTTTTTTTTTAAATATAAAGGTTAGTAGGCTGATAACGTACATATGAACACGAAATTGCTTGAGTAGTCGATTATATAGACGAGATTAACAACGAAATGAAGAATAAGCAATGCACATAACTAACCCAATAATAAAATGACTTTATTTACTAAAGTTAAAATCATGCAGGCTTCAATAAAGTCGGTTACTTGATGGATTTTATGACATATCAACCTTTCTGAATATTCGTATTTGGATTCTTCAAACTACTGTTCTCACCTTTAGTGTTATTTCACAATATTTTAGCCGATGTACCCTCCAGCCTTCTTCAGGTGTATCTTGCCCGCAAGGATCTGTGGCGTAGTGGATAAAATACTTGATCTGTTCCGGAGGTTGAAGGTTCAATCCTCAGTTTGTGTGAGAGGGACATTCAAAATATAACTGCAAATTATTTGGGACTTCTACAGAATTAAAGCATGCTAACCTCATAGATTAAATAAAGGGGTTTGTTCGGAATTCCATGCAAATTCCAGAGTTCGACAAGATACATCTGAAGAAGGTCGGAGGTTACATCGACCAAAATATTGTGAAAATAACAGTCAAGGTGAAAACAGTAGTCAGAAGAATCCAAATAATATGGATGTCAATCTGTGTTACAATAAAAATATAAAAACCAATTTTAAAAATGAATTTGCCTGCCTAAGAGATCAGAGTTTGGCACAATGTATTTTCATGTAGTAAAAATCTAGTTGGATTAGACCAAAAAGTGAAAATTGCCTCAGTTTAGGATTTCTTCACTGATATGAATAGAAAAGAGAAAGTGTAACATAAGATACTACACTTTGCTCCTAGCCCCCCCAAAAAAGTTTGAACTACATATGTTTTTGTATACAAAGAGCAAATTTATTTGTTTAATTGACATATATTTTCAAAGTCTGTAAACGCTAGATTCGAGCTAACAAAGACATGGGGCCCTGAAAGAAAAAACGGTAAGGCCTGGCAGACCTCGAAACGTCAAACCAAAACCCCTGCAAGAATTGAAGGAAAACATCAGGAATGAAATAAAGGAGATAAATTGCAAACCAGAGATTCTGCAATCTGTCATGAATAATGTTTTAGAAAGAGCATAAATATGCAAAGCTGAAAATGGATAACATTTAAAAGACATTTTTTATAAATAAAGATTGTTTGAATTTTGCATTTTTCTTTCAAAAATTTCTCAACGTCTTAGTTAGATTGTGTTAAAATTACAGAAAGATATATCTTATATATATATATATATAAAAGCCAAAATGTGTATGTATGTATGTATGTATGTATGTTCGCTTTTTGTGTATGTCTGCAAAAGGCTTTTTCGGCAGGTTCTCAAGTCTGTCGCTCATTCTTCAAACTTTTCATATCACGTCTAAATGATAATATCTATGACTTAACAACAGGGTCGCATGTGTATTAAATTTGCCTAACTTTTACCATCTCGCTGCGTCTTCGAAAAGCAATTGATGGAGCGGGGAAAACAGTAACTGGCTTGCCACGCAAAACTAGGTCAAACATCATGCCACCTTCTCGCACCTGTATATTTCGCTTTATAATCCTTAACTTAACACGCTTATCAATTCCTCTCCCCTCGTGGCAGAGATGGTTAGGTAGCTGGCTCTTTTTCCCTTTCGTTTCCACCTTTGCGTCAAGGCTTCGGGGTTCAATCCCACCTTCCTACAAAAACTTTTTTTTTCTTTTTTAACACACACACCTCCAAACACCCTGGCAATGCCGGGTACCCCCGGCTAGTCTATAATATAAGTCTCACCTGCCTGTTTAAATGTATGTATTATGTATGCCTAAAACTTTCGACAGAGGCGACGGATTTTCACGAGATCGGTATAGTTTTGAAGCACGACCCTTTGGCTTAATTTTAATCTATGTCACTTTCGGTTTGGCAATGAGCGCAATAGCAAAGACGTCACGTTTCTTTTTTTTTTTTTTTCCACATTCTTTTCCTCCTTTGCGGTACGAGTTCCAGCCTGCCTGCCTATTACCACTTTTTTTTTGCTTAACACACACCTCCAAACACTCGGGCAACGCCGGGCACTCAGGCTAGTCAAAAATAAAGAATCTATTTAAGTTCAAAGCAATTCAGTGACTTTTTTAGACACTCTGTATATAGTAAGTTAGGAAAATATATATGGCAATTAAGCTACACAGAATATTCCGCGTTTCATTCTCTATACACACACATGCACTCCTATCTCTCTCTATAACAATCTATGTTTTTTTTTTCAGATCTCTTAACATGTCTATATCTCCAGTTGCCCATCTATGTTTAGTGTCACACACACGCTATTCATGCACATCAACTAACTCTTTTCTATCTATTTCTATCGCACTCTCCTCCAATCTTTGCATGTCCTACCTTCTTGTATAACAGAAAAGGTTCAACGCTTCCTTATAAATATTCAGGAAGCATCAAAATCATTCGAGATGAGGTCTTCGAGTAGCTAAAAGTATTGTATAAATATAAAAGTTATATATCAAACAAATATACAGTTTTATTATCAATCACTTTATATACACAGTAACGATTAAATAGATTAAACATAGAAAAGAGTTTCAAATCTAATAGATCCCACACTTTCAGCCAGGCTTCAACCTCTGTCCCATCGCAGAAATGTCGCATCCCTGTGTCTGTTTTACAAATACTTTAAAGGAATGTGCTCTGATGAACTCATAGCACTTGTGCATCCCTCAACGTACATACTCCCAACTAACACAACAAGCAGCAAGATGCCACCCCATTCATTGCTGAGGTTCCTAAAGGCTAGAACGCCTTCGAATCTAATAGTTTCTTCCTCTGGTTTGCTAGGCTTTGAAATTCTCTTGTTTTCCTGACCGTATTAACCTGAAGAAGTTTAAATGTACTGTGAACAGACATCTCATGTTCAACTCCCCCATAATCCCCTGATAGACATGACCCCAAATAGTAGCCCCTTACATCCAAGTGGCAATATGCCTTGTTTGAGTTGAAAAGGGGTAATATATATATATATATATATATATATATATATATGTGTGTCATCCACATACAGTACTGTTTCGCTGTATCACAGCTCATCAGTGCGGCTAGACAGGCAACTACCTCAAACCTGACAGTCAAGGCTTCTAACCATTACGCTAATTGTCTGCTGCTGTGCAGGCTGTGAATTAACGATGTTTTGACATCATCTGAAATACTTAAGCTCAATTTGTTTACACAAAGAGCATCGCTTAATATGCTAATGTTAATTCATGTATCACTTCCCAATATATAGTAAGTTATAAAATATATATGGCAATTAAGCTACACAGAATATTTCGCATTTCATCTATGCTAGGCTTCATCAGGCTTAAGGCTGATGAATCCTAACGTGGATGAAATGTGGAATATTCTGTGTAGCTTAATTGCCATATATATTTTATAACTTACTACTTTGCTGTACCTACGTATTGAGCACTGTTGAAATAAATACTTAAAGTTTACACATAAATTTATACTTTTGTATATTAATTTATATGATTAAATTAAGTAATTATATATATATATATATATATATATATTCAGACAGATATTATTAAATAGCACGGAGTGTTTTTGCTTAATGATCTTTATTTTTTTCTTGTAATTTTTCAATTTTTCGAATGGTCATCCTTATGTCTGTCGAATTTGTAAGGTTCCATAGTCATTTTCGTCCAATTTTTTTTAGGTTTATAGGGTTAATTTTTAGGGGAGCGAAAGATGGATTATTGTATATGTTATCCATGATTATATCAATGGTTTTGTGAACTGGGACGTTGATGAAAAGGCTTTCTACATCTAGTGAGGCGGTGATTTGTTATTAACTTTTGTTGTTTGGAGAATTTGTATAAGTTCTTTGGTAGATTTTAGACTGTATTTGCTTTGTAGGTAAGGTGCTATGAGATCATTGATTGTTTGGGTAATTTAACATCTTACTTATAATCTATATCGTATTTTCCTCATCACCACAGTAAAAAACAAATGTAAAACAAACAGCTACAATAACCCTTTCACCTTCTGTAAGTATATATTATCTTTATGCCTGCACAATCAACTCAACGGTTGACGAGGATGAAGACAAAGTATCGAGTTCTACTCAGAATATAACACTCGCTCAGATAAGCTGCACCTTCGACCAACAAAGCAAGAATTGATCCAAACATTGACCGGTGTCTTCTCTCCTGATTTGAATGATAATGGCAAACTTAGTAAGAAACAACTGAAGCATTATATAAGCTAATATCACTGAAGAGAGATCAGGAAAACAGATGGATAAAAGAAAAAAATTAATGTGTTGAGTTAAATTATAAAATAATACAAACGAGCAAGGGGAGGGGCATGCCAGATAATGGCGACTGGATTAAACATGTAAAAAGAGTTTCAAATCTAATATGTCCCACACTATCGGCTAAGTTTCAACCTGTCCCATCGTCGCAGTGCCTGTTTTACAAGTACTTTAATCGAATGTGCTCTGATGAACTCCTTAACATACAATCTTTAAAAAAAACGTAAATGTGGGTCTATCACATCGACCGGAATTGTTTAATAAAAAAAGTGTCATTTATGTCAGCTGAAATCAAATTAACTCCAATAAAAAATAAAAAAAAAACTGTAGTCTGAGCGTAAGCTGGATGACGAGCAATTAAGTTTACACACACGAAAGTAAACAAACACCCGGGAAAATAAATTCATACATTTTTAAAGTTTCCAATTCCTTTACAAATGGATAAGACTTGGAGCTGCACAAAGCAGAGTGAAAGTCTTAAACATCGATATTTTATATTGACAAACGATATATATATATATATATATAAAGCTGAGCTAGGCTCCTATATGGTTGACTATTATAGAAAACTGGTCACATATAATGATAGAAGATGTATCGAGACACAGGAATGGGTATGTTTGATCTGGCATAATGATGATTCATTAAAATTGCGAAGTCTGTGTATGCGCCTGATCCACAAAGTATGGAAATAAAAAATTAAAAAAAACGTTTACAAGTGTTTTTGATATAGATGTACATAATACTTTGATAAGCATGTTTAACTTAAATAGGGATGGTATAATAAAATTGTGGGGGTCTGCGTTCGCGCCTCCATGAAATGGAAATAGGCACAAACTTTAATAAAGACTTCATATCTATCTGCGTAAGTATACTTTGATAATTATGTTTCAGTTTGAAGAAATATGGTATAATATAAAATTATGGGGTGTTCGTTCACGCCTGACCTCCATAGAATGGAAATATGTCACAAAGTTTAACAAGGTTTTTTAATATAAATCCACAGAATATTGTGATAAGTGTTTCAGTGTGAACAGGTATGGTATAATAAACTATGGGGTTTATCTATTTTATTTTTACTTTCATCATATTTTGCTTTGGTTTTGATAACCCCAAATTCGAAGCTATCTCTTTACAACCCTTCCTTTTCATAACCTATCATACTTTCATAAATCAGAGTCCATTTTCTGTAGGCTGTTTTTGAACCCAGTCAACAACGGGTACTTTTGCTAGTATATATAAGTAGTGATCTATAGTGATAGTAAAAAATAACAGGTTTAAAGGGCCAAAAATTCACTGTCACAAGGACGTGTGGCGTAATGGATAAAGTACTAAATAAAATTCAGTTCTAAGTCAGACTCTTCTAGAGGTTGAATGTTCAGCGGGCAATACTAAGAATATAATTGCAAATTACTCAAGATTTTATGAAACGAGAGCATGCTATCTCTGTTAATTAAATAAATGAGTTCCATCCGAATTCCGCGCAGATTTCCAAGTTCAACAGCAATATTCCCCCTCCCCGGAGTTTGACATGATGCATCTGAAGAAAGCCAGATACTACATTGGCAGAAACGTTGTAAGAATAACACTCAAGATGACAACAGCAGTTCAATTAATTCAAACACAAATTTGGAGCGATAATTTTTGCATTTGAGATATTGATATATCTCGCATGCATACATGTCACCATTTAAATACGACATGGCTAAAGAATCATCAGATTTTTTTGCAAGAAACATAGGTTAATCTGAAGGTGAACAACCAGCATCAAATTGCTGCAAACCTAGGTATTCCACTTTCTAGTGTTAATCAAGTGATTATCCAATTCATCAATGAAGGAAAATAATCAATATTATCTTGTCTAGGTGCATCAGTACTCTGATAGCAGTCGTTTGAAATTTATATGCAATTTGATTGTCCGTCATATTTCTTTTCTACACTTTCTCACAGACATGATGCTGCTAGTATCAGTCTTTTCTAAAAAAATCTATTATAGCATGTATTCTTTGGAATTGTCTGATCTATTCCCTGCTTCCTTTGTTTCAGCACGTTTGATTTGATCTAGTAGTCACCATTAATTTCCTGTTTCAATACCCCATTGTAATGCAGCTTTCTGTTCCAGTAGCTTCTTTTCAAGAACCGCAGGCTTGTAGAACTCTTCTTACTGACTGTTTTCCTCCAACCAATAGCGTTGGTCTTTACAAGGCTAAAAAACATAGGCATCTCCTGTCTTTGTGATAATCATCTTTCATTCTTGTTAACTCCTTACAGCAAGTGGCTTCATGCCTTGTCTGGAATGATTTCCATTAAAAAAGTTTTAATAATAAGGATGTCTATTCACTGCATGCACACGTATAAGTTCTAAGGCATTAAAGTAGCAACAGCTGCATAAACTGTAAGAAATCAATGCATATTCATACGCGTTTAATTTATGTGTACCTGTATATGTTGTGCAAGCTTTAACTGTCTGAATATTATCCACAGTGGCAGTTATTTTAGCTAAAAATAGTAACCTCTTTCTCTCTTAAGTTCCACTAATAAATTCATACCAAACACGTCTAATTATACTCATTTTTGAGCAACCACATACTCCCCCACTCAACAACAAATGCTGACCCTAACACTGTTTCCATGGTCTTCTGTTTCATCTTCTCTTCTGGCCAGGTCATTGTCTCTCATATTGGCGACTGCCGAGATGGGCATGGGTTCACAAATGTAAAAATCGAACAACTCAAAAGAAAATATAGAAAACACATTCCGTGGTTGTCAGTTGGGCTCTAGGTATGTGTGTGACACCATCGCAGGAAATGACCCACATATCCATGTAGTCTGTCGTAGGCTCTTTGTTGTCAGTTGACGTCAACTCATCTCGATCTGCTTTCAACTGCCACAACTATTGTAAACTATCACAAAACTCGTTGTCACTCCTAACAGTCTTCATAAACTAACTCTAAACATATTTACCTCTATTGTCCGCTCCTTTGTCCCAATCACTGCCACACCTCGATTAACAATACTTTTTCAGTTTCCTTTGATGTGAATTGGTAAACAACTTTTTTGCCATTGTCTTTATACTAAGCTCACTATAACTTTTTTTCTACAGATCAACTTATTTTCTCTTTTTTGTTTTTACTAACACATTTTTTTTGGGGGGGGGGGGGTCGTCGATAGTATCACACTAACTTTTTGACTTAAAATTCAAATTTTGCTACCACCTGTAACTATGTACAGTTTCTGAGACAAGGTACGTCACCAACACTAACAAATACTATTTTGTCTTTTGCACTCTTAACCGTCAGTTCTGCCTCTGTACAAACAAATGGCATTTCTTGTCCTGCAGGCAGTTTTTAGCTGTACACAAAACGCAAGTATAAATAATTCTGTTCAGTTAGATATGTTGTTGTTGTAGTACGACATTCAACCTAGGCAGGTTTAACCAGCTTCCTCCAAAGGATAAAGTGTCAAGGAAATATAAATTCACAGGCGGTCCTTGGTCACCTGTAATGTTTGGTGCATTTTTGATCAAGAAGCCAGTATCTTCAGACAGTCTGATCTGGTAATATCAGATGCCCTAACAGCTATTACCACTCTGGGTCAAAGTGGACTTGGAAACATTAGTAATTAAGGAACAACTCCACATTCCCCACAGCCCCCAAATAGTGCCTCACCACTGGATAGGGTTCAAAATAGACTTCGTGGCCTGGTAGGAGATGTCCTTTTCTCTTCGCTGCAACCTCTATCTCACAGAAGAGATGTTGCGAGTTTGTCTCTGCTTTATCATTATTTTCATGGAAAGTGTCCGACTGAGCTTCAATCTATGGTCCCCCCCCCCTCGCCAAACTTTCACAAGAAACACTCGACTAGCTGAAAACATTATCAATAATTTTCCCCACTCTTTATCTGTGCCTAAACCTAAACATAGATTCCATGATCAAAGCTTCTTTCTTAGAACTGCCCGCCTGTGGAATTGTCTTCCGTTTTCCTGCTTTCCAGCTGTCTATAATGTGGTTGTCTTCAACTTCAACGTGAACAAGTTTCTGATGAGCCGTTCCACTTAAGTTAACAAATTTGCCGAACTTCCATTACTATCGATTACTCTATTGTCCTTTTGACTACTGTACACTCTTTAACCCTTATCCTTGAGTGGCCTATCGGCCTTGATAAGTGGTGACGCCTATGTAAAAAAAAAAAAAAAAAAATCTTTTAAAGTTCTACCCAGGACCATAGACATGCCCTCCACTCTGCTAGGAATGAATTTAAATTTATAGGAAAATTTCGGTGGTGTACCGGTTCCGAGCGCTACTGATTGTTTCCCCTTGATTATGCTTGAAAGGACCAGAGAGTACTAAGAATCAACCGATCAGACTGCTTTTGTGGGGCTCCTACAAAAAGAATCTAGTCCTACTCCTGTAATCAATATTCTTAAAGGTAGAGTAAAAAGCTAAACATCTTTTATTGTTTTGTAGAATGTGCGTTGCTTGTCTTTCATAATCATTAACTGTCAATAAATGTGTACAGTGTACTCTTGGTCTTGACTTTTCATTTTAATGATGGATATGTTTGGAAAATATGTTTAATACACAAGCTGTGGAATAAAACAGTGTATATTCTAACAAATTTAAGCGCAAACCTCACAGATGAGTAACCACCAAAAATAGTTATGTGTGAGTGAGTGAGAGAGTGAGAGAGAGAGAGAGAGAGTTCCTTATGGACTCGAAAATGGTTGGGCCAATTTTTATGAAATTTCACACAAAGGTACTTTATGTGCCTATCAGAGTTCTTAAGTAGGTTTTGTATCGGAATGCCTTTGATAAGTATCGATAATTGCTAATCGAAAAATAATGCAATGAAAGAAGCAACAGGCAATTTTGACCAAAGTCAACACCCTACACCACAAGTGCATTAGAGAAGTTTTATTACCACACAAGTCGAAATGCCCGACATCTAAAATCAACAGTAGGTTCTTTGATATGGCAGGGGGGCATTTTAAATGAATGTTTCTATTTAGAGCACAATTGAAGCATGATATTTGACTTTTGCATTTTAAACTTTAATTCAAGTCATTATACATAAAAAATAATTTTATAAAATCAACATTAGGTTCTCTACAGTGCAATGTAGTCTACAAAGTTACAATGGGGGAGACATGTGAAGCACTACGATTGGTCCCAAACTAAAGTAGATAATCGATTGGATTGAAAAATTAACGATTTTGCCAATTTCTATGACAATAAAGATATGAGAGTGTGAAACATTCGTTGATCATTCAATCCCAGGCAACTTCAGGTCTCTCTGCTAGTTAGTTATAAATACAAGAAAAATAAATAAGATGAAATATTAAAAAAATTTAATGATAAAATGTTGATACTCAGTATTTATTTAAGTTTAAGTAATATAAAATAGATTTAAAAGCAAATAAATTAATTTCCAATTTCTGCAAAGCCTTTTGGCCAAGATCAAAGTGTAGTATCGGTTCTTCAGATGCTGCACTTCCATTTCTTGTTCTCTTTCGGTGGATGAGCAGTCCTTCACGACTAAGACAATTTTTATTTTTGTACCTTTTCTCCACGTTAAAAAATGATCCTGGTGTCTAACTCTGTCCCGTGGGGAGGCATTGTAAATAGGTACAATAGCTATAATATACACATTTAAAAGTTAAACACATGTCTGATGAAAGGAGACTTCCCAAAATATTACAATACAGGTTCTCCATTTAACCATGCTGATGCAAGCAAGAACACAATACACGCTAAATATTAAAAATTATATATATATATATATATATATATATATATTATTGTATTAATAAAAGGGAGTTTGCATAGATTATTCCATCATTATATTTTAATTTGCTTCAGTTTGAATCTATCCGTTACACCTCGGCATTATATTGCCTCCTCTAAACTTGAATTTCCTTTATATACGAAGAATATAATTAAAAATCATTGGACGCTTCTCCCTGATCATGGCTGATAGAACAAAAACAATCTACCCCCTGTAGATTTCAATAAAAGGGTCGAGTTAGAAATTCCATACAGATTCCAGAGTTCAACAAGAGGCACCTGAAAGTCAGAGATTATCTCGGATGATTCATTGTGAGAACAGCATCCACGATGAAAATAATAGTCTTAATAATGTAAATGATACTATAAAATAGGTATGATATTTATTTACTGTCTAGAAAATTGACACCCAACTACCCTGCATGATTTTAGTATCAACCACACACACACACGCACTCCCGTGCCAAACTTGTATGCCCCCCCCACCCCGTTTCAAAGGAATTGAGCAAACTAATTGGAGAAATTGAACAACTTATCAAAATAGAGAATTTTTTTTTTTTTTTAATAAAGCAACCTTTCGGGGTAATTTCATTCCTCATAATGGGATTTTTATGTATTGTCTAATGTATGACAAGAAAAGAAACTGGAATCTTAGGAAGATCTCCATCATGCCAGTAATTATAAGAGCAACTGGGTTCCTGAAAAAGAATTTCAAAAACTACCAGGCAAATATACCTAGTGGATCAAGTGCAAGAGAGATACAAACAATTGCACTTAAAGGGACGGTTAGAATCTTAAAAAGATCTCTCAGTTAGAATGTATAAGATAGCGGGTGAATGTTTGGCATTCAATCCCTAGCTAAAACAAAATAAAATTGAAAAAAAAAAAAAAAAAAAAAGTAAAAAAGGGGGTTTTATAGTTTGTTTGTTTTTTTTTAATTAAAAAACTACATCTTAAGAACTACATCTTTCTTTTGAACAGATATAGAATTTGTTAAATGAAATTTGATGCTTTTTTTTTTTTTTTTATTTTCGTCATTTTAATGAGATGTGTTTGACTGTCATTTTTTTTTTTTTTTGTCTCCAGTCCAACATATGGTTGGAGTTTGTTATTTTGTCAACGGGAAGGTATGTGACTCAGAAGATTTATTAAAAGAGGGATTCCATCTAGTTGTTTACCTGGTTTTTGGCATCTGTTAAAATAATATATACACACACACACACACACACACACACACACACACACACCCTACCCCACCCTAAAGGAAAAGAAAAAACACATTAGCAGAAAGAAATAGCGACTGACTGACTACAGCCAGGTCAAAATCTCCCTGGACAAACCAAATAAAAAAGCAATAAAAACAAAAAAAACAAACAAAAAAAAAATTCAGCATACCAATGTATAATAAACACTTACAAGCCTCCACCCGTTGGAAAAACTTCAAACTAACGAAAATCGCCATTTTTACACATTTGAAAATAATTTCTGACGAGGACGCATCAGACCGGCTGAAACGTACGTAAACGATTTCAATGACTTAAAAACATTATTACAATGATCCAAACATAATTCTCAATGAAAAACCAAGACACGGAATAATAAAATAATGTTAAAAAATACACATTGTTGGTGACTACTCCCTTATTTAAATATATATATATATATATATATATATATATATATATATATGAAAAGTGAGAATGTGTGTGTGAGGACATTTCTCAATGAATTTTTAATCTACAGACTTGAAATTTGGTATACAGGGTAATCAGACATGTGGAACACTTTGTAATTCGTTTTCATCAGGAAAAAAAGAGCTGCTAAGGTGTCAAAAGTGAAAAATTGGTATGTCGGGTGCATTAAATTTTTATCTGTTAACTGTTTCATGAATGTGCATGCGTGAATTGTTCACATGACAGATTACTTATGTTAAAAATAAGTAGGTTTGAAAACACTTTTTAAAGATCCTGTTAAACTAGATTAATGGTTATCATACGTGTCCTAGTCTTCAGATTTTGGTTATGATCTCATCTCGAGTATTTTCATTTTTACTTACAAAAAGTGAACTGTTTAGAAAAAACAAAAACTCGCATGCACATGTCTCAGTTTGCTTTTTTTTTTCTTTTTTTTTTAAAAAAAAGAAATTTAACGTTACGTTTAATACCTACGGCATTTCTGTTTATAATAAAGAATTCTGCATTAATATTCATGCATATTTTACGACCGGGCAACACCGGGCGGTCTGTTAGTATACACACACACACACACACACACACACACACACACACACACACACACACAATAACTAACATTGAATAAACAAAATGCAGAAAACTTGAGATCTAACATATAAAGTGATCTTGTCCAATTTTCAGTCAGACCCAAATTGCATTTAAGTTTAGAAATCAAACTTTACTTCAGACTAGCTTATTTTCATTTGTTATTGTTGTACCGTATATTTATATTACTAAACAATGTATTATTTCAAAATTTACTTGTTTGTCCCAAACAAATGCTGATATGAAACATTTTAAAAATAATCACCTAAAAATAAAATCAGCAAGGGCGATAACTCATGACGGGAGTTTGCTACTTTAAGTTTAAAAATGTGCAGACAAAGAAAACTATCCCGGATAACGCTGAGAAGTTACAGCTAATTTTCCATAAGGGAATTGTTTTTAGAGTTCCTGTTAATTAGATATGCAGTTCATCTTTGAGAAGGTACCAACGCATCGTGTCCACTTGGGAATACGACTGCCTTTGTCTGTGGTTCATTCTTATCGTACTTCTAAATCTGCAATCCGGTTAACCTTTGAGAGAGCTATTTACGTCAACTTTTCAGCTGATAAGATTATCTTGGAAGTAATTACCCGGTTAACAGGCAAAAATGATTTTATATATATATATATATATATATATATATATAGGCAACATTTTTTTTTTCTCTATGGCATATTTCATTAAATAAAAATAGACGTTTTTTGTCTATTAATTCTATTTTCGCTCCTTTCCAATTTACGTATAACAGTCTTCACTTCTGGAGGGAACTGGCTGATATAATCACCATATTTACCAAAGGTCCGAGCACTTTCCAAACCTTCAGGATTCGTCGTCAGGGATAAATTAATCTAACTGGTTTGGAAGAATTTAATTAATCAATGAAGAGGGAGAAAAGATTTTTATAAATTGTTTAAAACCAGTTAGATTAATTAATCCCTGACGATGAAGGAAAGCACTCCTTATAAACTGGGTCAGTGAAAAAGACAAAACAAATATATATAAACTTTTAAATTCTAAAATTGATTTTAGTTTGTAAAATTGGATTTAAATTGTAATTTTAAACTATTTTATTATAGATTTTAAATTATAATTTTTTTTTAAATCATACTTTATAATCTATTTTAATTTTAAAAGTATCCCCCCAAACCTTGAAATAGTTGACATTTGTAAATGCATTTCGATATAATTAAATTGAATTTTAATCGATATCGAGATAAATTTTAAGTTTTAAATTTAGAAAATAAATTTTTAAAATCAATTTTGGTTTTAATATTAAAAGGTACTTTTTAATTGAAATTAGATTTTAAATTTAATAAAATCACCACATCCAATAAATAAGTTTTTTTTTTTTTCACAAAACGAGAGTTAAACGTGAACTCGTAATATATGTTTCTACTTCCGGTTATAAAAGAGATGAGTATTGGCTGAAGAAAAGTTAATATGGATATCTAAAACGGTCCTTAATTATTGGGTTTGAAACCGAAAAGGAGTCATTGATACCGTCGGTTTCAAACCCGGGATGATGGGATAAATCATTGGTCCAATGACTTATCCCATCTAAAACTTTCTGTAAACAAAATATAAATAATACGCTCTTATTTTCGGATTTTCCTTATAATTGAGAACTAATAGATTTCTCCCCCCCCCCAAAAAAAACTAATATATATATATATATATATATATATATATATTAGAAGGGCCCTCCAGTCTTTGACAGACTATGGATACCCACGAAATGTTTGTGGCACCAAGTGTGCAATCTCGAACCGCACCTCTCCAGAGTCAATATTATTAAATACCAGTGGCAAGTAAAGTGTCTATACAGGACGACCGGAAACAAATGCCAAGATAAGCAGAGAGAACATACAGCATCTAGAATTCCTAAATGGTCACCCATCTGGTACTAACCAGGCTCAACGTTACTTAACCTCGGTGATCTGACGAGAACCGATATATCAACATGATTATGCGAAATATGTGTGTGTGTACAGCCCTGGTCAAAATCATAAGACCACTTAAGAAAGTAAGCGTTTACGCACATTATCGAATTTTTAAATCAAACAAATGGTTGAAACCATTGCCAAAAGGGAAAACATGATGGAAAAAAAATGAAATCTGCTTCATTCGAAACCTTAACCCTAATCTAATAATTATTTTTTAAAAAACAAACATTTTCACCTGCTCAAAATGATAAGACCACTGATAATTTATCTAACAAAAGGCAATTATAAATTACTAAAAAGGGTCTCAGTATTTAGTATAGCCTCCATTATTACGAATTACTTCAAAAATTCTCTTTGGCATGCTTGCGACTAAGCTTTTTATCAGTTGCAAAGGAATTTTATCCCATGTACTAAAAACTGAATCAGAAAGTTCGTTTATTGAATCATACTGGGTTCCATCCTTGAACACTTCTTTTGCCATCCATCCCCAAAGATTTTCAATGGGATTGACGTCCGGAGAACCTGCTGGATGATCTAACAATTCTATATTATTTGAAGAAAAGTATTCTCGTGCTTGTCGAGAAGTGCGTATAGCAGCGCTGTCTTGCTGGAAAATCCAATTTCTTCCACACAGACGTGGACCTTCAGTCCTGATAGAAGCATTTTCAAGCATTGAAATATACTTCAATGATGTTTTCCGGCCTTTCACTACTTGCAATTTTAGGGTCCCAGCTGACGAGAAAGCACCCCAGATCATTAAAGACCCCCCTCCACTATGCTGAGTTGAAAAAGTCTCTTTGGGCAAATTTTTATCATGCCAATAGTGTTGAAATCCATCTGGACCATCTAGATTAAACTTTTTCTCATCAGAGAAAATTACATTTTCCCACTTCTCTTCATCCCAAGTCTGGTATTTGGCGGCATATTTAAGTCGGTTAGTTTTGTGCTGTTCAAGAAGACGTGGTTTCTGCAGTCGCTTTAAATGATTGAAACCCTTCATTTTCAGATGCCTTCTGATGGTTTTGGGACAACATTCTGCTGCTGTTTGGCTTTTCAATCGACTTGAGCTCATACTGGAGTTTTTTTTAAAACTTCTGATACGGCGATCCAGTGATGGGGTTATTTTTTTTGGTCGACCTGGACTCTTTTTGTGCCCATATTGATCTGGATTTCTTAAAAAATTTGTGATGACAGTTTTGCTACGATTCACTTCGTTTGCAATGGATCTATGGGAGAGTTCACCCCTATACAGCTCAAAAATCCTTCCTCTCTCAAACTGTGATAATGGTTTCCCTTTTGCCATTTATAATTTAGTAAGATGTTTTTTAACCACTAACACGTTGCTTTTAGTAACATAGAAAGCTTTTCGTATTCATTTTTTTCAAAACTAGCCGATTTTATTAAAGTGGTCTTATCAATTTGACCAGGTGAAAATGTTTTTTTAAAAAAATAATTATTAGATCAGGGTTAAGGTTTCGAATGAAGCAGATTTCATTTTTTTCCATCATATTTTCCTTTTTGGCAATGGTTTCAACCATTTTTTTGACTAAAAATTCGATAATATGCGTAAACGCTTACTTTCTTAAGTGGTGTTATGATTTTGACCAGGACTGTATGTATATATATATATATATATATATATTCTTTCTTATTTTAACGCTGTCCGTTTTAGTTAATTCAAACTCATATGTATAAATTGTAATATAATAGGAATTAAAAGTTTGTGTGACACACGTAAATTAAAAGTGGACAAATTCGTTCACGGGGGTGGGGTTGAGGTTAAAGGTCAGCCACTCCTGCTTAGCTGCAAACATTTGCCTTATATTAATCACATTTACTTTGTAATTTGGTTACTATTTCTTTCACATAATCAGTGGTCCGTACAAAATAATAATAAAAAAAGAAAACTTAGCTGCACTTAAACTCACATTCCTTGCATAGGCATCATTAACATTCTAGATGCACATTCGTTAGTCAACAACGGTCCTTTTTGTCGTCTGGTATTTAGCAAACCGCTTCAGAAGAGGTAGAATATAATGCAATGTGGATTCAATACATGGGGAAAAAATCAACTTTCCCGGGTCTGGATCATTTTTAAAAAGGGCTACGTTTCTTCAGCACTGAAGAAATGGAAAATTGTTAGAAGATAAGAAAGCAATAAGAACAAAATTAAATCTGTATTTGAATTATTCGGACTATTGTTATCTTCACAACGTTTTGGCGGATGCAACCTCCAACCTTTTTCAGGTGTCTCTTGTCTGGAAGCTTTCTGTCAAACTCTAGAATCTACACAGAATTTCGAACAGAAACGTAGTTGCTCTTGTTCCGTTAACCATGACCGGGTAGAAGTTTTAAGTAATTTTGTAATTGTATTCTGAGTATTGCTCGCACCAAGGATCGAGCCTTCAACCTCCAGAAGAGTGTCAGTTACAACTGAATTTTACCTCGTACTTTATCCATTATGCTACGGGTTCACATAATCCAAATTATCAATCCTCATCTCAAAAGTTTAGAAGCATAAAAGCAAAATCAAAATTTATATTTAGATCCGTTTTTTTTTTTTTTTGTTTTGTTTTTGCTCAAATCTTGGCTCATTTATTTTAGATATGTCTCTGCATCTCATTGAGAGGTCGAATCCATCACCCATCAGTTTTAAATATTTTTTTTTGCCAGTCTATAGTGGTTTAGGTTGAACTATCTATGCAAGAGAAGCACTGTATACCCTTGTTTGATGCATCGCCCGAATGTAAATTTATATTTGGTAGCCGACGGTCAGCTATCTGGCCAATTGATTTAGAACTAATTTGATAGAACTCAGAAAGTTGGTACATATAAGCAGACTGGAATGTTTTATTATTGAGTCTGTGTTATAGCTAGCTAATTTAGCCGGTAAGTGTTGTTTGAATTCTACAATTTCTCAATGCAAAGACTGAATGAACTAATCTTGAGAATTAAAATTTTCAGGACTGAATCAAAAAAAATCTTTTCATTAATATAAATCTCACCTGTATTTAAATGTATGTATGTATGTCTTGCAAAAACTTTCGACAAAGGTGACAGATTTTCATGAGATCGGTATCATTTTGAAGCTCGACCCTTCAGACGACAAATATCGAAAAATTGGCCCAAAACATTAATTCCTTCACCCTCAACTTTTCTACAGGGCGGGGTCGCTTTTTTCACCAATATTTTCGAAAGTCATTACCTCTTTTTGGTTGTCTAGCCTTAATTTAAACCTACGTCACTTCCAGTTTGGCGATTGGCGCAACAGCTAATGCGTCAGGTTTTTTTTTTTGTTTTTTTTTTTCACTTTCTTTTCCTCCTTCACGGTACGGGTTTGAGCCTGCCTTTTTTTTTTTTTTTTTGCTTAACACACACAAAAACCCGGGCAACGCCGGGCACCCAGGCTAGTACTAATTAAGTGATAATTATTTCTGTAATCTAAATTATCCATCCAAAAATTAGTTGAGATTGTCAGTTTCTACAATATTTTTTCTCCTGTAAGTAAGGCCTTCATACCTACTACTAAAATTCTGAGATTATTTGTCTTAGAATAAGTTTTTGATAAATATGTGAAAAAAAAAAAAAAAAAAAGAAAAAATTGGTGAAAAATTATAAAATTGGTTTAAAAAAAAAAAAAAATGATTCGGTAGAGCTTAGCATAATGTTGGTACTGCCTCCTAGGACTAATGTGAACTATGCCTCACTGATTGAAAGAGGTCTAGAGCTGCAGCGGCAGCCCTTGGTACATCAGATTTAGTGCCAAGGTGAACATCATCTTGTATGAAAACGATTATAAACCAAAACCCTTACTCTTGACAATTAATATCAACCCTAATGTAGTTTCTGTGGTCTTCTCCGTCTTATGGCTGTATCATTGTCTCTCACAATGGCAGCTGCCAAGGGTGGAGGTATGGGTTTACAAACATAAAAAAATAAAACAAAACACAAAAATCACAAAGTCTGAAACTTTTTGCAAATATCAGCTGCACTGTGTGCGACGTCATCGATCCTCTGCACGCTATGGTCCACATCTACATTCTGTTGAGGTTGGGTTTGTCAGTTAATGTCAGCTCATCTCAATCTCCTAAAGCTCTCGCGATCTGGTCCAAACTATGATCTACCTTCAACTATGTCAAAATCTATATTGTCCCCAACTGTCGCAAACCCAAGACAGTCTGTAAATTGTCCTTAACTATCGTAAAACTCATTGCCACTCCTATAAATAACTTTAAAATATATTAATTGATCTTTTGTTCCCATTACTGCTACACCTTGATTAACGATCCTATTTTAACTTTTTTGTGTGTTCCTTGGTGAACAACTTCCTGGACTTTTATTCTACTGATAAACTTATTTCCTCTTTTTTTTTTTTTTAACCTTCTAATACTTGGAAAGGTGGGGGGGCGTTAATAGTATTATATATGTAAGGTCTTTATATATCCCACTAAAATGGTTTAGGTCTTGCTTTGCAAATAGATATTAGATGAAATATGTAAAAAAAAAAAAAAAGAAAATTAGGTTTTGTAAATTACAGTTGAAAAGACTGGATCAGCAAAATTTTTTTATTATATTCAGAAATCAATAAAACTATACCTGTTTGCACAGAATAAGAAAAGGTTTTGAAAATTCCGTTTTCCACAATGAGTAACATTTTGAGCAGACATATCCGACTTCTGCAGGAAAAAAGGTTAATTTAGTGGCCAATTTCAACCCATTGTTGGAGTCAAAAAAGGTTGTCTAAGTTTTCCTGTTAATTTAAAAATTATAAATGCCGCGTAACCAAATAGAATAATAATTTGATAAGCGTTTCATTTTTAACAATGAATGACTAAGTTTAATGAGTTTCAGTGGCTGTCAAAACATGGCTGACCTTGTAGGTCTGCTGGGTCACAGAATGTCAGCTTAAAGAGCTTCAACTTATACACATGAACAACAATTACATATGTACATGAATGAAAATTGGATATTTTATATTCATGCCTCCTCCAACTAACATACTTCAATTAATATTACATAGTAATAGTTTGCACTATTTTTATTGTTCATTGGAAGGACATAAGTGCTAGGGTTATAGTCACAAAATTTTATCTATCTCTACTTGAATGAACACATATCTAAGGAAATGGCAGAAACACTAGAGTAAGACCTCCAATCTGTAGTGGAATGGGGACAAAAATGGATAATCACATTCAATGCTGCCAAGACTAAGTTTGTTTCCTTCAATAATTATAACAAACCTTCTCTACCACCAATAGCAATGGCCAAAAATACACTACTTGGAAGTACTTCTTTTAAACTCCTCGGCCTAACGTTCACAGGGAACAGGAGTTGGAACAGATACATTGAGAGCATTGCGTAGGCTACTACAAAGAAGGTGGGCTCTCTCTACCATGCTAGAAAGCTACTTACACCTGAAAGTATCCTGTACCTCTACAAGGCCACCATTCACCCATGGAGTACCGTTGTCACATTTGGGCTGGTGCATCTGCTACTAATCTTTCACTTCTGGACAGGAATCTAAAGAAAGTCACCAACCTGATAGGTCCTAAACTGTAATCTATGCTTCAGCTTCTGCCCCATCGATGAGATGTTGCATCTCTCTATCTGTTCTACAAGTATTTTAATGGTGAATGCTCTAACGAACTACAAGCACTTGTACCCGCTCGATGTAAATACCCCCGACAAACCCGACAAGCAGCTAAATCCCACCCCTTGAGAGTAGAGATCCCTAAGTGTAAGAAAGCTTTCTATTCCAACAGTTTCTTTGCCAGAACTGCTAGACTTTGGAACTCCCTTCCGTAGTCCTGCTTTCTCAACTGTACTGACATGCAGAAGTTCAAGTGTAATGTGAACAGACAGCTTGCTGCCCACCTCTTCATAATGTCCTTGCAATTTATGCCCCAGATAGTAGCCTCCTATTTCAAAGTAGAACTGTGCCTTGTTTGGGGTGAAAATTGAATAAATAAAAAAAAATTAAAAAAAAAAAACCTGTAACTGCAACACAGATTTGGTTGGTTGGTTGTTTTTGTTTTACGGCATATCAACCCTTTTCAGGTTATTTAATGCCGAATCCGGTGATTTTGAAGAAATTTTTTTTAATAGAATATATTTGTTTTTTGCAAGTCGGTTTCTATTTAACCCATAGTTGGGACCCTAACAGGTACTACCACTCTGGGTCAGAGTGGACCTAGGAGCAATGGCAATTAAAGAGTGGCTCCACACTTCCCAAAGCCCGCAAGCTGGGGCCTCACCATCGGATATAGTTTAAGGTCACATCCAGGACCAACTGCAACACAGAGTTTTCCGAGTTCATTACAAGTTAGGACGGCAGATAGAAAATCAGTACAACTATGGATTGCAAATTTCAGAGTTACAGGTTCAGCACTTTAAAGAAAGCCACCTGGAAGACTTCTAAGCACTCGAACGCCAGACAGTATTTTAGCTGCGAGACTTTCTGTTGCTCAGTCTCCTAAACGTTCAGCTCGCAAACATGCTTTGGCTTTGGGATTGTCTGATCGAACAGTCAGAAAAATTCTACACACTGATATGCAGTTCCATCCATACAAATTAATAATTGCTCAGAAACTGCACAGGCGCGATTGGGAAGTCAAAATATGGGAGGTATTTATGTCGCACCCTGTATAAACTTTATATAAATAAGAATGTACATGCAAGCATTATGTTAATTAGAAAACCGTTGATGCATAACCCTCGTTTCTTATAACAAATGCTTACTAAATTACCCTTACTGCGGTGCAATTAGAACTCCATTTGATATTAATAGTCAAACAATTATACAGTAAACCTTTCAGATGAATCATGCATGTTGTCTACAGCATAATGACCAACGATCATTTCAGGACTAGTTTAAATACCTACTCTTAGATGGATGTTATATGATAAGGTCTGATATAATTGGAAAGACCCAAATAATGAGGGTAGGGTTTTGGAACGATTAATCAGAATCAGGAAAATAATTTTTCCGGATATCAGAATTGGTATCAGAAAAATTTTAGCCTAATTTTCAATTCTAAAAACGATTCTTTTATTTATTTATTTATTTATTGTTGATTGAAACTTAATTTTCTATGGCTGGCACGAGTGAAAAATATCAGTGAAAATTTCGCAAGTTATCAAAATCTTGGATGCATAAGCAGAAAACATTAAGTTTTTAAAAATTAAGAAAATTAAATCTAGATTATAAAGTAAATAAAGACTGTCATATAACGCCCCCCCCCTCTTCAAAAAATGAAATTCTACATTTTAGGTGATTTTAAAATCGGAATCGGTAATTCTACTGGAATCAGTAAAAAAAAAAAAATACTGCAATTGTCTCATCAATTAGTAGACACCTAAAATACTTTTAATTCTTTCCCAATTGACTACACCAGAAACACCGGGTATTAACCATGATCCTCCTCTTTTTAGAGTAATAGATAGGACTAGTATTCTGTTAACAATAATGTAATAAAAAAAAAATAAAAAAATAGACCGACCAACAAATATGCAACAAACATTTTAAATTAATAATTTATGTTGCTTCATGAATATAATAGGATTTAATTGTTTATATTTCTAATGAAAACATCTAAAGCCACTCCAGTATCAAGGGCAAGGTGAGCATATAGCGATTTAGATAGTTAGTTTGGACATGTACTGAGGGCCAATGACAACTGTATTGTCCAGAGGCAACATTCGCCCTAGGCAGGTTGAACAAGTTTCCACCAAAGAAGGAAATTTCATGGGAATATCAAATTCACAAGTGATCCCCAGTTGCTTGTCTATCCCTGTTAGGAGAGGTGACGACGTTAGTTCTTTTGCAATTCTTTCAGGGAGTTGTTGACATTCGCCCACATACAGTGCCTTGTATTCCTAAATAATCACTCGTCTGGTACTGACCAGGCTAAACATTGTTTAATTGCGGTGATCTAATTAAAACTGGTGCGTCAACATAATTGTGTCGTTGACAACACCTTCACAAAACTTGTTTTTACATTAGAAGTTGCTGGAAAGTGACAGAGAGGAAGATTGAGATTGAAAAGATGCATAGGCGCCTTCCACAATGATCTCTGTAAAAGCGGCTTCTATCCCGACCAAGCCTGTGATTGTGTTAAGTGGAGACAAAAGTCCATTGTTACAGACTCTGCCATAGCTCGGGATTAATGCAAAAGAAAAACAACATTAACTTGTTTCCATTAAATAGATAAATAAGGGTTATAGTCAAAATTGTCAGCTCTTTTTTACTTCCGGTTTCTGTTGTCCATTTTCCTAGAAAATACAGCATGCTCAAGTGGACAAGAAAACCATTCTTAACATGGGGAACGGGGGTGGGATTTAACATTGTCTGAGAGGAAAGATAGTAACCAGCGAGATATGATTATTATCGTCCTGCCTATGCAGCAGAAATTGGAAGTTAATAGGAGGAGATAATCCTATAACCAAATTACTGTGAACAGCTTGACAAATCTGATGGAGTGTTAGGGAACGCTAAGCCTTTTGACGCAATCATTTAATGTGCTAAAAGAATGCTTGTAGCAAAATTGGATTTGTGTAAAAACACTGCTCAAATTGGAAATCTCTATGTAAAGTTAAAATTCAGCAGGGAATGGAACATTCCAACTGATCATATTAAAAACGTTAAGATTTTGCAGTTAGTTTTTTTTTTTGTAATTAAATAGAAACATGTAATTGATTGTAAAAAAAAAGAAAAAAAAAAAGGAATAGGCAGAGTACTCATTCCTAAAGTAAGTAATAATTTTTATGATATCAATACAATACAATACAATGGATCTTCTGACCACTCTGTTGTATCAATTAAGATAAAAATGAAATGTAAAGGGTCCCCAGACGTACCTCTCCATCGTACAGTATATCGATACACTAAGGCTGACTGGGATAGCTTCCGTACATTTATATCTGATCTACCTCTGCATTCCATGTTTAAAAAGGATGTGTCCTCTATAGTATTAGACCTGACGGAATGGTTAATTGTAGGTATTGACCGTTTCATACCCTCGAAAAAGTTTCAGCAAAAACCTAACAGCCAGCCATGGTTCTCTCCAGAATGTGCTGCTGCCATTGCGCACAGAAATCACTTTTTCCACTGCTTCAAACGTAATAGATGTATGGAAACTAAAGCCGTTTTCAGGACTGCCAGCAACCATTGTAAGAAAGTAATAAGGAACGCAAGAGAGTTGTATGCTCAATCTGTTAAGTCCAAAGTAGCTGAGCAGCGGCTTGGTTCCCACCAGTTTTGGCAAATAGCAAACAGAATCCTGAACAGAAGCGTGTGCTCCATCCCAACTATTATCAATGGACCTGAGGTAATCTCGTCAGCATCAGACAAAGCCAAACTCTTTGTCAAGAACTTTGCAGCTAATTCTACCCTTTGCGACCAAGATCGCCAACCCCCAATATTTCCTCCTGTATCAGAAAACACGCTATGTGATATACGTATATCTGTACGTGATGTTGCCAAGCTAATCAAAAACCTTGATTCCAGTAAAGCAACTGGCCCTGATGGTATTCCAATTATAGTACTCAAAAAACTTCAACCTGAACTAGCGCCCATACTTACAAAACTGTTTAAACGTTGTCTTAAGGAGAATAGTTTCCCATCTCCCTGGAAAATCTCATCACTATGCCCTGTATTTAAGAATTCAGGTGATCGCTCATCCCCCTCTCAGTACAGGCCAATAAGTCTCCTGTGCGTCATGAGTAAGTTGCTAGAATCTGTGTTAAATACAGAAGTAATCAAACATCTCAACAAAAATAACCTTCTTAGTGACACTCAATATGGTTTCCGTTCTGCTAGATCTACAGCAGATGTCCTTACAGTTATATCGCATAGGATTAGCAAATCTCTCGATGGAGGCAACCTTTCTAGGGCAATTGCTCTTGACATATCTAAAGCCTTTGATAGGGTATGGCATAAAGGTTTACTTCATAAGATCTCTAGCTATGGTATTGCTGGAAATGTCTTCTCAATTATTAAATCATTTCTTTCTGATAGGTTCATAAGAGTAGTAGTTAAGGGGCAAAAATCAGAAGCTCACAGTATTAATGCCGGTGTCCCTCAGGGGTCCATCCTGGGCCCAACTCTTTTCCTGATCTACATTAATGATCTTCCAAATCACATCCTTACATCATTTGTAGACATCTATGCTGACAACACTACCATTTATGGTACCACATCTAAGACAGTAAACGACCAAGTTCTCTCCAATTCTCTCTCCTCTGATCTTGAGCACGTAGTACAATGGGGTAAGGAGTGGCTGGTTACTTTTAATGCATCTAAAACCAAGCTTCTCTCTTTACATCAACATTCTGATCCACATCTGGCATCAATTGAAATGAATGGCTCTCATCTTCAGGAGGCCTCAAGTTTTGACAAGCTTCTGGGCTTGACCATTACTCCTGATCTTAAATGGAACACGTACATCAAATCTGTTGCCAAGGCCGCTGGAAAAATGGTGGGATCTTTCTATCGATCCGGTAGATATCTCACTGCTGATGCTATTCTCTATCTATATAAGAGCCAGGTACGTCCAAGGATGGAATACTGTTGCCACATCTGGGCAGGAGCTGCTAGAAAGGACTTGGCCTGCCTTGATAGAGTTCAAAATAGACTTCGTAGCCTCGTAGGAGATGTCCTTTTCTCTTCCTTGCAACCTCTATCTCACAGAAGAGATGTTGCGAGTTTGTCTCTGATGTATCGTTATTTTCATGGAAAGTGTTCGACTGAGCTTCAATCTATGGTCCCCCCTCGCCAATCTTTCACAATAAACACTCGTCTAGCTGTAAACACTATCAATAATTCCCTCCACTCTTTATCTGTGCCTAAACCTAAACGTAGATTCCATGAACAAAGCTTCTTTCTTAGAACTGCACGCCTGTGGAATTGCCTTCCGTTTTCCTGCTTTCCGGCTGATTACAATATGGTTGTCTTCAAGTCTAACGTAAATAAGTTCTTGATGAGCCGTTCCATATAAGTTATCAAATTTACCAAATTTTCATTACTAATGATTACTATATTGTCTAATTTCTACTGTACACTCTTTAACCCTTATCCTTGAGTGGCCTCTTGGCCTTGATAATGTGGTGATACCTGTGTAAAAAAAAAAAAAAAAAATACCAAAGTTTGAATTTTTTTTTTTCGTTGGATAACTTTTGGAAATTTAAGGAAATATCATTGCATAGAAATATTTTTCTTTTGAAACCATCTCATTTTATTTTTGATAATCCACAAAAAAAATAAAAAAAAAAAAATATTCAGCATTGTAAAGTAAAAAAAAAAAAAAAAAAAAAAGGCCTTTTCTTAACAGCTCACTGCAGAGTTCAACTCAAAAACCAAAATAGCTGCCAGGAATAGACAACTCCTTGATACTTCCAATAACAAGGGCAAACAATTTCAATGTATTTTTCCATACAAAAGTAGATAACTATTACCTATACAAGCATTAATTTAAAGAAAATTATTTTTGCTTTCAATCCATTTTCTCAGGTGTTTTTTTTTTTTTTTTTTTTGCCAATAAAAACATTATGTAAATACATCGATCATAGTTACTTACTCTCTGAAAATCTTAAGTAGCATATATTCCTCCCGATGCACACAAAATTTCAAATATTTTTTTTCTTTGTACTAGCTATATAAAGCGATAGAAGCTAGGTAAACATGGAAACTGATATACTTACTGTACTGTGTCAACACTGCTCAAGTTAAAAAAATTAATATTAGGTCGATGTTTCAAAACGTCACAGAGAGGAAGTTTGAAGAAAGAAACTTTTAGAGCAAAAAAAGCTCTTCAGCATCCAAGTACCTCAACAGTTGAGGGGTGGGATCCTGCCACCTGTCAGGCCAGTTGGGGATATGTACAAATAGGAATTATAATCACGCTTAGAATGAACCATGATTGTTTTGATAATTTCAAGGTTGGGATGATAGAAATATAAACATTTTATTGTTTGCCTTTTGAGTATTTAGATTGAGGAATGTGTCAAAACAATTTTCAAAATTATGTCACAGATTAAGAGAATCTAGGAAAACAGGACAGCGCGATTTGAAAAGGTGAGCAGAGGTTTTGCCTTTTGCTCCCTTCACTGAGGATGGAAAGTTCACTATATTTAGAGCTGAGCTAACAGAATGTCTGCATTCTTCATTCATGTTGCAACACCTTCCACACTTTGTTACGAGTGAAGAACAGGGTACAACAATAAGCGAGCACTTATTTTTCACTTAAGTTAGTATTTTGTATATATATATATTAGCAAAGTCCCGACCCTAAATTTGACTTTGACCTTGAAAAATAGTGTGCATACACCATTCCTTGGTCGGAGACCATAATCGTGTCAGGTTTAGTGTTGGCTGTAGGAGACTTGTACACATAAACACACATGAACGCTACTACATATATATGGATGGATGAATTCTCCTGTTGATTTCAACATATGAGGTTCACACAATAGTTAAGTTGTCCTAAATCTGCACAGATGATTTCTTTATAGTGGTGGAGGTTTGTGTAGAACTGTACACACTTTTTGAAACAACTGGTAATCTCAGTTGGCACAAATGGTTGCTAGGGACAAAGAAGACAGTAGACCTCGGGTTTTATCAGCTTTCCTTCTAGATGCATATCTTACAGACTGAGAGTGTATCTCTCCCAGTGGTTTTAACCACACCTCCAAATATAAACCTGAAAATTCCTACATTTTGGTGCAGTGCATACAGTGCCTAGTATTCCCAAATGTTTACTCCATTGGTACTGGTCAGGTTCATGACTGCTGAACTTCGGTGATCTAATGAGAACGTGTGTGTCAACATGATTATGCCATTATATAGTGTGTGTTTGTTGCATCTTGAACTTGTGTTCATTCTGAAGGTGTCACTCACCTAAATACTAACCAAGCTAAGCATGGCTTAACTTCCATGGTCTGACATGGTAGAAACAGCATTTCAACAAGATTTGGTTCTAAATTTACAAGTAAACCCAGAAGAAAACAATATGGGAGAGGGGGAAGAAGGGAACACTAAGACAAAATCTCCTAAACAATCCATCAAGACTAATGAGCTCCACCTACTTGAAAAAAGTCACTTTAGTGTTCTGTCGCTTTCAATGCCTACTAGACACTGTTCTCGAGTGCCGAAAGTCTCTTTGTGCAGGAGTTTGTCAGAACAACCTGGCATGATACTTTTCCCTATAAGTAAACCCTGACCAAATATTCAAAATCACGTAGTATTCACTGCCCAAATAAAATTCCTTTGCTATGGCTATCCTACACTGGCTTTTACAAGGACTGGTACGTCTTCTCAAAGTGATGTTGCTTATAATAACACTGGATACTCCACCAGACTAAATGAATTCTTATCCTGGAATCAGTAAAACCAAAAAAATACATTCTAGAAGGTAAATAAAATAAAATACGCATCAAGTGTGCTTGAAAGCTAAATCACAACGTAATATTAGGAAAATAAACAAATATTTTACTTGTTTATTTTCCTACTATTACGTTGTTATTTGGCTTTCAAGCACACTTGATGCGTATTTTATTTTATTTGAATTAAATCAACGTTTTTATATGGAACTCACACCCTTGACGTTATTCTATAAGGTAGTTAACGGATCTATTGATTGCAAGAGGGAAACTATTACTAATCTCTTTACTAACTGAACATTTGAGAGTTAAAAGAAAACTAAAGGAATATTTGAATATCTATGAATCTCATATAGAGATCAAAGGTTAGCGTCAGGAAAGAAACAAATTAATTCTTAAAGTAAAATGAAACAAGCGAGCAAGAAGACTAGCAGTTAGTTTTCATGAAGGACAGAGTCCAGACAACCTTACTATTCTTCTTCATGCTAACTTGAACTTGGCCCGAGAAATTCATATTCTGCGTCAGTAACGTTGTTCCTGTTTAACAGAATAAATAAAATTCCAACCGTGCTAAACATTTTTAGCATCATTAAAATATTTGCCATATAAATAAATAAAAAAAAAATGTACACAGATCAAATAATCTAAGCCATGAGGGAATCCACAATGAAGAATAGTTAACCTCCCTTCAGTCTAATTAGCACAGATTTAAGTGGATCACCTGTGAAAATAATTTGCTAATTTATTTCCCTGGACATCATATTTGTTTGTATTTGTGTAATTATAATATTTAATCGTCAAAGAATTAGTTGGCTTTTTTTTGTTTTTTTACTAGAACGGCAAGCATAATTTTGTAAAGATTTTATAATCTCTGCTTACTTAAAGAAGAAAAGGAAAAGAAAAAAGAAACGATAAAAGGTTAATAAGCCTATGGAGGAAGTAATTTTTTAGGTTATTCGCCATATATATATATATATATATATATATATATATATATATATTAGTGATTTAAAGGTTATGAGTTTTTTTTTTGAAGCATGAAAAACGATGTTTTTGGATTTAATATTTTTGTTATTTTTTATATTTCAAGCGGATCTCCACTCTTAGTCACAAAAAAGTATCAAAATGAAAAAAAAAAAAACATTACAGAACTGGAAATTTGTAGTGTGGACAGCGTTCATTCCTAGCAATCATGTTCGAAAAAGTTCACGTGAAATATTTTAGCAGTTTGTGGAAGATTGTGTTTTTTTAAATATTTTTTAATTTTTTAATTTTATTTTTTGAAATGTTGCAATGTAAAAGCGTTTAATTCAATACGCACGCACACACACACACACACACACACACACACACACACACACACACACACACGCACACACATATATAAAATAAAGGATGATTATTCAAAGTTAAACAAGTCGAGTATGTGGGGTCCCTCTCTACAAGTGAAAAATTTACTTTCACCATGACTAATGTTTGTGCAAAAGTTTAAAAAAAAACAAAACTACAAGGTGTATTATAAGAATCATAAAACCCTAGACGTTTTAACTCATTAAAAACAGGAAAAAGTTACAGCCCGTTAACTTACGAGTGCTTTATGCCAAATACGATTAAATTTGTGCTCATTTTTGCATTAACTTCTAATACGTAACTGTACATGGAATAGATTAAGATAACACTTAATTCACTGCACTGTATCATAGATACAAAATTTCAGTCAGATCAGCCCAGTAGTATCCGAGAAGTCTTTAAGTAAATGTTACACTGTAGTGACTAATCCTATTAATCCCTAACTTTGTGTCGAACAAATACCATAATACTTAGTTTGCTGCACTTTATTATAACAAAGGTTTATATAAAACTAGCGGGGCTACCTGGCGTTGCTCGTGACTGTATAAACAATGAGAAAATTGAAGTTACTTTTGAACATATTTGTTATTCTTCGGATAGAGGAATTTTTAATGTCTATGTATCATTAGCTTTTTCGATCAAAATAATATTTTACCTACCCTAGGACGGGTATTACACGTATCAAATAATTGTACCTTATCTAGGATAAGTAATTTATGCCATATATATGAAATAATGTTTCCTTTGCGGGGATGGGTAATATACAACACATATTTAAAATAATTTTACCTACCCTCGGACGGGTAATTAAAATACATACATGAAACTTTTCACATACTATCAACAGGTATTGTACATGTTAAATAACTTCTCTTACCTCCAAGGCTACCATAATTTTAAGAAAACTGAAACAATTTTTAGAAAGTAGATCATTAGACTTGCTAAATAGTACATAAATACATCATCTTGGTTAAGAATTAGGCAACCATTGCTTCATCATAAATTTCAATATTACTGGGTTTTTTTCCTTCGTCACTATCGGCATTTGTAAGAAAAATTATGACATTTTTTAACGATGTCTCAGTAGGATTTTCAAATTAATGCATAAATACATTGACACAGTGATTAGACAACCCTTGCTTCATTATCAAATTCCACATTACTGTGTTTCATTTTAATTCCCCACTACAGACACCAAATTTTTTTTTGAAAAATATTTAATTTTCTGAAGATTACTCAGTAGGTTTTACAAACAAATACATAAATGTGTTAAGTTTAGTGATTAGACAACCCTTGCTTCACTACAAAATTCCACATTACTGTGTTCTATTCCTCCCGACTACCGATGCCATTTTTTAAAGTGAAATGATATTTCTTGAACATAACTGAGCAGGTTTTCCAAGTAAGTATAGAAATGCATTGACACGGATTGTGATTAGGCAACTTTTACTTTACACCGAATTCCAATATTAATGTAGTTATTCCCTCCCACATACCAACAACATAATAGTAAGAGAAATTATGTCTTCTCCGGAATATGATTCCACAGATATTCTATATTTTTGGAATATGACTTTGTGGGACATTGCTTTATGACCCCAAAACGGACATTACTCTCTCCAACACAACCCCAAATAGAACTCAAGAACTTGCTTAAAATTAAAATAATCATGCTTCTTTCTACCCCCCCCCCCCACTACAACCATCACATCATTCATGGATGATAACATTAAAAATTCAAAAGAATATGGATCACCCCTACAGAAACTGGCCTAGTAAACTAGAAAATCAACAATATATACAAATTAATCTAATTTTGAGATCGTAAACCGTTTCAGCCATATCCAGAATCGATTTCACAAATAAAGTAATTTTGAGATTGAAAATTGTTTAAGCCATTTCCAGGACAAACTTTACATTCTACCACCCTCATTTAATCCAACCGACGCTGGGTATTCTGCTAGTATATATATGACCAAGACAATGTTGCTTAACTTTGGTGATTTGCATAAAGCATTTGGTATTCTCACGTAGCCACCATCCGATAATGACCAAGACAATGTTGCTTAACTTTGGTGATCTACATAAAGCATTTGGTATTCCCAAGTAGAAACCCATCTTCAAAATTGTCAAATCGAACCTGTAGTGCACAAGCACCTTCAAAATCGCCTAATCGGACCTATACTGCACAAGCACTTTCAAAATTGTAAAATTGGATCTATACTGCACAAGCACCTTCAAAATTGTCAAATCGGACCTATACTGCACAAGTACCTTCAAAAATTTTCAAATTGGACCTATACTGCACAAGCCCTTTACCATTTCTCAAATCTGACCTATATTGCACAAGCCTCTTCAAAATTGTAAAATTGGGCCTACAGTGATGATCATATTTATTGGCACGGTAAAATAAAAGTTAAATTTTGTCTAATAAATTCTAAAAAAGGGATTAAATTAAAGAAAATAACAAAGTATATTATGTATTTTTAACTGGCCTTTCCGATGCAGCAATCGGATTTTAGAAAAAATAAATAACAAAGGAACAACAAACATAATTGCAAAAAACCCTTGTTCAAAATTATTGGCACGATTTATTTAATAATCAATTGTATAGCCTTTGGCCTTGATTACCTTCCTCAGTCGCTTTTCATAGTTTACAACCAAGTTGTTGCACTCTTCAGTAGCAATTTTAGCCCACTCTTCCTGACAATAATCCTCCAATTGAATAAGATTCTTAGGCTTCCTTTGCATTACCCTCAATTTTAATGTTCTCCATAAATTTTCAATTGGAGTAAGGTCTGGGCTTTGTGATGGCCACTCATAAAACATTAATATGATTGTCCTCAAGCCATTTCTTAGTCAGTTTAGCCGAATGCTTTGGGTCATTATCTTGCATGAACCACCAACGATGACCAAGTGAGAGCTCTTTAGCAGAGTCTTTCAGGTTTTCATCCAATATTTTAACATAATCTTCCTTTTTTATGCTACCTGTGACCTTAACAAGTCGCCCTGGTCCAGAGGCAGCAAAGGATCCCCAAAACATCAAACTGCCTCCACCGTGCTTCACTGTGGGTATGGTGTTCTTAGGCAGGAAAGCTTCGCCAGATTTTCTGTAAATATAAGACACTTTATTAAGGCCAAATAACTATTTTCGTTTCGTCAGTCCATAGAACACGTTTCCAGAATGCAACATCTTTATCAATATGACGTTTTGCAAAGGCTAGCCTTGCTTTCAGGTGCATAGGCTTCAATAAGGGAGTCTTTCTCGGACGACATGCTTTTAAACCAGCTCTCTTCAAAACTCTACCAACTGTATGTCGAGATACATTCACTCCAGAGGTGCTCTGTTCATCAACAATCTCCCCAACAGAGATCCTTGGGTTTTGTTTTACTTGTCGAACAATTTTCCGTTCATCTCTTGGGGAAAGAATCCTTTTTCTCCCTCTACCCTCTAAACTCATAACGTGGCCTTGCGATTTGAACTTGTTTATTATGGCTCTAACAGTGGATTTGGGAAGGTTTAGCTTCTTTGAAATCTTATCATAGCCCTCCCCATTGGTATGGCATGCTACAACAAGCTTCCTGACGTCTTCGCTGTGTTCCTTAGTTTTAACCATGGCGATTGAAAATTATAATTTAGTCACTTATAATAGTTTAAATAAATCGCTATCTAAAAATTATCTGAAAAAAATTATTCACTGAATTAGCGTTAAACAAGCATAATATGGCTATAAAAAAGTTCAGAAAGCACGTAAACCGGAAATTGATTGATATTATACTGATACTAAAAGAAAAACAAAGCCGTGCCAATAATTTTGAACAAGGGTTTTTTGCAATTATGTTTGTTGTTCCTTTGTTATTTATTTTTTCTAAAATCCGATTGCTGCATCGGAAAGGCCAGTTAAAAATACATAATATACTTTGTTATTTTCTTTAATTTAATCCCTTTTTTAGAATTTATTAGACAAAATTTAACTTTTATTTTACCGTGCCAATAAATATGATCATCACTGTATATAGCACAAGCACCTTCAAAATTGTCAAATCGGACCTATACTGCAAAAGTACCTTAAAATTGTCAAATTGGGCCTACACTGCAAAAGTACCTTAAAAATTGTCAAATTGGGCCTATACTGTACAGGCACCTTCAAAATTGTCAAATAGGACCTATACTGTACAAGCACCTTACAAAAAAAAAAGGGGGGGGCCTACAGAAAAACGGCCAGCTGACCAACTTCGACTTGACCGTTGGGGCCAAAATTTTGATATCTTTCGTCCAGGGGTTCGAGCTTTAATATGATATTTGTCAAGTTTGGTTGTGTCTGTCAAAAGTTTTAGGCGGACATACAAACATACATACTAACAGACGTTTGAGATTTATAGATATAGATTTAAGAGAAATTTCTGAGAAAAAGTGGAACAAACAGATTGAGAAATATAAAAAAATGTTTTAGAAAATACACGCAGATACACAAGATAAGTATGCAATTCAATTCCTACAGCCACGTACTTAGAAAACAGAACTATTAAACCTGATATGATATGGGACAAGAAGGAGAAAGAAGAAACCTTAGAAGTTAGTGTCTCCAATGATGTCAGGTTAAACAGAACTGAGAGGGAAAAGATAACGAAATAAAGTATTATGTAAAGAAACTTGAATCTTAAATTTTTATCATTTCAATAATTATATGAGCAACTGGACTCCTATATAAGAATTTAAAAAAACTACCTAGCAAATACAATCAGCAAACCAAGTGCAAAAAAGATACAAACAATTGTACTTAAAGAGACAGAATTTTAAAAAGATATTTCGGTTGGAATGTATGAGATAGCAGGTGAAGGTCTGGCATCTGTTAAGGATGCCCCTTCATAGCTAGAACAAGATAAGAAGTTAAAAAAAGGGGACGGGGGGGGGGGTAATTAATTTTGCTGCTTGTTATGCTTAAACTACACTTATTTTTTTAGTTAAATGAAACTGCAATATAAACTGTGCATAGTGAAGATGGATTAATGTGAAAAAAAAAAAAAAAAAAAAAAATGGAGGAAAGCACATCCTCAAATGACTAAATAACTTCCTGTAAACCGTCAATTACTAGAGGAGTGTCAGCAAACGACATTCCAAGATTATCAAAATATGTAGTTAAAAGTAAGTCAAGCGCTTATATGATAGTTTATTTTTGTAATCTTGCGTAAAGCAAACATAAAATAAAACGGAAACTTTGCTTTCCATTCCTATAAAGCTATCTACAGATTCAGATTTCAAAGAAATTAAAATCATGTTTCCACCTGAGCAACGCCGGATAGGTACAGCTCGTAGAAAATATAGTGATCCACAGACAGTTGTTTTGTTGTATCACAGTTATTTGGCGTGACTAGACATAGCTAGTGTGTAGTACTATCCTGGCCCAAGATATGTATCTTGGTGTGATATCCTATGATCTTCCTATGGTAGAATCTAATTATAAGTGCGGCACTATGCTAATAACATCTATGTTTCGAGCAACGTTTGACCATTCTCTTGAACCCACATTGTCTTTAGGTCCTCAAAAGCGTGTTGTCTGCAGCCTATTACCATAACAGCTGAAAATTGAACATTTGCTGAAGAAGTGAACATGGCGCTGTATATATATATATAAAAAAAAGTATTTATTTTCACCACTGTAGTTCGAAAATCATAAAACTCGAATTGCTGGCAATGGGCATAACTGCGTGATGGGTTTTCAACAACTGCCTCTTCTTTTGTGACAAAAAAAAAAAAAAAAAAAAAATCAACAAAAGCAAAGCGATAAAAAAAAAAGAAAAAGACCCTCATAATTTATACACCGACATACTACAAGTCTACAACCTGATTGTCTTCAAGTCCAACTTAAACGAATCGTTGATGAACCGTCTCCCTAAGTAATCCAATTTACAAAATTCCCACTACTTATGTTTATTACGTTATAATCACATTGACTAATGTATACCCATTAATCCTTATCCGCGAGTAGCCTCCGGGCCTTGATAAGTTGTGATTCCAATGTAAAAAAAGAAAAAAAAAGAAAAAAATTTAAACCTTTTAACACTCCGATTATTGAATACTTATTATTGGATTATTAATAAGCAGACTTCACAGGTGAAGGGAAATTCCATTGACAAAGCCATCATTTAAATGACTGGGACAGTTGTTCCTATTTACTTACCTCCCCACAAGGGCAAGATTAGATACAAAGTCAATTTTTCATGTTAAAAAAAAAAAAAAAAAAAAAAAAAAAAGCACTGTTCTACTGCCTTGTGTGACAAACGCATCCACATTCTTGCTTTGAAACCTGAATGCAAAATTATATCCAAATGTAATTAATGATGTCAAGTGTGCTAAAAATCTCACCGCTGACAATTAAATTATAGTGCTAGATGTCTTTGGTTGCGATACAATCAACACATTTCCCCTCCAAGTGTAAACATGTAAAGAAAAAGAGGAAATAAATTTACCATCAACACAATGGAGAGAAAACTGTTCAACAAGGATCACATAAAGCTAAAATAGGGTTCAGGGTGTGGAGGTAATAAAAACAGAAGAATTGGTCTTTATATTTTACAGTTTGAGGAGTGATATAAGTTTGGCGACAGTTGTGGACAGCTTTAGGTTTGCAACGGTTGACGAAAGTTTAGGGGCGTTGCGAGCTGACACTGTCAAATGCAAGTCATGGCTTGGACCAGATCGAGAGAGCTTTAAGAGATTGGGATGGGCTTACATTAACAGCCAAACACGGTCCTGACAGAACGTAGATGTTGGTGTTAACGTGTAGAGGGTCGATGGTGTCACACACATACCCAAAGTTCAACTGATGTTTGCAGAATGTGTTGGAGTTTGTGTTTTGTTTTATTTTTCATACTTGCGAACCCATGTGCGCTTCTCTCGATAGCCATCAATGTGAAAGATGATAATACGGGCAGAAGAGAAGAAAAAGATGACCACAGCACATAACGTTGTGGTTGGCATAACCAAAATTTGTTCTTTATAGAAAACTAGCAGTTCAACCCGGCTTTGTTCGGGCCCTATGTACTGTTCATAACTTTATGTGCATATATATATATATATATATATATATATATATATATATATATATATATATTAAATAGTTTGACTCGTGTTCAGGTAACCTACATCTAAAATTTCAAGTGTTTAGACCCAAGATTGGTGGAGGAGTTTGGTAGAGTCTGCAAAGGTGAATTCTTTAAATTTTGACCTCTTGGTAGGCAGCCAAATTTTCGCCCAAAAACTGATTAAAAAGCTTGCTGCATGTCTGAATACCCTTTATGTAGAATTTCAAATGTTTAGACCCAAAATTGGCTGAATCGTTTGCTAGAGACCATAAAGGTCAAATCTTTTGACCTTTGACCTCTTGGCAGCCAAATTTCCGGCCAAAAACAGATGAAAAGACTTGCCCTATCTCTGAATACACTTTATGTAAAGTTTTTTGAACTTTGACCCCAATTTTGACCTTTTAACATTTGTTTTGGGCTCAAATCATTAAAAAGTTTGATCATGTCCAAGTAACCTACATCTAAAATTTAAAGTGTTTAGACCCAAAATTGGTGGAGGGGTTTGGTAGAGTTTTCAAAGGTCAAATCATTGAACTTTGATCTCTTGACAGCCAAATATTTGGCCGAAAACTGATTATAAAGATTTTCCCAAATCTCAATACCTCTTATGTTAAATCTTGAGTCCGTAGACTGAAAATTGACAGAGTAGTTTGGTAGGGAAATATACACACAGAGACAATTTCACTTTTATAGATAATTGCTTTAAATAAAGTGGGAACCATCATTTCCTCTGCCAAAGCGCTTAACTCATAAGTAGAGAGCATTCATATATAACTAACAGTACTTACCTTGCATTGACGGGTGCAGTGAATTAACTGTAGTTTTTAGTATTTTTTAAATTTTATATTAATGCAGAAAATAAATCAAATTTTAGTTGCATAGGAGACAACTCCGTATGTTCTTCAATTAAAAATGAGTTATTCCCCTTGCAGATTTTGATTTTTTTTTACGGCCATGAAAATGTTTCCATATTACTAGGAAATACGAAAGATTAAAAAATTAACTGTAACAAAGCACGTTATTAGTGTGCCAATAACACGATACAACAAGAGCAAAAGAAAAGAGTTAAAATCAAAGTTTCATACGTCAGCTTAAATGCTATTTACATTCAACTTTTAAAAAATATCATAAGTTTATGTTATGGCCTTACAGACCGGTAATAAGACAAACACATAATTCACAGAAAATGTATTAACAAAAGTATGTTACAGAAGTACACGTCATTATTCTGGGGTTATAACTGCCACAAACTACTCCAATGGTTAGATGTAACAATTTTTATAGTGTCTGAGTAATCGATTATTACTAGGTAGATCTACTTACCCCTTAAGAAAACTGCAAAAACTATTCATTCATATCGATAAACATTAACATGTTCGTAATTTCAATACAAATTTATTTTTTAATGTAACCACAAAAACAGGAAAAGATAGAAGAAATCAATTTGCCCTTTCATTTGTATTGCTGATCCTGGCTACATATATATTTTGCTGAAGTCTTTGTGTAACAGAGTATGAACACTCATAACATCAGCAGCAGCTGTTTGCAAATGGTCGAGCCGTGTGCGAAGTGACGTCGCAGCAAGGAAGAAGGAAAGAAAAAGATTCTAAAGAAAGAAAAACGTGGCCGAGAAGGACAGAAACAGACGTTCTACACACGTGGCCCAAGAGCAAGTGACTGGACAAAGAGTACCACATGCTGAATACGGCAGAATCTTCTTAAGCACATTGGAGCACGAGAAGACTTTGGACAAGAGATAAGGTGTTATTCTGTCAGCACCTGTAAATAAACGTCTGTTTCAACAAAAAAAAAAATAAAAAGCGAGTCAAATTCTTTCCTTGTGATTGTCTGCATACGTGTGGGTCCCAAGTGTTGACATGTAATAACTATGTTACATTTGGAAAATGCAAATAATAATTACATAAATATGTGGTTAAATTGGCAAATGAAAGATGAATGGGTCACCAGTTAGCAAGCGCTAAGAAAACGACAGGATTTTTAGAATGAGATGAGAAATCATAAATTAACAAACAAAATATATTGATATATACCAACAACTTTACATAAATGTAAAATATACTTTGAAAGACCAAAATTTGTTAAATATAACAGAAAGTGCATTAGCAAAAGTATGTTACAAAAGTATACGTCAGGATTCTGGGGGCCGTAACTGCAACGAATCACTACTATGTCCATTTGTCTGTCTGGCTAAGTCCATTTATTCCCGAAATGGGTACATCAGCTTACTCCATAACACTTTATAGGTTCGATAATTATTATAAGCAAGTTATTATACGATATAGTTTTAAAAAAAAAATGTACTTGACACTTTTGCAAGTTTTTATGAAGCAGATTACAATTGTAATGGGTTTTCTGTCTGTTATTTCCAGTGATATTTGAGTCAAAAGCTACTTGAGTGAAGTATCATGGGTATTGTATAACACCACCAACTAGAAACACTTAAACTAAAAGGCCATCATCAACTATGGGATTCTATTTGCTGCATTCATATCACACGCCTCCCATTCATTGATAAGTTGGACTTCGTTACGGCGACAGAAGATTTACATCTTTTGTTACATGCTATTTCGCCCTTAAATGGATAGCCGGTTTGACCTAAAAGTCATTCCAGAGTTTGATTGTATTCACAGTTTCTAAATAAAACATGATATATAGTAACGCTAGAGTTCCCTCCACTGGTTGAACACTTTAGATGCAATAAAACTATACCGGTTTGTATTTAATGTCGTGTTTACATGCCTCTATCGCAGTGGCCAAAGGGTTGATAAGATTAAGTTACAAAATTCCAGGTTGTTAGTCCGAGTCCATTCATAAGTAGACCTGTTTATGGATTAAAATATATCTATTTGACATTTCATATATATCGATTTCTAATTATATATGAAAGACATTTTTGTGTGTCTGAGTTCATTCCCTATGAACCCCCGAAACGGCTAGGCCAATCTTTCTTTTTCAAATTTCAAATGTATTTTATGTGTCAGGGAGTGTTCTTAAATAAGTTAAGTATCGAAAATCAATAATCAAGAAAATCCGATCAAAGAAAGAACATTCCGATTTTGACCAAAGTTACCACTCTTAAAAGACAGGGGGGCATTCAGAATGAATGTTTCTGTTTAGAGCACAATTGAACCAGGATATCAGACATGAATTTTAAACTTTAATTCAAGCCATTATATAAAAATATATATATATAAAAGGCAAAACGGGCACGCATGTTTTTGTATGTCCAAGAAAGGCTTTTTTCGCCGGGGTTCTCGGGGGGGGGGGGGTTATTATATATCCCCTACATCATAATATGTACGATTTGCAAATGCGTGTCACATCTAGATTTATTTATGTCGATCTTTACAAAACTTTTGCTATTTCAGCCCCTCTTGTGTTCATTAGGCTTTTTCGTATAAAAGCAAAACTAATTCAAAGCTAAGGCATTGTTCGTGGCAATCGCGCCGGGAATGTCCAGAAAAAAATCAACGCGGGAGGGGGGACTCCTTATATCAGACAATTGCTGTTCAATTTGGACAATCCTTCTTTATGGGGAGCCGATTTACCCCCCGCCTCAACATCTTGGGGAAATAAAACCAGCCAAAGTTGGGTAAATAAACCCAAAAAAACTGCCCCGCAGTAAAAGTTAACTGCGCTATTTCTATTTGACCTCATTAAATGCGCACACCTGTCAATTCCGTTTTTAATACTTAAATAAATTCAAACGTGTTTCAGTTACTCTTTCTTACTGGCCGAGCGGGTAACATGTCGGGGTTTGTTTTTTTTTCACACTTTATTTTCGCTTCGGGTTCGATCCTACCTACTTACCAAATTTTTTTACCCCCCCCCCCACCAAAAAACACACACACACACACACACACACACACACACACACACACACACACACACACACATACAAACACATACAAACACCCGAGCAACGATTTTTAAAAAGTTTTAACACTTGTTTTTTTATATAATATTTAAACAGAGTTATTACTTTGCTTATTCTTTTGTTTGATTTAAACCCACCCACCCCGCCGAACACACACACACTTCTAAAAACCCGGGCAACGCCGGGTACCCCTGCTAGTAATTTTATAAAATCAACAGTAGGTTTCTCTACAGTGCAATGTAGACTACAATGTATTCTGGACTAAGTCACTGTAGGAAGACATGTGAAGCTTCCTCCTGGAATGAGTCCCTGACTAGAGCAGGCAATCAACCGCTTTTATTGGGGGGGGGGGAATGGGTGATTTTGCTGAAACTAAAAGTATTGAAAGTGTGGAACATTAATTGATCCTCATTCAATCCAGAGTAACGTCAAGTCTCCCTGTGATATATATGTATGTATGTATGTGTGTGTATGTGTGTGTGTGTTTGTCAGAGGAACAGTCTTACAACCTACTGTCAATTGTTGGTCGACAGATATTAAACTTGACATATAGAGTATTTAAATATAAATTAAATTAAAATAAATTCAGTTTGGTCTTTAGCTGGTAAAAATAGCTGTTATGGGATCAAAATTGAAAAAAATTGAAACTTCGGTGTTAGTCAACTAAATGTTACATGGGTAACTATACATTTATATTTCTAACAACATTGTTTTTTTTAGCAGCTTTTGTATGTGCAATGATTTAGGTCAGACCTTAACAGATAAAGCTAGAGAGTTATACGTTTTGATTTTGATTCTAGCTGATAACACCCAAGTCATATTTCTTTTTAAATTTTTGAAGTCACCACTATATATTGTGCATAATATAATAATCAATAGATTATCGGCTTTATAATAAATACGAAATCTACATAAAATATATTTAAGCATATTTTATGACCATTACTTTTTTATTACTAATTTTGTGTGTGTGTGTATATATATATATATATATATATATATATACACACACACACACACACACACGTACTAGCAAGCTACCTGGCATTACTTGGTCATAAAATATTTCCGTGTGTGTGTATATATATACACATACACACACAAAAATTAGCAAAGCATAACTGTTTTTTTCCACTTTTGATAGTGTGCACTAGTGTGTGAGTGTATGTATGTGTATATATATATATATATATATATATATATATATATATGCACACACACACTAGTATACACTGTCAAAAAAGAATTATGCTTCGCTAATTGTTTGAAGGGAGACAATTATGTTCAGCATGCCTAATTGTTAGACAGTTTTATAAATGTCCAAAACAAAGCCAAAAATCAACGCAGCCTCTATTCCTAAATCCCTCTTTCCTCCTAAAGTACTGTATAGAAATAATAGAATGGTGGACAAGATTTAAAAAACCAGAAAGGATACAAAGCATCCATTGATGGTATAAAGAGGACACCAATGAGACCCTTGAGATTACGGTTTCAAATGATGGCTGTAGCTGTCAATGGTGTATGGTAATCCTGTGATATTTAGCAGTGGCGATTTCATAAGGAACTTTTGTTGACAAAATGAGATACAAGAGGATTACAGTCAACGAACTAAAGAATTATTATCTATTGAGACACAGTCTCAGACAACACATCTTTTCATGTTGGAAAGTAAAGACGGTCTTTCAAGAAAATTTTATCTATAAAATACTTTAACAGAAATGTTTTTCTCTGCATCCGAGGCTGCACATTATTTGCCCTATAAATTAATAAGTGACCCATTCACAACGAATTCGTCAATTATAATAACTAGCAAAAACATGTTCCCTATGATTGCATATTTTTTGTTAGTATATACGATGAATAAGAATATACTCCACTGATCCTAAAAAAGAGGGGGTGATGCCTGGGAGTATGGTCTCATGACATCAGAACAGATACTACACTACCTCTCCTCTTTCATATAAAAATAGAAAGTAATCATTGAACAAAGCATTAAAATATAGTTTTGATTTCAGACTGTTAAATATCTAGGACATGTGTACAAAGAAATCATTTTAACAAAAATGATGCATCTGGCGTCCAACGTAAGAAACAAAACAATTATCAAATGTACCAAAAGGTCATTTCAATAAAAATTATGAATCTGACATCTTGTTTAATACCTAGGCTGTGTGTATGAAGAAATCATTTCAACAAAAGCGTGCATTTGACGTCAAATGCAAAAAAACAAAATCCTTATCAAATGTACCAAAAAGGCCATGTGAATAAAATTTATTGACCTAACATAGTCACTAGCATAAAAAGAAACAACAAACTTGATCAATTGTCAAAAAGAAGATTAAAAAGTATAATATTTGAAAGGTCATTTTTTGCAAAAAAAGATTACACAAATATAATCTAGTCACACCAAAGTCAGGTCAATTTAATGTAACGACAATGACCAAAAATCACCCTTGCGGTGTGGCTAGTGACGTTTTCTTTCTCTTTTGAATATCCAACTCATTAATAATTATGAACCCGATATCTTGTTTAAGACCTAGGACGTGTGCACTGAGAAAACATTTTAACAAAAATCTGCACCTGGTTAAATGTAGGAAAGTAAACAATCATCAAATGTACCAAAAGGTTATTTAAATAAAAAAAAAAATTATGAATCTGACATCTTGTTCAAGACCTAGGCTGTGTGTAAAAAGCATGCACCTAGCGTCAAATACAAAAATAATTTATTTGCCCTATAAATGATTACGGTCATAGTTATTTCGTTAATTATATTATACCTTGTGTATAATTTGCAATACTGGAAACTTCTTTTAAAAAAAAAATATTAAGTTTTCATTTCAAACAGATAGAGAAAAAAAACCTATCATAGTAAACTTATATTACTTTATATTAAATTTTAACCATCTCATGTATAAAAAGTTAAGTCAGTATCCCTTTACATTAGTGCTCAATATTTTTGTTTTACATAGAAAAATCTAATTCGTCAATACTTTACGGCACATATTGATCATACATTTCAATAAACAATCAATAATACTAACAATCATTAAACGAAGGAAGCAGCCTTTTTGCATAAACGTGCACTTTTTTTCAACAAATGCATACCTATGCGCATGCAGGGTTTTGCCAGTGAGCAATCAAGAAACTAAATCAATTAATAAAAGTTTTTAAATTTCCATGGTTTTCAGTTTTTAGCGTTGCATTCTATTGTGTGACCGTTGATCCCCCAGTCATTGTGATCTGTTAATTCAAGATAAATAAAACTCGTATATGGATACACAATGAAGAATTATTACAGTTTCAAAATGAAAGTTTTTTCATGATAGGAGAGACCAAAATTAATTCCTTATAAAAGAATTAATACAATTCCTCCTGCTTTAATTTTCTTATCTAACTTCATAAAAAAAGGTTAGACGGACAGGTGTACAGGAAATTTCTTAGATTTTTATATTGTCAGCAGATCTGTACCGTCGCTTCCTTGCTGCGAACTGCCTCGAAATCTCTTGAAACTGTCCCGAACACGTGATTTACTTTCTTATGTAATCATCAACACCTGCTTTTAGCGCTGTGTGTCTAGAGATCTGACCTCGGAAACATTGCATCAATCACACTAGGTGAATTGGGTTAATCTCCATCTGCTGCCAGGCTGTCCTGACATGTACTTAATGTAACCCTTGTCAAAATTCATACTAGTTAACAATCTATCTACCAGCGTAGGATCCCAGTATATAACACCCAGTGTTGTTACTAAAAAATATCATTTTCAGTTGATATAAACGATTTATATATTTATAGTGGAAGGACTCTTTCCTCCCAGTTCATGTGTACTTTTACTGTTTTTTTTTTTTTTTTGTTTTTTTTGAGACCAGGACAAACCTTCAATAGGGTCCAGTTTCTAATAAGAACCATTTCATTATTACATCTTCATTCTTACTGAAAAATTGTGTACATGTTTGGTACAAAAAGCTCCGCTGGACACTGCCAGCCTCTCAAGAAGCCTGCTAGACACTGCCAGCCTCTCAAGAAGCCTGCTAGACACTGCCAGCCTCTCAAGAAGCCTGCTAGACACTGCCAGCCTCTCAAGAAGCCTGCTAGACACTGCCAGCCTCTCAAGAAGCCTGCTAGACACTGCCAGCCTCTCAAGAAGCCTGCTAGACACTGCCAGCCTCTCAAGAAGCCTGCTAGACACTGCCAGCCTCTCAAGAAGCCTGCTAGACACTGCCAGCCTCTCAAGAAGCCTGCTAGACACTGCCAGCCTCTCAAGAAGCCTGCTAGACACTGCCAGCCTCTCAAGAAGCCTGCTAGACACTGCCAGCCTCTCAAGAAGCCTGCTAGACACTGCCAGCCTCTCAAGAAGCCTGCTAGACACTGCCAGCCTCTCAAGAAGCCTGCTAGACACTGCCAGCCACTCAAGAAGCCTGCTAGACACTGCCAGCCTCTCAAGAAGCCTGCTAGACACTGCCAGCCTCTCAAGAAGCCTGCTAGACACTGCCAGCCTCTCAAGAAGCCTGCTAGACACTGCCAGCCTCTCAAGAAGCCTGCTAGACACTGCCAGCCTCTCAAGAAGCCTGCTAGACACTGCCAGCCTCTCAAGAAGCCTGCTAGACACTGCCAGCCTCTCAAGAAGCCTGCTAGACACTGCCAGCCACTCAAGAAGCCTGCTAGACACTGCCAGCCTCTCAAGAAGCCTGCTAGACACTGCCAGCCACTCAAGAAGCCTGCTAGACACTGCCAGCCTCTCAAGAAGCCTGCTAGACACTGCCAGCCACTCAAGAAGCCTGCTAGACACTGCCAGCCTCTCAAGAAGCCTGCTAGACACTGCCAGCCACTCAAACAAGTAAAAAGTCAGTCAAATCATAATTTTCCATTACATGACGACGATTAGAAAAAAGTCTGAATCGAATCACATTTTAATCCTTCTTCTCTTGATGTTTCCAATTTTCAAAGTTTGATGCTAATCGTTTAATATTTCTATCTCTTGGCGCTTTCAATTTTCAAAGTTCAACACAAATGGTTTAATCTTTCCATTTCTCGATGCTTTCAATTTTCAAAAATCCCATTTTCGTCTTAGTTGCATCGACTTTATATTTCACGCCGAAATAGCTTATAATACAAAAAAAAAAAAAAAAAAAAAAAAGAAGATTTTTGCCAGCATTCGAACAACATTGTAAATTCCAACCTGTTCAGTTTTGTTCTCAGAACTAGACTCCTCTGCCATTTTCCCTTCGGGTATTTTATTGCATCATTTTGGAGTGAAGCCTCATTGATATGCAAATCAATGCATTTCAAACTACAAGACGTCACGGCAACACTAGTCCAGATATAACTATAATTGAATTCATCCGTGGTAGGTTGAGTCCACCATGTCTTGCATCAAGGTAGTCCAGCGACGTCAATTGGCCGCTGAGGGTTTGGCATATTTCAGATGTTTCTGGTTTCAGCGATGGACATTCAAAATGCAGCAGATAGGGGTGGGCATGATAGCCACCACTAGCTGTTTACATTGGCGAGAGAGATGTCTGTAGATGATGTGATTATAAGGTGTCACAATGGTCATTGCCAATTCTTATGAAAACCACCTTACAAAACTCATCATCATTGAGTCAGGAATGTTCTGGCCATTCTCGGTACCAGTTACACAGCTTGCAAAAAAATGCGTATCCAGCTTACAGTTTGTACGCATTACAATGTCATTAAAAAAAAAAAGATTTAGAAAAGGTCAGTTGTGCTCCAAAATTTAAAAAAAAAAAAAAAAAAAAAAAAAAAAAAATTCACACACTTCAGTCGCATTAAAAAAAAAAAAATTGTGAGGAGAAACTGCTATTTATTCTCTCCCTTTTATCCAAAATATTGATCATTCTGCCTGGTGTCACATTCTCTACAAAGAGATCACAACAAAAGACAAAACACAGAAATCAACTTCTGACAGAGTTGAAAAACAAGGAGGAAGTTCTGTGCCACTGCAGCAACATAATTTGATGGTGGCTTAGTGGTTAATGACAGCCTGGGCATGCCAAGTTCTTTAAAAAAATAAATAAATAAAAACACGGTAGTGGCACTAAGATGGAGAACATAAGACAACAATTTAAGATTTAGAGAGGAGTATAGAGGTAGATGTAATAGAGTAGCTGAGCAGGTACTAGAAGAGAGTGTGGCACATTTCGGATTGGTATTTATTCCCAATACATTGGAATCTCAAACTTTACCTATAGTTCACTTAAGTTGTGAAAAGATTATGGAAGTTCTCAAATGTCATCATCATATGAATCTGAAGATCTCATTGTTAACATTGATTTCGTTGATATTTTCCAAGTCAGAATTCTTTCAAGAAAGACATCGGATATTTACGAGAGAGACCACATGAAGGTTGCCAGCATCCTAAGTGAAAATAAGTTTTTGTGGAACGAACTAGATTCGAACTTGGAACACACAGGTTGTCAGTCTGTGTCATTAACCACAGTCACTTCCCAATATATAAGTAAATAAATAAAAAGATATTAAAATATTTAAGTTTTATATATATATATATATATATATATATATATATATATATATATATATATATATAAGTCTTAATGTATTCCTATATCATTGTCTGATTTTTGTTATTTTATCAAACTAAAAAATATTTGTGCACTCATACTAAAAATGTACCAACAGGAAAAAAACGTTATTAACTCTAATCCCTTTCTGTCTAGAAAGACAATGGATACCCTCTGAAAGCAGTATTATTACTACTGTTAAGTTTTCAGTAGAATTTGTTTGTTTGTATATTTGTGTACAGCCTAGCATCAACATCACTTGACCAATCGTCATCAAACTAGGTCAAAATATAACATCTATAAGAGAAAGGTTGTGGGGTAGAAAGGGCAGGGATCAATCAAATTACAGATATGTTCCCGCACTGTATCAAGAACACTCAAATGTTTTATTTGAGAATTAAATTAGACAACTTTAAATTTATCGTCATAATTTATTTGTTAGAAATATTGTTTGAATGAAGAAAATAATCCACGTGTTGAATTTTACTTTTAAGATTTTATTACATTTATTTTAAGTACAAATTATATCATATCATTTAGATTATTCGGACTACAGTTCTTATCTTGAGTGTTGCTTTTTACATTTCGATCAGGGTAACCTCTGGCCTTCAGGTGTATTTTGTCGAACTCTGAAATCTTTCTGTCAAACTTAGGAATCTCCTCGAATTTTCGAACGGAACCCTTTATTTAATCCATGTTCTCTCTTTCTGTCATCCAGAAGTTCTAAGTAATTTGCAATTGTCGCCCACACTGCAGATTGAACTTTTGACTTCCAGAAAATTAACTTAAGCTGAATTTTACAAAAATACGAATTATCTCATCTGTGAACTTCTCGTTTTATACTTTTTCATTCGGTTTGACAGAAAATATTTTGTTATTTAAAAAAAAAAAAGGAAAGAAAAGCAAATTTTATGACAGGATATGACAATGAATAGGAAAAATACTCTAGACTAGTGGTCGCCAACCTTTTGTATTTCATGAACAAGCAAATATCTAATCATAAATTTGGCGAACCACGAACATGAATTTATTAAAAGCTATACAGATTTATATGATTACTAAAATAATAGAAAAAAATGAATTCCTCAAACAGAATAGTTTTGCAGTTTTTTCTTTGTAAAACGACATAAAAATTGTGCAAAGATTAAAATCAAGATTAGACCTTCCAGGAATAAACAGATCTCACAATATTATTGATATATAAAAATTAAAAGTAAAGCGTATTTTGTTTTATAAATATCAAACGCGAACGTAGACCCCACAATATTATTAATATAAATTAAAAGCAAAATTAATTATTAAAAGACTAAGATATTCTTTTCATTCATCTAAAAATGCCTAGTCACAGAAACCTTTTTTTCATGGTTCCTTGTCATTAAGACCAAAATAGGAAAGATAACCAAGTGGTTGACTCTTGCTCATCAGGATTTGATTGCATTTTCAAGCAACAATTCAAGGTCAAGATCAGACTGATCTGCTTCCCTGACTGTGCTAACCTGCAAAAGTTTAAAGTTGCTGCTCAACTTCCCACAGTTCCTTTTAGACATGATCCAAATAATAGACTCTTATGTCCAAGTGACAATACTCCTTGTTTGGGATGAAAAGAGTAATAAAAAATATTGCGTCGCTGCACAGTTAATGATTGTCCTTCCCTTTGAAATCGTCAATATTCAGATACTGGATGGTCACAGTTAGCACTGCAACAGAAGAATTCTTTAATATAACAAGACTTTCGATTTTATTCGGAGAATTCTTCTGGTTTCAAAAGAATAACTGTTACTCATTTAAAGGAACAAAGTTTTTTTTTTTTTTTTTTTTACACGGTGGTCACCACTTATCAAGGCCAGGAAGCCACTCAGGGATAAGGGTTATTGCAAGTACAGTACGTTAGTGTGGAGATTTGATGAAGTGTTTACTTAAGGGGGCGATTCATCAGGAATTTGTTAACGTTGGACTTGAAGACATCCAAGTTGTAGTCAGGTGGTAAGCAGGCAGACGGCACAGAGTTCCACGGGCGTGCAGTTCTAAGAAAGAAGCTTTGTTCATGGAATCCACGTTTTGATTTAGGCACAGATAAAGAGTGGGGAAAATTTTTCACAGTGGATTCAGCTAGACAGGTGTTTTTTGTGAAAGATTGGCGAGGGGGGACCAGAGATTGGAGTTCAGACGAGCACCTGCCATGGAAATAACGATAAAACAAGGATATGCTCGCAACGTCTCTTCTGTGGGAGAGAGGTTGCAGGGTAGAGAAAAGTCTATTTTGTACTCTGTCAAGGCAGGATAGGCTGTTTTTAGCAGCTCCTGCCCAGATATGGCAGCAGTATTCCATCCTTGGACGTACTTGGCTTTTATATAGATAGAGAATTGCATCAGTAGTGAGATATCTTCTGGAGCGGTAGAAGGATCCCACCATCTTTCCAGCAACCTTGGCAACAGACTTGATGTACGTGTTCCATTTCAGATCAGGAGCAAAGGACAAACCCAGAAGCTTGTCAAAACATTTTTTCTTAGTCCAATCAAATCTAAAGACAAATTCAATAGCTTACAGCCCTAGGGCCGATCTTTATTGGAGAGTCACATCCACCCTACTTTCTAGGGCAGTGGTTCTTAATCCTTTTTACATGGTGGCACACTATTGAGTTTAAAAAAAAAAAAATAATTACAGCATACCCATCACAAAAAATAGTATTTTCTTCTTATAAAGTGTTTTTGTAATAAAATTTAAAAAAAAAAAAAAAAAAAAAAAAAAAGATTATATAATGAGAATTTTAATTCACATAAATCAACATTTCCTGTATTCAATATCTGGTATAGAATAATAATGATGAATGTCAGCGACAATTGTGCCTGGTGGTTCTTAACTACTGCTACAATATGTGGGTGAATGCGAGAGAAACACACTTAACTCTTATGCAATATTTTAAAGTCTTTCACGTTTTTTATTTTTTATTTTTTGTTGTTGTTTAGGTAAGGAAATCCCAGACCACGTAAGTATGTAGGCTTTTTTTTTTTTTTTTTTTACACTTAGAGTTGGCTAATCTTCTATAACAGAAATCCAAAATACGTTCAATGGCAGTTACGTGTACTTTAAGATTATATATAGAGAATTTTTATTCATACAGGGTGACCAACAAAAAAAACGGGGCCCAACTCTAATTAGGCCTCGTTTCTTAGTGTTTTGTCCGAATGAAATGAAAATTTGGTCATAACTAGTTTATTATATTCAAAATATCACATCAAAACACTAGGGTCTTTGGCCTTTTTTTTCTCCGTTGACCGTAAAATGCTCAGAAAAACAATTGAATGTCTGCTGATTTTTTTTGGGTCAGCCTGTATGAATCAACATATTCTGTATTCAATATCTGGCATAGAATAATAATGGTGAATGACAGTGAGGCAGTTGTGCCTGGTGGTTCTTAACTACTGCTACAATATGTGGGTTAATGTGAGAGAAACACTTAACTCTCACCCCCTGGTGGCCGAGGAGTGATGTCTGCTCTGATGCTGCACTCAAGTTAAATTGTTCTTGGTCAATGGAGGGGGAACCCCTTCTATACTTGGGCAATGTTATTTTTTAGTATACTTCCACAGCACTCCCTTTTTGAGGGAGCTGGTTTTCTCCCACATTAAAAACGACCTTGTGTCACATTTTGTTTCCGTGGAGAAGCAAATAAATACCAAGACAAACACTTAACTCTTTTACAATATATATATTTTTTTAAATCTTATGTTTTTATTTTAAATGTTGTTTAGGTAAGAAAATCCCAGTTACCTACGAAGTTGAGAATCGCAGTAAGACTTTGATGTGTTTTTTGTTTTGTTACTTGTTGGAATTGAGCAGTGTCATCATGGTTAAGAAATTAAATCTATAAAAATGAAAGTGTGTGTGTGTGTGTATACATTTCTCTACACAATATCTCTGTCAATTTTCAGTCTACAGACTCGAAATTTGATATACAGTGTACTGAGATTTGCGAAAATTTTGTAATCGGATTTTGGCCAGAAATTTGGCTGTTAAGAGGTCAAAATTCAACAATTTGACCTTTGAGAACTATCAAACTCCTCCGCCAATTTTGGGTCTAAACACTTGAAATTTTAGATATAGGTTCTTTGGACATGGATCTAATTTAACTTGATTTGAGCCCAAAACAATAAATGTTAAGGTCATAATAGAGGTCAAAGTTGTAAAAAATTGACCTCTGCGGTCTCTACTAAATTGCTCAGACAATTTCTGGTCTAAACATTTGAAATTTTACATAAAGGGTATTCAGAGATAGGGAAAGCTTTTTAATCGGTTTGGGTCGAAAATTTGAGCTACCAATATATAAATGTATGCATGTATGTTTGCATGTCTGCCTAAAACTTTCAACAGAGGCGACGAATTTTCACAAGATCAGTATTGTTTTTAAGCTCGACCTTTCAGACGACAAATATCGAAAAATTGACTAAAAACATTAATTTCTTCACCTTCAACTGGGCACTTTTCTACAGGGAGGGGTCGCTTCTTTCGTCGATATTGTCGAAAGTCATCCCCTCTTTTCGGTTGTCTAGCCTTAATTTAAACCTACATCACTTCTGGTTTGGCGGTGGTCATAACAGTAAAGACGTCACGTTTTTTCCCCCCATTCTTTTCCTACTTCATGGTACGAGTTCGGGCCTACCTTCCTAGTACCACTTTTTTTTTTTTTTTTTTTGCTCAATATACACCTCTAAACATCCGGGCAACGCCGGGCTGAACTGCTAGTGCCTTTATAAAAGAAAAAAATTAAAATGGCTTCTAACAATGCTCTAATCATAGCACACAAGTAATCATTCCACGGTACACTACTGTGCCTGGCACAGTGGTTGGGAACCACTGTTCTAGGAGAGGAGGGGGTCCCTTATCTAATAGACCATTATTTTTCTCAGGTATCTTACCTTCAGCATGAACCCCAGTTTAAAGACTAACTTATAGTGGGAGGGCTGATTTAGGGGAGGGGTCACTTAATGAAAAGTTTTTCATTTCTGGGGCACCGTTAATCTTTTTCTTGCTTTGCATGCCTATATCGTTTTAGAGATATTAATACTTAAGAATAAACACACGTTTCAAGCATAGGTGATGACAATACATAAATGATTAAATAAATAAAAGTATATATAACGTACAAGGTGAAAACGGAAAGCTGAAAGAGAGATTTATGCAAGTATAGTTTAGGGGAAAGAATTTAAGTGATATTCACCGTAAGAATTAGTTTGGAATAAGTTTTTACCGCTTTCAAGGAATGACAACGATAAATTGACGAGTGGTAGAGTTTCGGATTTATTTCAATCAGTCTAATTCATATTTAAAAGACTTTTTTTTTTTTTTTTTTCAATTATATGCATGATTATATGCAACAACTTTGAATCTATACCACGGTGGAAATGATTTTAAAATAAAGTTCTACAGTCTTCTAAATAAATTAGCATAATTTTTTAAGCAATTCTCTTACTGTACTATTTATCATTTAAGCCATTCAGTTGTTTATAATTCTATTTTAAGTGGAGAAAATTATCGGTATAATATGCCTGGAAATGTAAAAAATATTCGCTTAATTTCATGCGAAACGGATAAAATTTTTTACTTAGCTTTTTATAACTTGGACATTCGAAGCTACAACCATGTTGGTCGATTCCCATTGACCCGGTCGATCTGGCATAGAAATCCTTAATCTATGACTTCTATGTCCAATCTTTTATCCCAGTCACTTGTGAACCTTGATTAACAATCCTATTTCAGCCGCCTTTGTCTGCTTTGATTAGTAACTTCCTTTGTATATCACTTGTTTTGCTGATCAACTTATTTCCTCTTTTTGTTATAGCGGAAAGTTTCACTGCTCAGCTTGTGGAAAAGGAGGTGGGTGCAATTCATTTTTTTTTTTTGTGATAACTATAAGCATTGGGTGCAAACAAAGTACATTGGAATTACTGAAAGGTTTAGAGGACAACCAATTTGTGTGCAAGAAGTGGATAGCAAAGCTATTGAAGCTGCTGAAAAGGTGTGTTAGATGGAGAAGGTGCTAGTTTGATTGCAAGAATTAGGAGTGAATGGAATACGTTCAGAGAACTACTGCCATTACTAACCAGCAGAGCTTTACCACTGTTGATCAGGGAAAGAATCAATCAGGCATCTGTACACACTCTCCAGAATTATGATTCATCAGACTATATGAAGATGTGTGCAGAAGAGTAGACTTCGATGGTATGGCCACTTTGATTGAATGGATGAGAGTTCTTTGGTCAGGAAATGTAAAACAGTTGACGTAGAAGGTTCAGTTCATAGGGGAAGAACAAAGAAAACATGAGAAAAAAAAAATTATGAAAATGAACCTGTGGGGAAGTTAAATAAAGACCTAGACAGAAATACAATGTAGGAAAGTGGGTTGAAAGCAGAGAAAAATCAGCTGAAGCCTCTGGGTCAAGATGACAAAAGACATACTTGAGATATTTGTAGAAAAGGTCTCCAAAACAAAAGATACACACCCACAAACTGACAATATCCATTTCATCCAGTATTCGTATGAAAAAACGTTTACTCTACATTTCTGCCTCCACAAACTTGAAGGTACCACAAACTTGCAGATAACTGTCCACTTTTCAGCGATGCGTTCCACAGTAGCGTTTATTCTGCATTTTGTACAGCAAAAAATGAGGGCTTCACTGATCTCAGCATGGAGACTTGAACTCAAACTAAACTATGATAGGACTCACAAAAGTAGGTCATGACTGCGTGTACGCATGATGGCTATTTTATTTATTTATTTTTATTTATTTTTTTTACTCAAACTTATTTTTTCATACATGGCGAAGATCTAAAAATGTAAATCGAAGAATCTCAAGAATTATTTAAACGAATGAAAAAAAAAAAGAATCAATTAAGAAAATCTGCATTATTTGGAATTGTTTATGGAATTAACTGTTGATTCTTTGGATATTAAAAAAAAAAAATCCGACTTCTAGCGTTGTTAATGTTAAGGTTACAAAGTCAGGAGGTACTCCAAATTCTTAGAAATCCCAAAATGCCGATTCTGACGCGTTTCTTGTTTTTAAGTCTTCCAATATTCAGACTATCTGTCGATTCTTTGAAGATCAAAAAATATGACGAAATATTCTTACCAGTCTTCAGTAACCTGATCCCCACAATCCTGTTTAATATTCTGTAAAAACTGACCTTTGAGGCTAACATTTTGAGAATACAAAGCACAAACAATAATACCGATTCATGAGGAGTTATGTCTAAGAATGAGAATGTACTTACTGTAAAGAAAACATTTTTTTTTTTCTTTTGACTGCTGGGATTTGACCCTAAAATCAAAAGACTTACAAAGGCATTCCAGGGGAAGGGAGGAAGTGTCAGTATGCTGGTGTTATTTGCGGTCACCAGGGTCACCTTATATTGTAGAGAAAAAGAAAAAGATTATTTATTTAATCATCTCTAATCCAAAGAAAAACGTTCATATTTACTTTTAGGCAGAAAAGGCACTTAGAATAATAATAATAAAAAAAATCCTAAAAATGTAAAAGTATGCCATAAACAAAAGGATTAAGGTGTGATGTCTTTTTCTTTTTAATATTCACTACTTTTATGACTGAAAGATCTGCTGTAATTCACATGCTGGTGTAGTTGAACTGGGGATTGGCTTTTGACATTTATTCCTAGCTAATTTCTCTAAACTGATCATTTCAACATCAAACTAACATGCAGAGAAGAGAGAAATTAGCATAGGCAATACAGTATATAACATTCAACCAATATTTGTTTCAACGTCAAAACTCGGAGGAAGCAACGTTAAGTAGGATTTCCCATATTGTGAATGCGGTATTATGGTGACTTGAACATGTTTAATCAAACCAAAAAGATGACGCATGACGTCCACCCAATTTGGCCTTGTGTTACATTGGTTATGTAATTGTTCTCAATATTTTTTCCGAAATTCTTTTTTGTAAAAAATTGTAATCTTTTCACGCAAATAAATATACTTACGGCTTGATAATTAATTTGCATCACTTTAATTTTCAGCCTTTTTTAATAATTTGTCAGATTCAAAGTATAATCAGCACTCAGGGCTCAAGGAAAAAGGGCGCTCTCTTTTGCTCGGCGCCAAACCATTCCTGAGATGACTTGGTCCATCGTTTACAGAGATGTTTCTTGTCCTGTACAGTTCTAGGAGATCCACCCTTTCTGGCTTTGTCTTCTACCTTTGAGAAGGAGTTGGTTTATTGCTGATTGCTTGAGGCGTCCCTATCAATCTTTATAATTATGTTTTTCTTTCTTAGCATTATTAGTTAAGATATACAAATTAATTTAGTTATTGAAGCTTAAAATAAAATGTATATCTCTAGTTATACATAAGGCACTGTGTCTGTATGAAAGAGTTCCCTATGACCGATTTTTTTTTTTTTTTTTTTTTTTTTTGCGATGTTACACAAATGTACTTTGTCTGGGAGCGTTTTTAAAATAGATTTTTCATTAGAATGCATCTGAAAATTGATAACCATAAAAATCCAATTAAAAAAGGAACAGTCCGGTTTTGACCAAAGTTAACACCCTTATATAGCCTAACATCACAAGTGCATTTGAGAAGTTTTATCACCGCATAAGTAGAAAGACCCGGTGTAAAAAACAAAAAACAAAAAAAAACAAACAAACAGGTTCTTTGATAATACAAGGACACGTTCGAAGCACAGCAGTGGGTCACTGACTAGAGCAAGCAAGCAATCGATTTCAATGACAATAGAAGTACTAAAAGTGTTAAACATTCACTGATTCTCACTCAATCCCGTACAACATCAGGTTTCATGCAAATATGATTATAAATATGTCGATTTTTATTTATTTCGACAGTGATTAAATTCGGTATAAATTGTCTCCTCCTAGGAGATCGGAGGGCAGCCTCCCTTAGATCGGAATGATCCCCCCATATTTTTTGGATATAAAACAAATATATTTGTGCGTGTGTGTAATATATATATATATATATATATATATATATATATATATATATATATATATATATATATATATGAGTACTTCATTTAATCACATAAATTGATATACGAAAGTATAAATTTATGCGTAAACTTTAAGCATTTACTTCAACAGTGCTCAATACATAGGTAGAGCTAGGTAGTAAATTATAAATCATATATGATGAATCCTACTGTGGATGAAGCGCGGAATATTCTGTGTAGCTTAATTGCCATATATATATATATATATATATATATATATACACACACACACACACAAATCTAAATATATATATATATATATATATTCGTTGTTTGTTTATTTTACTTTTAAGTTATCCACCAACACATGTTTCGCCATATCTATGGTTCATCAGCATGGTTGACTATACCAAAGCTCGATAACTATTTTATAAGTAAAAGAATTATATATATCATGATTACCTCTAAAATATTTGTTTTAATATATAAGAAAACAATAAGTTTTGACAGTGAGGCAGGGTAGTTTTCATTTTGTGTGTCAAGAGAGATACACATAGGTAGTGAAGCAAAGCGATGCAATGGAATCAGGATAAAGAGAGAAAGAGAAAGTAAAAAGGTATTTAAAACCATATTTTGGCTACTAATGGCAAATAAATGGAGGAATGCAGAATATCTAATATGTTAATTCTTCATTTACTGAAAATAAATGAATAGTGAAAAGCGAAGTTAAACATGATGCAAATCAGAAGTCAAATCCATTTCTCTATAAAGTTTTCCCTATCCTAACATTCAGCTTTAAAAAAAAAAAAAAAAAAAAATAGAAAGAAAAAAAATGAAAAAAAAAAAAAAAAAAAAATGACCAAGTTTTACAAACGCTGGATTTGGTTGCACAAATATGGTTCTAATTAGAATTCAAAGTGTCGAATTTGCTGATATGCCAAATTTAAGATTCGGAGCTAAATGTAAAGAGCTCTGTAAAAACGAAAGAGTAAGAATTTTTTTTATCTTTGTTTTTTTTTAATGGCAATCGCTTTAGACAAGGCATAAAGCCACTTGATATAAGGAGTTAACAAGAACCCAAGATGATTATCGAAAATAAAGATCTTTATTGACCTTAATCTTGAAAAAAAAACAAAAAAACAAAAACAAAATAAAAAAACAAAACAATGTTATATGTATGTCAGCAGAAAAAGAGTTCTACAAACCTAGTTTTTAGGGAAGTACATATCTATAATATAGATCTCACCTGTCTGTTTAAATGTATGTATGTATGCATGTTTGTTTGTCTAACACTTTCGACATAGGCGACAGATTTTCATGAGATCGGTATCATTTTGAAGCTCGACCCTTCGGACAAATATACAACACTTGGCCAAAAACAAATTCCTTCACCCTCAACTGGCCACTTTCATACAGGGAGGGTCGCTTTTTTCACCAATATTTTCGAAAGTCATCCCCTTTAGCCTTAATTTAAACCACGTCACTTCCGGTTTGGCAATGAGTGCAACAGCAAAGACGTCAGGTTTTTTTTTCACATTCTTTGTGTCCTTCGTGGTACAGGTTCAAGCCTAGGATGGGAAGCTGTATTACAAGGAGTTATCAAAACAGTGAACTGTCAGAGGCGACTAGACCAACGAACCAGTGACTTTTATATATTAAATTTAGAAACATTAAACTACAAAGTCTTTTAAGAGTGCTTCATGATAGATTTGGAGAAATTTTGTCAAGTTGTTTTAGAGTCTGTTAGTGACTTTTTTTTTTTTTTTTTTTTTTTTTTTTTTTTACATAGGAGTCACCACTTATCAAGGCCTGGAGGCCACTCAAAGATAAAGGTTATAGAGTGTACAGTAGTCAAGGCGATAATATCGTAGTAATCATTAGTAGTGGAAATTTGGTAAATAAATTGGATTACTTAAGGGGACGGTTCATCAAGAATTTGTTTACATTGGACTTGAAGACTACCAAATTTTAGTCGGATGGAAAACAGGCAAATGGAAGAGAGTTCCACAGGCATGCACTTCTAAAAGAGAAGCTTTGTTCATGAAATGCATGTTTAGGTTTAGGCACAGATAAAGAATGGAGGAAATTATTGACAGTGATTTCAGCTAGAGGAGTTAAAAATGCTCAAAAATCGTTCATTAGTTGATAATGTGCACGGAATATTAATACTGAAATCTTCGGACCATTTCTGAAGAGCAAGAAGACAGCCACGCTCAGTCTGAAAATGAGCCGATATTGCTGTGTGAGTCATGGGCAAAAGAGACGAGTAGATTGTTTTATTATCTAATCCGATTAGTTATATGTACTATTACTTTTAAATTGCAGCAAGTCGTATAACGAACCGATTAATACCTGGTTTGGTATTAAGCTATTAATAAGTATTATTATTAAGGGCGGGCTATGTTGGTTTCCTCTGATGAAGAAAATTTACAAGGTATATCAAATTCACAAACAGCCCCCAGTTGCATGTACATCCAGGTCATATGACGATGACAAACAACAACTAACATTCCCAAATAGTCACCCATCTAGTATTGGCCAGGTTCCACGTCACTTAACTTCAGTGATCTAATGAGAACCAGCGTGTCGACACGATTATGCTGTATATTTAATTTAAACTGGATTTTAAATTCATAGTAAATCTTACTGCATTGATAGATTAAGCTTTTTTTTTTTTTTTTTTACAAGGGTGTCACAACTGATCCAGACCCAAAAGCCACTCGAGTGAAAAGGGTTAATGAGTGAACGGCTGTCATTGGGACAACAGCATAGTAATCGTTAGTAGTGGGAATTTCGGTATAATTTGGTTATTTAAAGAGATGGCTCAGCAGGAACTTTTCACATTGAAATTGAAGACAACAATGCTGTAGTCAGCTGGAAAGCAGGCTAGTGGAACAGAGTTTCACACACGAGCAGTTCTTGGAAAGAAGCTTTGTTCCTCGAATCTGCATTTAGATTTAGGCACGGATAGAGAGTGAGGGAAATCGTTGATAGTAGTTGTAGCTAGATGTGCATCCAATAATTTTCTAAATCGATTAAAGCATCTGAACCAAAATTGGTTTTATAAAAATTTGGTTCAATTAGGTTCGTGCAAAAACAATAGTTTTCTCACACGTTACTTTTATGATTTCTGAATTAATTCATTGAGATTTTTTATATATATGTTATATATATATTATATATAGCCATTTTATATACCATTTTGAATCGCGTTTTTCGCTCTATCAAAGCATGTTATTCATTACCGTTCTCAACCTCTTCATTTTTTTTTTTTTTTTGCAGGCTTTTCGACAGCATGGACAAAATTAAAATCCACACAATTTTCTTGTTCCAGTCCAAACTAGGCAGAAAAGCTGCAAAGATAGCTCGTGATATCAATGATGTGTTTGGCCCAGGAACCACTAAAGAACGTGTGGCACAATGGTGGTTCAAGAAATTTCGCAATGCTGACAAGAGCTTTTTGAAGATGAAGACGGTCATGGCCAGCCAACTGTGGTTGATAACGAACATTTGAAAGCCTTAACTGAAGCTGATCCTCGCAAAATCACACGAGAAGTTGCCTTTGAACTCTGGTCTATCACTCAACAGTCGTTCGCCATTTAAAGCAAATAAGGAAGTCAAAAAAGTTGGATAAATGGGTGCTGCATGAATTGAACGATAATCAAAAAAATGAAACCGAATAAAATTGAGTTAAATTGTAGATGTTTGTCCTTATAACCAAACTATGATAACCAGTTTTTCTTCACATCCAACAAGGCCAGAAAGATAGATATCTATGCAACAACTCCTTCTATAAAATGACGAAACCAGCATCTCTCTCTACATATCAAAATTGCAGAGAGGGAGAGAGGGGAAGGCAATAGCATGTAACTATCCTCTCAATCCATTCAATTTGGTAGGGGTACATGCTTATAATATTAGCAACACTTTTCTATAAGAAAGCGCCAGGTATCAAGATGGCGGCATGCTGCAGTGCTGCACTATTGAAAGACGAGTTACAGTATCGAGTGTCGTCTATCCAATACAATCATCACTTAATTACTGTACAGTTGCTTTCACTTAAAATGCGACCAGAGAAAGCGAGTCGAAGATGACAGATTAGACACAAATCTTTTCCTTTATATAGAGAGAAAGCTCACAGATGCACCCACTACACAGAGGGACATACATACAATATATACATTTATGATGATAGTTTTATTTATGCAAACATGAATAAAAATATTTTAAATAAGTGGGTATATTTATTATTGAACACTTATATAAACAGAGAGATTGTCCGATTATTTTACTCTGAATACAAACTTAACCTGGATTGCTATATATATATATATATATATATATATATATATATATATATATATTAGTGCTGGGATGATTAATCAGAATCGGAAAAATCGGAAGTTTTGGAGATATTAGAATCGGGAAAAAAAATTGTGCCTATTTTCTGATGCCAAAAACGATTCTTTTAATTGTCTTTTTACTTGATTTTGTTTAAAGCCAATATTTCCCACTGTTGGTAGTAATGATAAAATAAATATTTATTGATTTTAAACAACCAGTAAAACTAAAATCATGAGATCATTCCCCCCACTAGTGTATTTTTACACTGGAGAAAATATCTGTACATTTAACGTGTTTTTATTGTAATCAGCAAAAAATAGCAACTTTATAGTCAACTATTTAGGATTTATAAAAAATCTGAATTGGTAATTGTATTGGAATCTGGAATTGGTAATCGCATCGGAATTTAATAGCATGTGCTTCAATGGACTTGTTGCACTGGTGCCTCTTCGGCAGGCCCATCAGTTGGCAAAATCCACATCCCTTTAATGGGGAAGTTCCCAGATGACATAGGACTTTCTACTCTAGTGACTGGCAATAGATTAAACCCTTATCAGAAAGATAAAACATTATTCAAGTCTCCATGAGGAAGTTTTTCTCATGGAAACCAATTTAAGTCATTTTTCAAAGTAAGGTTATATGGCTTTTCATACCATTTTTCGGGTCAAAATTTAATGGGGAATTAAAAAAAAAAACAAAACTGACAAAAATACAAACTCTGGCCTAGTTTTAGAGATTTTCTAGCATTTTCACAGTATGTCAGATCACAAAATTGAAAATTAGTATTTTTACAGTTTTCCCAAACATAATAAAATCATAGTCCTTGTACTGTTTTTTTACAAGGAACCTAAAATTAAAATTGAAAATAAGATACTTTTTAAAGAGGCTGGAAGATTTACTGATTATTAAAGTCAGAAATAACATGTACGATCATACAGCTGGCAAGCAAAAGTCATTTTACAAAGAAAACCCGTTAATCAAGCAGTGTATGACAATCTCATCCCTAAGGCAATGTTATGTTGCATGATATGCTTCAATTTTGAACCAAGTTCACTAACACCTTCAGAGTCTCTGGATATGATGAACAGGTTTCTGGTTGTAGTTGTCCTCGCCAACCCATTTCACAATCAGTTTATCTCTCTGCCCAGAGAAGCGGCGTGGTAAGTGCCACTAAATTGATCCCATTGAACTGCATATGATATTTGAATGTGAACTACCATCAAAATGGCTTTTTGATAATGTTGTACCACAACAACATGAAGTAAAAGGAACAACAATTCAACTCTTGTGTTCAATGTAGTAAAACAATCTAATTTCATCATAACAAATGTAGAATATGTCTGAGTAGTATATACTGTGGTAATTTCGCAGATTGTGATTGGATACATTGTTTTGGACATAATTCATGAATTTTCCGGCATTTTCCTAGCATACGCACTATGAAAAGTGCACTTTTTCAGAAAATTTGACCTACATGATAAATTTATGTGTAGTCTGAATTTCAATACTAATAAAAAAAAAAAAAAAAAAAATTGGCTCATAAATATTGTTATGAATATTGTTATAAATATTGTCATAAATACCGGTAAGAAAATTTTCTAGAAGTTGGATTTTTTATTTAGAGCCTGTGATTTAATTCATCAAAAAAATTATTTTTGGCTTCAAAATCCAATGTTCTCTACAATTAGTTGCAATTTTTCCTGGGAGGGGGTAATATAGTATCTGTTCTGTTGTCAAATCATCCTCCCAAGCATTAACTCCTCCTTTAGGGAGTTGATGTAGATGTTCATTCATTATAATATCATAGTCTGAAGTTAGCAAAACTATGCTAGCAGGGGAAAGGGCATGTATTTGTTAGTGTGTGTGTGTGTATATATATATATATATATATATATATATATGTGTGTGTGTGTGTGTGTTAGATATGTTTATCTGTATAAGATTCACGCCTAAACTAATCACTCAGAATTTTTTAACAGTTGTTAGACATAAGGAGTCCAAATGTGAAATATATTTAGTTGATTCCAATTTAAAGCGAAGGGAGTGGAAGCCCATCTAGGAAATTTGAATACCTCAGATTTTTTTTGTGAAATATTAATAGCTATTAATCAAGTACTAATAAATATTACCCAAATTTCAATTTCTTTACAAAAATTTAAAGGGGTTTTAGGGGCATAATATGGGCACAGCTCCTGTTTGAAAATTCATATATTATCAGCTTTGCATTGAATTTGATTCACAGTAATTAGACACTAATTAAGCAAAATTTCTTGAATTTCAATTTCTTCTTAAGACTCCTTAAGCTTAAATTAATATTTCTAGAATCAAAATCATGCAACGGATTTGGATAAAAATTGGAATAAGGATTATAGACATAAGGTTTGGTATCACTATATTATATCATGATTTTGTAAGGGGACATAAAACTAGTATGAATATTTTATATATAATTATAATTATTATAATAATTACAGAGAATATGTTAGAATTCTTAGTTACTAGTTCTCACGCAAGTCATTATTGCTGGAATCCAAGTGAAACAGATTTGCAACACTTCAATAACTGCTAAAAATGCATTATTGTAATAATCGTTTACCATTGCTTTCTTGCTGACAATAACCATCGACTTTCTCTGGAATGTGAGCATTAATAAGCTTCTAAGATCTTAGTATTCTCTGCATCCACCCAATAAAAGTTTGGACGGTGCTCTCCTGTGGTCTATTTTGTGTGGTACCAGTTGAGATTAGCTGTATCCACTTTTTTTTGTGATAGTGGTGATTGTTTGGGGGTGGGGCTGAAATGAAATCATAGAACTTCTGACATATTTCGGTTCCCTTGGACTGATGTAGTATTCTTTCTATTTCATGCACTGATTATTATCATTCTTATTATTGAACTAGCCTGGGTGCCTGACGTTGCCCAGGTGTTTGGAGGTGTGTGTTGAGAAAAAAAATTGGTAGTAGGCAGGCAGGCTCGAACCTGTGCCGCGAAGGAGGAAAAGAACATGAAAAGAAATGTGACGTTTTTGTCATTGCATCCATCGCCAAACCGGAAGTGGCTAAAGTTTAAATTAAGGCTAGTCAATCGACTTCCAAAACATCGGCGAAAAAAGCAACCCCCCCCCTGACTGTAGGAAAGTACACAGTTGAGGGTGAAGGAATTAAATTTTTTTTTTAGCCATTTTTCGATATGTCGTCCGAATGGCCGAGCTTCAAAACGATACTGATCATGAAAATCTGTTGCCTCTGTCGAAAGGTTTAGGCAGACATACAAACATACATACTTACATACATTTAAACAGATAAGTTTATCCATCATCCAAAAAAAAGGGGGGGGGCATGTGCTCGGGTGTTTGCTTTATAAACTCTTAGACATACAGATTTGATTATTGTTTTTACAGAAACCAAAGACAGAGGAAACTGGAAGCTGACCTATCACCCCCACCCGGATGAAAACAAAAAAAAAAAAAAAAAAAAAAAAAAACTTTACTTAACTTTACGTTTGCCAGGTCTGAGAGTGTGAAAGAAAGGTTTTAAAGGAATTTCTGCACCAAACAGACACAAAGACCAGAGAGTGCAATGAAGACTGTAGTGGATGGAGGAGAGTGGTGATGGCAGAGAAGCCAGAAACACAGATTTGTTTGTCATCACAAGTAACATACAATAAAAACAGACAATTCTGCAAAGAAAACTAATAGAACAAGGGGTCGACAACCTATCACTCCAGTGCCAACACTAGCCCATCAATGGATGTATGCAGAGATTACTAAGATTTTAGAAGCTTATAACTGCCCAAATTCCAGAGAAAGCTTTTGTGAGAGAAAAAGCAATGGTAAACGGCTGTTAGAACAATGCAAATACAAAACGACTTGTATCCAATAAATCAGTTAAATAATTAAAAAAAAGAGAGAGAAAGTGGTTATGTGGATTGTTATACAGAAAACAATTATTCAGTGCAAATATATTTTGGATGTCATCAACATGAAAATTGTTTTATATAGATTGAATAGTTGTGACATCGACGAGGCCAAGGGTCAGTGTCTACTCTTTACCACCACCACCACCAGAGTGCAGCAATTTGTTTCTCAAAAGATTAATAAGGACGCCATCGGTTTCCTACCTGTCTACTGGCAGGTTTTGACCCCCCCCCTCCCCCAGAAAAAGTGAGTAGCACTCAACTAAGCTAGAGTGAAGATTGCCAAAACATGGGACAACCTGCATAAATGAGGCTATGGACAGAATACTTGGTGCCCCTGTAGCGCCAACATGCAGACCATCGCACACATGTTCACGGACTGTCCTTTGAGTGAAGCATGCTTTGATGCCTCGGACGCTGCCTAACAATGAATCTCAAAATAGAGTGAAACATGATGATGATGATGATGATGATGGTAATGATGATGACCAAAAGATTGAAACAATAAAACAAGCATCAAAAGAACGAAAGATCTATTCATTTATTTATTGTGGACTATCATCCTCATCTTTTTTAGTTGTTGTTTCATGATGCAACAATAAAATAGGCACACACAAGTAGGGATGCACTGACAAGCAAATTGGTTGATTACTGATTAACAGGTTTTCTAATGCCAATTTATCAGCAATTTTTTTTTGTTGTCATAAACGGTACTAATATCAATTTAATCATATTGTAAACGAAGTTAACTCCCTTGAAGGGACATGGACCGTCTACATTATTTTCAAATAACAAGTTATGGTGTGCTGCCTTTTGCGATTACGATGAAGTGGAGGCAAATAGAAAAAAATTTCTCTTTCAATTCCTATCGAATTAATATCATTATTTTGTAGTTTAAAATCACTGTCAAAGAAAATTATTATTCTATCTTTCAGTTTTCATGTTGAATTGTATGGTAACTTGCAACCACGTGCAAACCAAAAATAAAGCATTCTTCATCAGTCATACTCTTGTTCCTTATTTTTGGACTCCTGCTGCCATTACATGTATGGTTTTATTTTTCTGGTTTAGATAACGCATATTGTATCGATATAAATTACTAATTAGATATCAGACATAAGTAAATCAAATACGTAAAAAATTAATTAAATATTGACAACCATCAACCGTTATAGAAACCAGTTTCTGATGAAAGTATTTTGATGTTAATCCCAAGAATAAGAATACAGCTGTCTGCAAGTTATGGCAAACCACTATATCAATAGGTGGCAAATGAATAAAAACTTTTACAACGATTAATATGTAAAAAAAAAAATCGTAGAATAGTTCATCTAGAAGAAGCAAAGGTTGCAAATAAGAAAAAGAAAACAGGATGAATGTTCAGAGGAAGGCATTCCAGGAACAAGTTGCAACTAAAAGCCTTCAGTGAAACACCAAATTACTATAGAATCAATATTGGCAAAGAAGAAAATTTGGAATATTAACGACCACAGGTTATGAGAGATTCATTATCTGATAAGAGAAATGATTGCTGTTGATATTCAACCATTCTGTAACATCTGACATTGGATTTAATAAGCTTATTGCAAAACTTTGTTCAAGTTACAGCATTCCATCAAATAAAGTACTTCACTGAAAAATAATTTCAGATATATTTATAAAAGTAAAAAGTAAACATTCAATCGTTTCTTGGTGAAATTAGCAGCATTTCTTTGACTACAGATGGTGCAGACTCAGGTGCAAGAATAAATGAAGAATTGCACAATGTGTGCATATAAAATCTCTAATAAAGTTTCCTTAGTCTTAGGGGATTCAGGTGCAGATATGGTTGCTAATATCGGAGAATGTGGTTTAGAATAACTATCATGCTTCGCACATACACTGCAACTCTCAATAAATGACTCATTATTTTCCCAAGTGGCTGTTAAGACAATCATTACAACTAACAGAAATATAGTTTCTAATCGCTCTACATTAGTAATTAACTAATTAACTGAAATACAGGGTCAGCTTAATTTGGAAAAACAAACTCATTCAAGATGTGATCACACGGTGGAATTCAAAATATTTGCTGCAAAGGAATTTCTAACAAAAAACAAAAAAACAAAAAAAACAAAAAAAAAACAAAACAAAAAACAAAACAAAAAAAAAAAAAAAAAAAAAAAAACTTGTATGCTGTTGATAAGATTTCCACCTTAGCTTTCTAATGAGGATTTTTTTCAAAAATTTGTCCAGTTACTGAGTTTATTTGAAGAAATCATCAAAGATAAGTCACAGAACTTCAACCATATCAATAATACCTACAATTTTAGCTCTGAGGTTATTTCTGTCAAAAGCTGTCCAATCTAATTCTGATATTTCTGACTTGAGTGGAATCCTTACTTTTGTTGAACAATTCAGTGAATCAATGGAAACAAGATTTTCATCTTATCTAAATGATAAAAACTTGTGTGCGTCTACTTTCCTGGATCCAAGATTCAAATTAAAATAAAAATTACATCAAAAAAACTCTTAAGAATTGGATTCTACGTCTACTTTCTACTGATGACAATGAAGCAAAATCAAGATACACTTCTTCAAGCTCTGCTGAAAGTCAAGAAGCTCAAAGTGAAAGTAAAACTGTATATACCTCAAATCTGTTTGATAAATTAGCTTCAAATAAACCTACAGTAACAAATCCAAGTTTAGGGCAGGTAGAGGCTAAGTTAAATTTCGAGACTGCAACTGCAAGTACAACAAAAGTACAATCTAAACTCAAAAAGAGCAAAATCCTTATTCATAAGTGCACAAAAAAACTTGATCATTACGTAGTTTTACCACTTCTTGCAAGAGGTGATGATCCATTTCAATGTTGGAAAAAGACATAGGAGACCTTATCACTGCTGAGTAAAATGGCTTCAAAATATTTAAGCGCACCACCTTCATACATTCAGAGTGAGAAGGTCTTTAGTACAGGTGCTAATGTTTATGAACCTATGAGGAACGGCTATTTCCTGAGAATGGCGAAACTAATGTTTCTATATTACAAGTACTGTCGTTTAATTGCCATATATCCTGAGAAATCTTCACAGGGATGAAACTTTAAAAAAATCTGTATAGCTTAATTGTTTTTTTTTTTTTACACTCACTCACACACACACACAATTTTAATTTCAAAACGTGACCAGAGAGCTCAATAATTAAGGATTTCATATCTCATATTACTTGAAAAGATATTCACATTTTGGCGAAGGAAAACACTACAAAACACCAGTCTTTCTCTGCTTATTTCAGTGTTGTTTCTAGTTGTTCTGAACTTTTCCTTGCTACTAGACTTCAGCAATGCCTATTCAAGAGTGATGAGGTTGGTGATTTCACAACCCTTACTTTATTATACTCCCTCGTAGGCATCCTTACAAGAGTTATCCATCGTTTCTCGTAGTTAGAAGGAGGGTTTTAAATAACTCTTACAGTTTTTTTTTTAAGGAATGAGTAAATATTTGACAAACTGTTCCTGGTAATGACTTTGGGCGTAAGATGCCAGAAGTCATAGAATTTATCAGTTGTTGCTGATTGGCGCGGCCGATGTTTTAATTAATATAAACAAAGGCTGATTTTCTGGAATTCTTCAGCAGACATAATCTTTAATCTCCAAACAGGCGCAATGTCTCAGCCTAATAGCAATGGTTAGGCTATCAGCTTCTTTTGGGTCCAAAAATAACCTTAGAAGAAATGGTGAGTGAGGAAGGGGAAAGGAGACATTCACTTCAAATGAGGTCATCTTATCCAGCAGTCAAAAAAAAAAAAAGATAAAACAAATTAAAATAGGTAGATAGATTTTCAGATGTTGGGTCAAGAATTACGCGTACGCGCACACACGCATAAATTTGTTTATGAAATTCCTATTTGATTGCTGCACCATGCCATGAGGGCAGAGTTAGACAACGTCTTTAATGTGGGGAAAGTCTGAAAAAAGATTTTAGAGTGGGACAAAAATCAAAATAACTTTGGTTAAGCCTTTCTTCTAAACTGACCGAAGGCAGTGAAAGATTATGTGTAGTATCAGAACAGATACTACACTTTGCTCCTAACCGAAATGCGTCAAAATGGATTTTATACTAAACTAGCTGTACCTACTCAGCGTTGCCCAAGAGTCTTTACTTTCATTTTACTAAATTATTTTATTCGTTATAGATTTTAAAAATAGTGTTGGGACAAAGAATTATCTCTCTGGAATCTATTCTGGTTAATATTCACAAAATGCGCTCTCTTAATGTGAGAGTTTGCAATCTCGTTCCACCTACATGTGTAATTTAGGACAAGATTTTAAACCTTTCTGAGGGGTCGGTTAAAGCAGTCGTTCATGGTCCAATTGGCCGTCTATATTTGCATGACAACAAAACCTGATGTTGTGTCAATTAGATGCTTTCCTTGTGAACAAAAGATGATTATTACAAAGACAAGAGATGCCTATTGACCTCAATGTTGTAAAGACCAAAGCTTTAGGTAGGAGAAAACAGTCAGCAGGAAGAGTTCCACAAGCTTCCAGTTCTTGAAAGAAAGCTACTGGAATAGGAAGCCGTATTACAATGAGGTATCCAAACAGTGAATTAACGGTGAGCAGTAGACCAACACGTCAAATGAGCTGCAACAAAGAAAGCAGAAAATAGATCAGACAATTCTAAAAAACACACACTATAAAAGTATTTATAAAAAAGACTGAGACTAGCAAAATAACATCTATGAGAGAGAGACGGAGAGAGAGGTTGCAGAGAAGAAAGGGTGGGGCCAATCAAATAAATACGCTTCTGCTATTTATTCAGAACCCTCAAATGGGATAGCTATTCATCAGCCCAAATATGACAACAGTATTCCATATATGGTCTGATAATAGATTTATAGGGATAGAGAATAGCTTTAGGTGTGAGAAAGTGTTTAGAGCAAGAACCGATTTTATGAGAAGCGGAAAGAGCAATGGATCTAATTTATGAACTAAAAAAAAAAAAAAAAAGATTTGAAAAAAAAAAACAAAAAAAAAACGAAGTTTTAGAGTCAATTTCTCGTCAAGAGTAGAACCATCCATAAGAATCTCAGGAAGAAAAGGGACACACCTACAATTGAAAGACAGGAGGAGCCGAGTCTTAACAAGATTAACTAACAGGATATTTTGTTGGACAAAATCGATCACCAGCATTTTTAAAGATAGGAAAAACAGAATAACAGTATTGTAAATTCTCCAAAGATCATGAGAGCCAACCTTTTGAAACAATTAAATTAACGCAGTTTTCACTTCCTCTCCCATCGTGGCCGAGCAGGTTAGATGTCAAGTTTATTTCCCTTTCTTTTGCACCTTTTCATCAACGCTTCAGGTTTGAGCTTAACTTCCTTTTACACCTCCAAACACCAGGGTTTTTGCTTTTGATCTACCCCCCCCCAACACACACCTACAAACACTCGGCAATGCCAGATACCCCCGCTAGTCTATAATATAAGCCTTACCTGTCTGTTTAAATATATGCATGTATGTTTGTACGTCTGCCTAAAACTTTCAACAGAGGCGACGGATTTTCGCAAGATCAGTATCGTTTTGAAGCTTGACCCTTCGAACGACAAATATCGAAAAATTGGCTAAAAACAATCCCTTCATTCTCAACTGGGCACTTTTCTACAGGAAGGGGTCCCTTTGTTCAGATATTTTCGAAAATCATTCCCTCTTTCGTCGCCACTTCCGGTTTGGTGATGGGCACAACAGCAAACATGTCACATTCTTTTTTCATGTTCTTTTCCTCCTTCGCGATACGGGTTTGAGCCTGCCTGTCTACTACCATTTTTTTTTTTTTGTTTTGTTCAACACACCTCCAATCCCCCGGGCAACACCAGGCACCCAGGCTAGTCTATGATATACAAACATACATACATTTAAACAGACAAGTGAGATTTATGTCTGCCTAAAACTTGACAGAGTCGACGGATTTTTATGAGGATCTGGATCGTTTTGAAGCTCGGCCTTTCGGATGACAAATATAAAAAAATTGCTAAAAACATTAATTCCTTAATCCTCAACTAGCCATTTTTCTACAGGGAGGGGTCGTTTTTTTCGCCCATATTTTCGAAAGTCATCCCCTCTTTTCGGTTGACTAGCCTTAATTTAGACATCTGTCACTTCTGCTTTGGCGATGGGCGCAACAGAAAATACGTCACTTTTTTCACATTCTCTTCCTCCTTTGCAGTACAGGTTCGAGCCTGCCTGCCTATTACCACTTTTTTTTTTTTTGGTCAACATACACCTCTAAACACCGGGCATCCAGTCTAGTATATATATATATATATATATATATATATATATATATATATATATATATATATATATATATTTCGATACTTTTTTTGTGACCAAGAGCGGAGGTCTGCTTGAAATATAAAAAATAACAATTAAAATATTAAATACAAAAAGTAACATCGTTTTTCATGCTTCAAAAAACCCTCATAACCTTTAAATCTATATATATATATATATATATATATAAACAAATAAAGTAGTGTGTAGTTCATATCTGTCGATCTTGGTCTACTTCTATAATCACTATTTATATCTACCAATCTCCTTCAGTTTTTATTTACATGCATAACTCATAAAAAAAAGTAACATGGAAACTTTTCTCTTCATTGCTTTTTCTTTTCAAATGTTGCACTTTTTTTTTATTTGTTTCATGTTCTCACATTGTTTTGCCCTTGATTATGAAATGTATAAAAAAGTTATATATAAAAAAAGAAAACAGAATATCGTCCAGAGAAAAGGGAACAAATCAATATGCTACAACATGTGAAAATTGTGCACTCTTCACCAAATACACATTAACCAGACAAATACACATATCCATTTTGCAAATATTACTCCACCAAAAAGTAAACAATAAAATAATATAAAAAAATCATATTATGTTATAGAAAATTTGCTTATGCCTTGCCCAAAAATGAAAAAGGCCACACTGACTCAGCAGTTAAATCTAACGGAGATATGTTGTTCCAAACAAAACGACAATATCAATCCAGAGAAGCTTTGAATTGCAAAAACTTGAAGATGAAAGGCAAAGTTTCCGACAGATAGCCAATCCGAAGAAGTTTTGAATTGTAAAACCTTGAAGACAACGACAAACAGCAAAGTTCCTTCCAATGCGAGAACAAATAATTATGTGCGGGAATTCTTAAGAGATTCAGTATATTTTATAGAGTGATTCCATTTTCTAATTGATTGGTTAGTTGGTTGTTTTTTTGTTTTACGGCATATCAACCCTTTTCGGGTTATTTAATGCCGAATCCAAAGATTTGGATGAAAATTTTTTTTAATAGAATATATTTGTTGTTTTCACCTCGGTTTCTATTCAACCCATAGTTGGGACCCTAACAGGTACTACCACTCCAGGTCAGAGTGGACCTGGGAGCAATGGTAATTAAAGGGTGGCTCCACACTCCCACAAGCTGGGGCCTCACCACTGGATATAGTTTATGGTCATATCCAGGACCCCCATTGAGGGACTTTTACCCTCTGCAGGGGGGCAGTCGGTGTATTCTAATGCCCCACCGACAGGGCCAATTGATTGGTAGCAGAGCATAGTTCCATCTGATTGGTCAGTTCTTATCACGCCTGTTTATAAACATAACTTATCAATTTTTTGTAACCATATCCCTATATGGATACCAAAAATATTGCAATATGTATGTTTGAGTTTATATTCATTACTGATGTATCGTTAGATATATAAGAAGGCTGTACATGCATCTTTTTACAACTTAACACGGTGGACAGCAGTGAATCAGTGTGGGCATTCAGCTCTAGGTGTCTAAAACTTTGTTACAGTGACAGCATGTCTCCATTATAATAGGACTAACTGGACGCCCAGCATTGCCCGATTATACAATACGCTTAAACATGATATTTAATTTATGCAGATTGCGTATTATAGAATCAATCCTCTATTCAATAATATATATTACGAGGAATAATTTGCCTGGTAGACTAATTCGCGAGATAAATAAATAAATAAAAATTAATAATAATGATAATGTCGTCCATCAGATTCCGCCTGTGTTTGTTTACGATATCACGTCAGCTGATATTTATGCTTGATGATGAATGCCCTGGAAAAGTCACTTCTGATTAATGTTTAGTTTTAAAATATGCAACCGAAGAAATGATTTTTAACGTTTTGAATGGTACCTCTTTTATCATCAATTGAACTCATTAATGAGGAAAAATGAAAATAAAATTGTGAGGTGAAACCGGCTTGAACAGGGGGATAACTCGATTTGTAGTAGAATGTTCTGTTACTAAGCTATATATCCAGATAGCAATAAATTTGTTTGTTTTTTTTTCTTTTTAAGAAATGATTTGCTGAGATTTTATTATCTCCCTTGGTTGATACAACGTAAAATATTCCTCAGGAAAAATTCTTCAGCTTTTATCTATAAGAAAGAAAGAAAGACTATTTATGATCGGATTTTTTTTTCCGATACTCATCGAATGAATTTCATTTTTTATATAAATTAACTTTGTGTGAAATTTGCAAAAGATAGGCTCAGCCGTTTCAGAACGTATGAGAAAGGAACTCTTTCACACACAGTGGCTTTTATATAACGATAGACAGATAGATATTTACTCTCCTCCCTTAAACCAGACATATGCTCTTATAATAAACAGATTTACCATATTGTTTACCAAAAACCCGTCCACAATGCAACAGCAGTCAAACAATTATTTCTTTTATATTAGTTTTTATTTAAAAAAAAAAAAATGTTTGCTTTGCAGCACGTAGATTAACTAAATATTATACTTGATAATTATCTCTAAACTAAAAGTAATTTTCATCAAACCAGCAGATACTTTTTTTTTTTTTTAAATATATTTTTCGACATGCTTCCCAGGGGTAGAAGGAAAATATCTGGATGTCTTTACAGTAAAACCAGATGTTCTCAACCAGTGGTGCACAATCTTAGTAGCAATAGCAGCTACATAAGGGAATATTGCAGATAGAAAAATAAAAAAAAAAGAAGAAAAGTTCCATATGGTTGTTGTTTGAAAATTAAAAATATTTTTTATTGCATGTCAACCCACGTTGTGTTATTTTATGTCAAAGTTATTTAGTTTCTGAATTTTTGAGATGAGGATTGATAATTCGTATTATTTGAATTATTCGGACTACCGTTCTCACCTTGAGTGTGATTTTCACAGTATTTCGGTTGATGTAGCCTCTACCTTCACATGTATATTTTTTTTTCAAACTTAGGAATCTTTCTGTTGAACTCCGGAATCAACACAAAATTTTACATGGAATCATTTAATCCACAAGAATAGAATGCGATCGTTCTATCAGCAATCACTGGGTAGAAACCCCAAGTAATTTGCAATTGTATTTAGAGTATCGCCCATACTGAGGATTGAACCTTCGATTTCCAGAAGAATAACTTTACAACTGAGCTTTACCAACTACTTTATACACTATGCCACTGGTCCTTGCACATGGCTGGCTGAATGAGAGCATGCTACCCCCATGGTTTAAATAAAGGGTTCTGTTTGAAATTTCGTGCAGATTACCAAGTTCAACAAAAAGATTCCAGAACTGACAAGATACATCTGAAGAAGGTCGTACATTTCATCGACCGAAACGTTGTGAATAAATAAAACAATAAAAAAACACTCAGGTTGAGGACAATAATTCGAAGAATGCCAATAATACGAAAGTTGTTTTGGTTAATTTGATGTTTTTCAAGATAGTTGTAACTTGTGCACCCATTTGCTTGTAGTTATTTTATAACTCCAACTGTCGTTTGTATATTACTTCATGGGATATTCGTACATTATGTAAGAAAAAGTATTTGTATATTATTTCATAGTTTATTATATAAAAAGAAAACAACTTTATTCCAACCTGAAGACAAATTGGAATATTATTATAATTAATTACAAAGAATCTTTCCTGCCACAAATTGCCACTAGATACTCCTCAGCCTCACATTCACAGATAACATGAATTGAAACAAATATATAAAGGACATTGCCGAGGCTGCCGCAAAGAAGGTGAACTCCTGCTGCACTAGAAAATTACTCATACCCGACAGTATCCTATATCTCAAGAAAGCCACCATTCGCCCATGTAGAGAGAGAGTATTGTTGCCACATATGGGACAATATCAATCATTAGTCTCTATTGAACTATGTTTAAAAAAAAGAAACAAGCAAAGAGTTCTCAATACTGTCTTTATATTCCTAAAATTCACTGCTTTTATAATGTCAGAATATATAAGAGCATAATATTTATTTACTAGCAGGCTGCCCAGCGTTGCCCAGTCATAAAATATGCTTAAATATTTTAATTCATGCAGATTTCGTATTTATTATTATAGAGCAAATACTATTTATTATCATATTGTACCCAATTTACATAGTAATGATTTCAAAGATTAAAAATAAAAAAAATACCTTGGTGCCATCAACTGGAATCGAAATGAAAACATTCAGTGCTGCAGCCTTAGACATTATTTAGCACTTCAGCTTTGTTGTTATTGACCGAGCTATCGCCAGATTGATAAAACATTTCAAACTACAAATGTAGCTGTACGCATGATCAGAAGTTAGTCGACTTCCTCCTGTCAAGATCAACTGTTTTGTTTTCAATTTTGACCCTTAGCAGCTATTTTTGCCAACTAAAACTAAAATCTAAAGTGTTCCCAATGTCCAAATACCCTATATATAAAGTTTCAAGTCTAAAGATATTGAGAGAGGAATTTGGTAGAGACATTTCGCACACACAAAGACAAGATCACTTTATATTTATAGATAGATAAAAACATGTCCGTGTGCAAGAACGTTTTCATCCCAAATTCTATACAATTATTTAATGTAGAAACTAAGCATAAACAGAATTAAACATAGTTAAACCAATCGTCTAATAAGAAACCATAAAAAAAATTAATTAATGAACGCTCGTTTTTCAAAGTAATATGCAAATTAGTTACCTTTCATGAAGTTGTTCGTATATCCATGATTGAGTATATTAAGTTTGTTTTAATAATTTTTAAATAGAAAAAGTAGGCTTTAATATATCAGAACAACATTGGATTTGAAACCGACAGTACCAAACAAAGGGGACATATTATTGGTGGAGTTTCCAAATATTTGTGAAACTCTTGTGATGCCATAATAGACCAGTCTTCCTTTTTTCTTTTTTTTTTATTCAATTTTTTTTATATCATTCTATTCCTCCTATCAGTTGACCCTTATATTTATATTACTTGCCCTTCCTTCTACAATCTAATATATATATATATATATATATATATATATATATATAAAGTGTGCACGATGACAAACAAAATAGTATCAGTCTTAGCAGGTAATTTAAAAAAAAAAAAAATTTCTCATCAGTTTGTTCGAGCTGGGGATGGGGCATCCTACTGGATGCTAAACATTCACCCACTGACAGATATTCCAACAGAAAGATCTTTTTTAAGATTCTGACCGTCCTTTGGAGTGCAATTGTTTGAATCTTTCTTGCACTTGGTTCGTCGAGTATATTTGCCAGGTAGTTTTTGAAATTCTTTTTCATGAGTCAAGTTGCTCGTATTAATTACTAGAATGATAGAGATCTTCCAAAGATTGCAGTTTCTTTTCATGTCATCCATAAGACCTTGGCATTTCATTATATTTTCTCCTTTCAGCTCTTTTTAACCGAACATCATTGGAGGCATTAACTTCTAAGGTTTATTCTTTCTCATTGTTCTATATCGCTATAGGTGCGTTCTGTTGTGTTTAACATTTGAATACTTGGAGATTTCCTTTAAATTTTACACATTTTTTAAAATGATAATTTATGGATTTTCAGGAGAAAACGCATTAATAAGTTCTTACCTTCTTTCAAAACGATAAAAAAAATTTTTTTTTTTTTTTTTTTTTTTTTTTAAATCCAGTCTATTTTCTTCCTTTAAACGCCAACCACTTACCTGGAAGAAAAAAAAAAGCAGCATTAATATTTATTGAAATGGAAAACTATCATAAAGAAAAGTTGTTTATGTGCATGTGTACAGCTAAAAGTTAAAACTACATAAGACACACCCACAAAGTTGATATTCTTTTTTGGGCAAAATGTAGACACTTTTTCTTATAAATACTCATTTTTTTGATCGTCAACATGAACAGAATTGTTGAAGAGGATCGACATTTAGAGTGATCGTTTTTAGTATATGGGAGATAAAGACCAGAGACTGGGTGGGGGAGGGACCTATGATAAATACAAACCAGGGGGAGGGTGGAGGGACCCATGGGAGATACAGACCATGGTGGTGGGGGAAAGTGACCCATGGGAGATACACACCAGGGGGTGGGTGGGGGAAAGTGACCCATGGGAGATACACACCAGGGGGTGGGTGGGGGAAAGTGACCCATGGGAGATACAGACCAGGGGGTGGGTGGGGGAAAGTGACCCATGGGAGATACAGACCAGGGGTTGGGTGGGGGAAAGTGACCCATGGGAGATACAGACCAGGGGGTGGGTGGGGGAAAGTGACCCATGGGAGATACAGACCAGGGGGTGGGTGGGGGAAAGTGACCCATGGGACATACAGACCAGGGGGTGGGTGGGGGAAAGTGACCCATGGGAGATACAGACCAGGGGGTGGGTGAGGAAGGGTGACCCATGGGAAATACAGACCAGGGAGGTGGGTGGGGGAGGGTGACCCATGAGAGATACAGATCAGGGGGGGGGGTGACTCATGGGAAATACAGACCAGGGAGTTACACATACTTTCTTTCTGTTGTCCATATCACCGGACAGCGTCTGTTAGCCATGCTAGTTTGTAAATAAAAGTAAAAGAAAATGCGGTTTGCTTAGACAGTTTCACAGTAAATTAAATTTTGGTCACTATTTAATGTTTGACACGATATATATTGTAAACGTTTAACTGAATACAAGTTGCTACTTAACTCATAACTGGAGAAATACAGGTTCATACTTTCTACAGTATTAGTGCATAAATAACCACAATATCAGAGTTCATCACAATTTAAAATAAAGAATCCCGAGTTAAAAATATATATATTACTAGCAGGCCGCCCAGCATTGCCCGGTCGTAAAATACGCTTAAATATGATATCATAATGCAAATTTCGTATTTATTGTTATATTGGACCCAATATATAGTAATGATTTAAAAAGTTAAACAAAAAAAAAAAAAAAAAATGACTCGTGCGCCACCACCGAGAATCAAAACCAAAACGTTTAGCTTACGATTTACTATTTCCTTTGACGTTAATGACTGTACTATGAAGACATGTTTGCTGTAAGGCTAAAAATTAAAACAAGAACCAATAGTTATTACATTACAGATGCGTATTCATAATGCAGTCGTTCGACCTACACCTGGAAAATTCCTTTTTTTTTTTTTAAATTTTCATACATTTATACCGATTTTCCCTGGCTAAAACCCAAATATAAAGTCTCGCATGGGTTTGAATATCCTATATCTGAAGTTTCATGTCTGTAGACAAAAAACTAACAGAGGAGCTTGGTAGGCAAAATTTTGTAAACAAATATATATACACATCCATAAATATATATAGAAAGTGGTTTGTGTTTACTATAACCTTTTTATGCAAATATTACGCAAGTATAAATCATGTAGAATATCTGCATGAATATAATTACACGTAATAGTTAACTAAAGATGATTATCCCATAAGAAAACCGAAAAAAGTAATAGGGAATTAATTAAAATGAATGTTTAAAAGAATATGCAAATTAGCTAGATCTTTTACAGCTGAATACAATTCCACGACTTATATAACAAAGTTGCATTTTCTTTTTCAATAAAAATAAAAAAGAGGTTTAATATGAATATCAAAATACAAAAAAAAAAAAAAAAAATTTATAAGAGCATAAATTACAATAATAATATACATAAGTTTTTTTTATTCATATATGTAAATACCAAAACCCAAAAGAAAACGTTTTTATATAAGTATATATTCATATTAAGTATATTTTATAAGGATAATTTGAATTGAAAATATCGCTATAATTGAACTGTATTCGAATATAGATTTGAATAACTGCTAATTATTAAGCTATCTCGAAGTTCAATTCTTACAATAAAGATAAAAATAGTGAAATGATAAATACAATTGCAGGGGTATAAGATGCGTGTTCAGAACTCCAACCTCAAAATGAGACAACAAATACCGAGTTACAATGCACACAAAGAAAACATTTATTTATAAACAATATAGAAACAAATATGAGAACGTGTATGCGGGTGTACACATATAAGCATGCATAAACTCGCCATGTTCGTCGTGTGTAAATATGTGCGAACAGACAAAGTTCCGATAAGTTCACTGTGAATGCGCGCGTATCGAGTGTTCAGATCAGTTCATTAATGTTGTAGACATGTGTCGTCTTACTTTGAGAAAAGATGTGATCATTCTAAGTTGATCGCTGCCTTGCATTTTTACCTTTTTACCTTAAAACGAAGGTTAGGCCTGTCGAGGCGAACGGAATGTACGTCTGATCACATCGGAGGTTTGACCGAAAGAGAGAGAGAGAGAGAGAAAGATAGAGAACAAAAGCGAAAAGAAGAATGTGAAACGGGAAGTAGAGACGCCATCTGTCAGACAAATCGAAAACTAAGACAAGGGTAATTAATTGTTGCGCCATTGAAGAATGTCTGTATGCGTGATACAGTTGTCATTCATTAAGAATGACAACTCATAAATCATCATCAGGGTTGGTTGGTTGGTTGTTTTTGTTTTACGGCATATCAACTCTTTTCGGGTTATTTAATGCCGAATCCAAAGATTTTGAAGAAATTTTTTTTAATAGAATATATTTGTTGTTTTCAAGTCGGTTTCTATTTAACCCATAGTTGGGACCCTAACAGGTACTACCACTCCAGGTCAGAGTGGACCTGGGAGCAATGGTAATTAAAGGGTGGCTCCACACTCCCACAAGCTGGGGCCTCACCACTGGATATAGTTTATGGTCATATCCAGGACCCCCATTGAGGGACTTTTACCCTCTGCAGGGGGGCAGTCGGTGTATTCTAATGCCCCACCGACAGGGCCGCATCATCAGGGAGGTGATGATGGCTAAATGTTTAACGGTACTGACTAAAAAGCTTGGTTTGCTAAGTTCGAATCCAGTTGCTCCCACAGAAACATTTTCAATTAAACATGTTAGCAACCTTCACGTAATCTCTGCCGTAAGTACCCAATGTCTTTCTACAAATAATTTTAATTAGATGTCGGGGAAACGAATGCTGGCAACAATCACCTCATTCATACGAAATGAATAGTGTTTAATAATATTAACAGGAACATTAGACTTAACACATTTTTTTTTTAAATTTATTCAAATTCGCCAAGCAAGGCACATCAGTTTTATTTCTGAAAATGACTGAAGGTATTTTGGTGCTTGTATAGATTTGTGATCTTTTAAACTAACGCATCTCAAGTGAAAACATCACTTACGCGTCTGTGTTGAAATTTGTATAAATTTAAAAAATTTATAAAACATTATCCAGTAGATGTGCTAGGTGTATTTTCAAAAACATCCACAATTACTTTCCTTGGAAAAAGTGTTGAAAAACGGCGGACCGTTAATTTAAATCAATTTAAGTCAAGAATTATCTCCCTGTTTGTCATACAGAATTGGTCACACAACTCTTCCACGTTAAAACATGCGATAAATTCTACTTTTACTGGATCATTTTTTTTTTTTTTCGTCATTTTAAGTTATACCAATTTCGCCATGGCACGTAATGAGAATAATATTTCCATTTGACATGCGTTGGGTTTAAAAGATCACCACTCTACACAAACACGTGTGTGTGTGTGTGTGTGTGTGTGTGTGTGTGTGTGTGTGTGCACGCGCGTGCACGCGCGCGATTTTTAATACAGTAAGAGAAATCTAAAAACAAAATTGAATTCTTATTCACTGTGTTGCGTTGCAATTTCATTTATTTTGTTGTTTCGTTTATAATCAAAGCAAAATCTCAACAATGGGTGTGTGTGTGTGGTGGTGGGGGGGAGCGTGAATATACATCTGTAGTCAATATTATTGAGTTTCACGAACTGATAAAATTATTGGGTTGAATGTGTGATTGCACAAAAGACGCCGGCTCGAAGGTGAGTCAAGATTTTCTTTTATTACTGATCAAGTATAGTGATGTATTTTCATGGTTTCGGATAAATTGATTGGAGATCTTAAAAAGGGGGAGGGGGTTATAACAATTAGGGGAAAAAAAGATGGAGAGGGGGTGATGCAAGGTTAAGGGTGGAAGAGGGCGTAGTGAGAGGAAGATCACATAAGTGGCAATCATTTGTGTAGATATGGATAATTATACGAAGACGGGGAGAAGGGGGGTGAGATTGGAAGAAAATATACACAAAAGAAAGCAGAACTATGCTAAGAAAAAAAAAAGTGAAACGAAAACATTAAAAACGAAAAGAAAAACAGAAATGAGGCTGAATGAAAATAACTAAATATGTATAACAAATAAAAATAAATAGAATCCCAAAATAGATTATGAGTCATATGTATACCACACTTTTCATTATAAAAAAATTATACTTTCAAATATTGTACCGGTATTTTATTTTCTTGGTTTCATTCATCCAGAGGAAGTCTTACAATAAAGACGAAACGCTGATGAACACGTAACTTGGTTTGTTTCTGTTTTATCTCTTTCTCTCTCTATTATACAGGGTGGCCCACTTAAAACTAGCCCAGAAAATGTAGTAGAGAGGAGAAACATTCTTTTATTGTTTAAATTACATATAGTGTTATAAAAGATGCTGAAAGTGCTCCCAATTGACATCCATGCATTTCTGGACACGTTTAACAACGTTTGGAGATATTGCTTGTAGATCTTCTCTGGTGATTCTCCTGATAGCGTTGGTAATGTTCTCCTTCAATTGGTCTAGATTGTGAGGATTGTTTGCATAAACTTTTTGTTTTAAAGTCCCCCAAAGATAAAAATCACATGATGACAAGTCCAGGGAACGTGGTGGGCATAGCCCTTTGCTTATTGTTCTCTCTTCCATAAACATGTCATGAACTCATGTCAGTGATCTGTGAGATGTGGAGCAAGTAGCGCCATCTTGTTGGAAAAAGAATTGCATTTTGTCAGTTGGTCGTTAAGAGAAAGATTAGAAAGATTGAGCTACTTTTAATCTAAATGCGATACTCGTTTTCAGCAAATCCGAAAACCTATAGAAACAAGTTTTTTAAGTTAGGTTTTGTGTTGGTCTACCAGGTCACAATTACCAAATAAATCGCCCCCCACAAAAAATAAAATAAACAGAAGCCCCCCCCCTCCAAAAAAGTGCTTATAAAGGTGGTGCTCATTTTACGTTAAATTAATATAGAAAAGTGATCCCTCACTTTTTGAAACTATAATTCTTTCGCATCTAGTAAATTACTCGTTTTCTGGAATTTTAAACGTTATTTTCGTTTTCAGCACCCTCGAAACCTATGTTAGTATTTTTGGAGGGTGGAAAGATACTGCACCTTTACCAATGTTTTAATCATAGCCATTTGTTTTCCTAATTTTGCATATGAATTACAACATATCTGATATTTCCCCTAAAACTTTTTTGGTTTTCATACAGAAAAGTAAATTTCACAATGTATAAAGATTATTTGATACTGGAGATATTCATAATCGTATCCTATTTCCAAAAGAGGGGCGATATAACGCATGAGAAATATTTAGAATCAAGTCTTCCCTTGCTGTTATTTCAGATCATTTGAAACCATAGCAGCAAGTTTTAGTCTCCCCTCCATCACGGCCAGAGGTTTGGGGGATATATATATATATATATATATATATATATCGAAGATGAAACCTGCGTATACCAAGCAAGCACTGAGAAAAACATGAACATGTTTCTATTATGTATTTTCACACCGTTTCAGTCCATATAACCTCCGACCTTCTTCATGTGTATTTTCTTGAACTCAGAAATATTTGCGAATCACTTAGGATGTCTACCCAGTCGTAGCCTATAGTAAGAGAGCATGCTACTCACTTGAATTAAAAGGGTTCAGTTTGAAATTCGGTGCAGATTTCCGAGATCAACAAAATACTCCTGAAGGAGTTCAGAGGTTACTTCGATCGAAACGCAATTGTATTTTGTGTATCGCTCGTACTGAGGATTGAACCTTCAATCTCCAGATGAATGTAACTTGGAACTGAATTTTACCAAGTACTTTAACCACTACGTCACGGGTTTACACTGGTGATGATACTACCCCCGTGAATTAAATATAGGGTTCTGCTAGAAATACTGTGCCGACAAAAATATGCCAGAGTTCGAGAAGACACACCTGAAGAAGGTCGGAAGTTAAATCGATCAAAATATTGTGAAAATAACACTCAAGATGAGAACAGTAGTTCGAAGAATTCAAATATAAATAATCAATCAATCCTCATCTAAAAAATTATGAAACGTAATACAAAACTAAGTCTGTAGCAGTTAGACGCTGAGGAACTATTTTCTTTTTATGTAAAATAATGTTTCTACGCAGACTGATAAAAAAATATTTTGCATGCACTTCTGTTGAACTAATACATTCGAGTCAATTGTGTTTGAGATGTCAACTCGCCTTCCAACAGACAGTGACAGCAAAATAGTTTTGTTTTTAAACATTTGATGTCAATTCTTTTCAATTCTTTCTTCTAAACGACGGTTTTATTGTATTCAGTTTTGTTCCAGTTCAGCCGAAATAAAGGTTTGTGTTATGTGATTAAAATGGTTTTTGTCTAAACTCTCCATACATTTAAAAAAAAAAAAAAAAAAAATTTAATGAAAATAAAGAAAAATCTGTATATAGTGTACGTACTCATAAAGAAACGAAAAGATATTTTTTTTAAGATCACGCAAATTGATCAAGTAGTTTCATCTATATAAATAAAACATGCGTGTCTATGTGTATGTAAATATTTAACCACTAAGCTCTTAAATTACTGGTCACATAACGCTGAAATGAACAGGAAGTAATAATCATATACAAAGATTGTTTACAACGAATAAAATCTTTTCTTTTTTTGGACGGATGAATAATGCGTACAGAAATATGTCGGCAAGTTAAAATGCAAAATGTTCATTTCAACTTGCCAACATATTTCTATTAGTTTTACGCATGCGCAAATTCATTCATAGCATAAGTGGTTTCATTTTAAATCTTATCTACCTGTCAGGTTAGCTCAAACGGTAGGGAATGTGGCTGGAGCGCTAAATGTTTTGGTTTCGGTTCTAGCTGATGGCATCCAAGTCATTTGTTTTTTAAACTTGGAATCGCTACTAATATTATATATAAAATATTCAATAGAGAATTGGATACGTAATAATAAATACGAAATTTGCACGAATTAAAATATATTTAAGCGTATTTTACGACACAGAAAAGCGCCACCCCGCCAGTTTTAAATAAGAAAATCACATTTTATGAATAACCGAAAAGCAGCTACAGTGTACGTCAATTTGAAAACTATCTTAAACAACAAAGGGAGATAACTGAATGATAATTTAAACTTGTCAAATTTTTTGTAATACCTACAAATTCCTATTAATCGTTTAAAAATGATTTTTTTTTTTTACATAAATTGATCAAGTAGGTTTTTTAAAATAATATTTTGAATATAATATTTTCGTTATGTCACAGGTACGTACACCAAAGATTTTTCTTTATTTTTGTTTTTTAATACAGGGGGATTCTGGACAATAATTTTTTTAATCGCATAATAAAAAAACTTCTAAAAATAAAATGAGAGCTCATTCGTTTAAAAAACGATCTGGTTATTAGTATTCATTAATCGTATGGAAGGATGTAAATGCAATAATATTTCGGTATAACATTTTACTGATGAATGGTTTTATAATAGTTTAAAGAAATGTGATATAGATTATTTTTGTGTTTTAATATAGGGGAATTCTGTGCAAGAATCGACTAAAATTTATACCCCTTCCCGATAAAACAAAATTTCTTCTACCCAAAAAGATTAAGTTTTTTTTTTTAAAATAGCGTCGGCTAAACTTTATTTCTGGATTTTTACCATTACCTCCCGCGTGTGTGTGTGTGAGTGAGTGAGTGAGTGAGTGAGTGAGTGAGAGAGAGAGAGGCTGCCTTTACCTAGCTACAATCCGGATTAATGATCACAGAAGTTCCACTTCTGCATTATCATGACATTGGTATTACTATTCCTAATTAGTCTTATTATCGAATAAGGAAGCAGAGTATTCCCTACACCCTCATCCTCAACCATTAAGATAGCAAATCTTTGAAAGGACACATTCTTTCATATATCCACAGGAAGATATACTCAAAATAACTTTCCATAATGTGAAGACTCCCAACTGTTCTTGCTTATGACTAGGATTCCAGTGTTAAATATGAAATAAAAGGAGAGAATTACATTTTATACGGGCGAGCGGGGTCGATTGGAGGCGCCCGGCTTTACCAGGTCATAAAATACGCTTAAATATATTTTCATTTATGTACATTTCGTATTTATTATTACAGAGCCAATTCTTCATTGAATATTGTACACAATACATATTCAAAACTTTATAAAAAAAAATTACTTGGGTGCCATCAGCTAGAATCGAAACCGAAACATTTAGCGCTTCAGCTGTGTTCCCTACCAATGTAGATATCGAGAGAATTGCATTTGGGCATGCGCAAAAAGAAATAGAAATATGTCGGAAAGTTAAAATAAACATTTTGCATTTTAACTTGCCGATATATTTCTGTGCGCTTTATTCATCCATCCAAACAAAGATTTTCCTTGTTATAAACCATCCTTGGTGTATGATTACTATTTCTTGTTAATTTTAGTGTTATCTGACCGGTAGTTTAAGAGTTCACGCACGCACATCTACCGTTTTATTTATATAGATAACACTGTTATACATGTCCTGTGACTACATTCACTCTGTTAATATTACAGCTATCCTAACCACAGTTATAGATATGCTATTAAACACACTAATTTATTGAAGACGCAAGCAGAAAGATATTTTTCCAAGTCTTTATTAAACGGAATTTTATACTGACAAATGCGGCAAGAGGCCAGGATTAATGCATATTAATTAAAAACAAAAAAAGGGGGGGGGCAAACAGCAAGATCACGTGAGAGGAGATACACAAATAAAGAGAAAGTCACGTTAATAAGTTATAAGAAAATTATAACACACCCACACAAAATAAAAACTAATTTGAATCCCTAGTGAAGATCGAAGAATATTTCATTATTCTAAAAAAAAAAAAAAATAAATACTAAATAAATAATTAAGAAAAACTAAAATGAAAATGTTTTTTGGGAGGCGCCAATTCCTTCTTTCCGGTGTCTAGTATAGTAAAGGGAAGTTATCTTTTTCCTTTCCCCCCAAATTGAAATAAACAAAGCCAGTAGTAATCTAAAATTCAAATTGAACGAATACAAATATTTACAATATTTACTTGCCTCCCCCAACCGGGCGGAGAGATACAAGGTTAGTTTTTAATGTAGGAAACAGCCAACTCCCCAAAAAGGGGCACTAGATTAGAACAGAAATAAAAAGTGCCTCAATTTAGAGGAGTTTCTCATTCACTGGCCGAGGACAGAAAATACAGAGCGTGTTATCCGAACAGATACGATATTTTGAAAACGTGTTGTTTCGCAGATTTATTCAAATTAGAACGTTTCCATTAAAAAATAAAAATATTATTTTAGGCAATTCTCGCTGCCACGTGAACTCTTCGAGACTTGAACATTTAAAAATCACCATTTGGAAACAACACGCGAACTTCAATCATGAGACTACTTGTCACATAGCGGAATGATAACAGAAAGAAAAAGACATCCTCTGGTGAAGGTGAGGTATATCACCGAACATTTGGTCATTGATTTTACAGGTTTGGCCTTACTGCTTGTGCGGTGATAATAGCTTGAATTTGAGTTTAAAATGAAAACGTCAAGTATCATGGTGGAATTGTGCTTTAAACAGAAACATTCATTTCGAACGCGCCCCTGTCATATCAAAGTACCTACTGTTGATTTTATATGTTGGGCCTTTCGGCTTGTGTGGCAATAAAATTTCTCAAATGCACTTGTGAGGTCAGGTTGTGTAAGGTGTTAACTTTGGTCAAAATCACCTGTTCTTTCTTTTATCGGATTATTTTGATTATCGATACTTATCGAAAACATTCCGATACAAAACCTATCTAAGAACACTGTCAGGAACATAAAGTACCTTTGTGTGAAATTAAAAAAAAAAAAATCGGTCTTGACATTTTCGAGTCCATAGGGAAGATATGTAAGTTGATTCACTGATTTCAAGACAATTATTGAACCTACTCTTAACCCGTGGTGGAAATATCCGGGTCAATATGAACCTTGTTCTGTCGAATTGTGAACAATTTCAAGCATAGAAATTTATGCAATAAAACGAAATAATCAAACCAAATGAAAGCAATTCTCATACGAATGTATTTCGTTGGCGTTTATTATGTGGGGTTTTATTAGTATGTTCACTTATTTTTGAGTTTTCATTTACTTATCTTGTTTTTGGTAACATTTATTTGTTACATATTTGTTTCTTCATCACTTTTTCGGTTTATTGTTTATAGCAGGGGTCTTCAAATTACGGCCCGAGTGCCAGATCCGGCCCACAGAGCTCTTATATAAAACGTAAAAATATTCAGAAAAAAAAAAACTTAAAGATTGAAATGTGTGAAAATAGTGTTTTTTTTTTATCTGTGCGCGATGAACGGTTTCTACCACACTTTTTTTTTACACAGGTCTCACCACATTATCAAGGCCAAGAGGCCACTCAAGGATAAGGGTTAAAGAGTGTACAGTAGAAATTGGACAATATAGTAATCATTAGTAATGAAAATTCGGTAAATTTGATAACTTATATAGAACGGCTCATCAAGAACTTATTTACGTTAGACTTGAAGACAATCATATTGTAGTCAGCCGGAAAGCAGGAAAACGGAAGACAATTCCATAGGCGTGCAGTTCTAAGAAAGAAGCTTTGTTCATGGAATCTACGTATAGGTTTAGGCACAGATAAAGAGTGGGGGGAATTATTGATAGTGTTTCAGCTAGTCTAGTGTTTCTTGTGAAAGTTAGGCGAGGGGGGACCATAGACTGAAGCTCAGTCGAACACTTTCCATGAAAATAACGATACATCAGAGACAAACTCGCAACATCTCTTCTTCAGTGAATATTTCCGCTACGGGTTAAGAGTAGAAGTGAGACAGGCTTGAAACTTTATATATAGGAAATTTGAATCTGAAACAAATTCGATTTGGTTTTTAGCCGGTAAAAATACCTGTCTAGTAGACAAAATTGAATGAAAGAAAAAAAAAAAAATGGAACTTTGCAGATCTAAGTCGACGACTTAATGTGTACCCTGCACGCATGTGCAAACATACATTTACATATTTGTCAGTTAATTTGTAAAGTTTTGAAATCTCTACTATACATATTGGATACAATATAATAATCTATAGACAATAAATCTACATACATTAAGATTATATTTAAGCATACTTTACAACTTGGCAACGCATGAAATACTTATAAATATTATATTTTAACTCATTCAGAAACCGAGACATGTACATGCAGTATTCTTGTAAGCAAAAAAAAAAAAATTTTTTTAAATACTTGAGCTAAGATCAAAACCAAAACCTAAACACAGTAAGTCAATATGATAATCATTAAGCCAGCTTGACACGTTCTTTAAAAGTGTTTTTAAACCTACTTATTCTTAACATAAGGAATCTGTCAGGTGAGCCATTCATGCATGCACATTCGTGAAACAGTTGACAAACAGATAAAAATCTGATTACCACCCCAAGTACCAATTTTTTCAAGTTTTACTCCTTACCAGCCATTTTTTTCCGAATAAAAACCATTAAAAAGTTTCCCCACATGTCTGAATAGCCTCTATACTAAATTTCAAGTCTATAGATCAAAGATTCGTTGAGTATGTAGGTTGAGAGTTGTCCTCACACACGCCTACTCACTTATATTTGTAATGCCTATTCCATTTTTTGCATTCATCCATCCATATATATATATATATATATATATATATATATATATATATGACTACTTCATTTACACACATAAATTAATATACGAAAGTATTTAATGCATAAACTAAGTATTTACATCAACAGTGCTCAATACGTAGGTAGAGCTAGGCAGTAAGTTATAAAAATATATATGGCAATTAAGCTACACAGAATATCCCGTGTTTCATCCATGCTTGAATTCGTCAGGCTTATGCGAAGAGTTGTGTTTGTCTCGCGTTTTTATATACGTACATTCTATTGAGTTTTTAGTTAGCCAATTAGATTCCTAGTTTCCACCGCTCCTGGAGGTGGAAACTAGGAATCTGATTGGTTAACTAAAAACTCAGTAGAATGTGCGTATATAAAAACGCGAGACAAACAACTGTTCGCATAAGCCTGATGAATCCGAACGTGGATGAAACACGAAATATTCTGTGTAGCTTAATTGCCATATATATTTTTATAACTTACTATATATATAAATATATATATATATATATATATATATATATATATATATATATATCATGTCATAATCACATTTCTTTTTTTTTTTATTCTAACATATCTTTGGTTTGAGAGAAAATAAAAATAAAATAAATAAAAAAATAGAAAAGCAAAAACAAAATTATTTTCATGTCACGAACGCACCAAATATTCTTTTTAGTATTTTACTTGCATATTTCTTCAAATCAATCACTTTGAGAAAGCCTTTAAATAGGACCAACTGGCGTCGTTTTTCATTCCAATGCATTTTTTTTTCACCCCTTGAGAGATCATTAGAAGCGAATTCAGTACAATTCCATCATTTCTGTCCGCCCATTTCTTTGAGGGGTGGAAAAAAAACTGCACCAAAAGCAACAAGGCCAGTTACATTCGAAGTCTCCCTGTCAGCCAACCTCCACACCACCCTCGCCCAGTTGACTTAATGCTATTTTGTTAACCAACAGGCTACTTGTATCCCTTAGTATAGTTTTTATTATTTTATTTTTATTAATAGACACTGATGAGCAATAAGAGGATTGCAAAAACTACATAACTGATGAAGACGAGGGTCTGGTCTTATCACAACATCCATCCTTAGAAGCAGGTACTTATGAAGATCAGACGCTTTAGGTTGCAGACAGCCATAGCTATTTACCTCCCTCCTATCGCTGGCAGGCGTGGCATAAGGCTGGAAGGTGGTGAGAGTACACCAGCACTCAAGAGATGGTGCACTTTGGCCTATTTGAAAATGCTTGAGCAGCCCATCAGCATTCCCTAGTGAAGACCCCTCAGGCAGTTAGCTATAAACTCTTTCATAAAGTGAGAAGGTAAAGCCTGGGAAGGTGGACCTCTTAGAGTTGAACAAAACTAATACCATAGATAAATATATACGGCACAATAACGTTGACACACTGGTTCTCGCCAGATTACAGAAGTTAAGCAACGTTGAGCCTGGCTAGTACGAGATGAGTGAGCATTTGGGAAGGTGAGGCACTTTATGTACCGTGAGGTAAAATACCAGATTAGGAAACTGGCACAGTCTATCCTTCTCTCGAGAGTAGATGGGTCTCTCTGAAGCCGTGGTAGGCAACCCATCTAGTGATGGCGTGTATTATATATATATATATATATATATATATACATATATATATATATATATAATATGCTTCATAGCCCTAGCAAAGCATCAAGCATTCAGGTACGTACAAGATTTGAATTACACTACAAACTCGTGTAGTGAGTTCAATCTCGGCTACGGCCGCATGTTACGTTACGTTAAATATATGATCTATGATTGGCTTAAGAAAAGGAGACAATTTCGTTCGCCTTAATAAACTGAACCTGTTTTTCTTTCTTTAAGTCTCCTAAACAAACAAGCCGAATCTAATTATGCTTAAACCAGAAGTGGGAATAGCATTAAAACTCAATATGCCATTCCAGATACTTCCCTTATTACTTTTCACTGTATTTCTCCTTAGGTTGGATTAGTTAACGTTTATTATCTTTCGTTATATATTGGAACCCTACGTCAGTAAGTAGAGATTATGTTAACTAGTATGAACTTCGGTAAGGGTTACATAGAGTACATGTCAAGATAACCTGGTGACAAATAGAAATAGATCCACCTACAGTTGGCGTGATTGAAACAGGGGAGGAATATCCAAGGATTACCTCCCTAGACAAAACACGCTGGAAATGCAGATGTTAAATGATATTAAATTAAAAAAAAAATGATCTCGCGTGTTCATGAGACAGAACAGAGTTTCTAGTCAGTCGGAGTTGGGAAGCAAGTCAGGCGAAATGTGTTTGTGGTTGCAAAGGTTTTATTTAGAGAATAGTTATTTACGGAAGGAGAGAGAGCAATCGAATTGATTACTTGTCTCCATTTTGTTTCATAAATGAGAAGATTCGTCTGGAGTTAAACAGAAGGTTAACGACCACTAAGGGTCACTACCACAAATGGAACAGCGGCGATAAAAAGAATAAAAGACCAGTGACCGTGCACTTATGTAAAAAATCTTTGTTTCATTGATTGTTTCTTGATTATTCGCTGGCAAACCTGTGCATGTGCCTCGTACGCATTTGTTGGAAATGATATGTTTGTTTAATGTACATATGTTACGCATTTCCTTCTCTATACCGATTTCTGAATAGCTGTCTTCATTTCTAAATTACAGTATAAATCCGGATCTTTGTTTCACTTTTGTTGGAAACGCCGTGCGTCAACCATTTAAAATGTTGCGTTTTTGCTTTTCTACAGGAAAACAAAAAATATTGCTACCTACCATGAAATCGGTAACAAAAATATTTTCTGCAATCCAACCATTTTTGATACAAATAAACTTCAGTCAATGCATAACAGCAGTTTGTTTTATAATTTGCGATCTCGTTTATTATTTTTTGATTGCTTTGAATAAAGTTTGAATGTCATCAAAATCTAACGATTCCTCTTTATAAATGGACAATTCTTTATCTCATTTTTTAATCTATTTCAAGTTAATTGATAGGTTTCAGTGACAGGCGATTTGTTTTTTGTTGGTTTTTTTTCACATGAAAAAAGTTATGTTGGTGCTATTTTAAATTTGGTGTGCACGATATTGTGTATATGCATAGAAAAGATCGTCTCATCTATAATATAAATCTCACTTGTCTCTTTAAATGTATGCATGTATGCCTAAAACTTTCGACAGAGGCGACGGATTTTCACGAGATCTGTATCGCTTTGAAGCTCGACACTTTGAACGACAACTATTGAAAAATTGGCCAAAAACATTAATTCCTTCACCCTCAACTGGGCACTTTCTACAAGGAGGGGTCGCATTTTTCGCCGATATTTTCGAAAGTCATCCCCTCTTTTTGATTGACTAGCGTTAATTTAAACCTTCGCCACTTCCGGTTTGGTAATGGAAGCAACGGCAAAGACTTTTTTATCACGTCCTTTTCCTCTTTTGCAGTACGGGTTCAAGCCTGCCTGCCTACTACCACTTTTTTTTTTTTTTGCCCAACACACACCTCCAAACACCCGGGCAACACCGGGCACCCAACCTAGTCTTTAAGAAAAGGGACAGTATAATGAGCTTGATGCATCATTTTCAGTTCTTTTACAACAACAAAAAAAATTAAACTTTATTGAATGAAATACTAAAGTTTTCTTTTCTACCATTATCAAATTAGGTTTCCTTCGCTTTACAAGGTAAAAAGCAATTACTTTTCTCATATAAAAACAACAATATGGTTTGATCTCTAATATAATAAAGAGTTATATCAAGAAGCTTCAATGTGTTAGCTGTTGAAATGAATCTTATATGAATGGTCAAAGCTTTTGCCTTTTTTTTTTTTTTTTTTTTTTTTAAAAAAAGATTCTGCCAAAAATTTAGGTTGGCTTAATATAATAATTAGGTCTATGACAACAGCATATTCTTTTCATTGTTTTGACTCTAGAGTATATATCTGACACAGAATCACACCACTATATAGAAGCATACAAGATAACAGATACACACTTGAGAGTCAAAACAATGAAAAGAATATGCTGTTGTCCTAGTCCTACTAATAATTATTTATTTTATTTTACAGGCCCGAGAATCACTTGAGGATAAGGGTTAATGAGTGTATTGTGATCGAAGTTGGGTAGAATTTGACTATTTAAGGGGACGGCCCCAAAAGAATTTGTTTGTATTGGCCTTTAAGTCAGCTGAAAAACAAGCTAGCGGTTCTAGGAAAGAAGCTTTGTTCATAGAACCTGCGTTTAGATATAAGCAGACATAGAGTGGGTGAAATTATTGATAGCGGTTGTAACTAAACGAGTGTTTTTTTGTGAAAGTTTGGCGGGGGGGGGTATCATAGATTGAAGCTCCGGCAAGCACTTGCTATGAACATGATAGAGCAAAGCCAGGCTCGCAACATCTCTTCTGTGTAAAGAGGTTGCAGGGTGGAGAAAAGGGGATCGCCTATCAGATTTCAAAACCGATTTTAAACTCGGTCAAGACAGGATAGAGGGTTTCGAGCAGCTCCTCCCCAGATAATGATTCATTTTCTTTTACCAGAAAATGACGTTACATAAAAATTTTTCATTTGCTCAAAAATTTGCATTTTTAGCTATACACCGAAATTGGCTTCTGGATAAATAGCACACAAAACGGAAAATTTTTGTAATTTCCAATTTGAACGGTCATGATTCGGTGTATAACCGTACTACCAAAATAAATTTGGTAATATTGTTTATGTTTTACAAATATTTATATGCACAAAATAATAGCTTTTATATATAACTAGCGGGTGTACCCGGCATTACCCAGGTGTTTGGAGGTGTAAAAGAGAAAAAAAAAGTGTTAGTAGTCAGGCAGGCTCGAACTCGTGACGTGAAGGCAGAAAAGAAAGTAAAAGAAAACGTGACATCTTACCGCTACACTGTGATGCCATAGGAAGTGAAAAGCGTTCACATTTACCGATGTCAATCAAAACGTGGACTTGCTTTGCAGGTGCAGAAATGAACGTTGGCTTAAGGCCAGTTCAGCTTTCCGCCGTATTATTTATTTGTTTCTCCACGATGTTAGGGAAACCAAGCTTCCCCAAAAAAAGGGGAACTCTCAAATGAATAACAATGTCCAAGCGGTCCTTTTTATTTCAGCTGTTGTTCAGCCATATTCTTCTCAAGCGCTTTCTATCGGTGCATCCGATTGTCATCAGGAGCGACTGTTATCGTTTTCTTTGAGAATTAGTGTATTTATAGTTTTACTTTTGTTATTTTTTTATTGGCTATAAAAAGGTGGGTGCAGGATGGTTGGGGGTCGAATTATTTTTATTTTCAATTTCGATTTTTTTTATTTTATAGTTTATTTATGATGATCGGGTGCACCGATAAAAAGCGCTTGAGAAGAATATGACTAAACTTTTGGGCGTCATTTTATACAATATGCCGGCTGAAATAAAAGACCGCTCAGCGAATGGAAAAGATATTCAGAAAAATCAGAAAAAAAATAACTGTTTTCAATCGAACTTGCTGCCAAAATATACAAATATATATATATATACAAATATATATATATATATATATATAAATAAAAGTGAAAATGTGTGTGTGTGTGTGTGTGTGTGTGTGTGTGTACATTTCCCTACCAAATAACTGTCAATTTTCAGTCTACAAACTCGACATTTAACATAAGGGGTATTGAGAGTTTAAAAAAATCTTCTTAAGCAGTTTTCGGCCAGAAATTTGTCTGTCAAAGTTCAACGATTTGACCTTTGAAAACTCTACCAAACACCTCCGCCAATTTTGGGTCTAAACACTTGAAATTTTAAATGTAGGTTACTTGGACATGGATCAAACTTTAATTTATGTGAGCCCCCAAAAAAATAAATGGTAAGGGGTTAAAATTGGGGTCAAAGTTAAAAATGTGACCTCAGCAGTCTCTACATAATTACTCAGCCAATTTCTGGTTTAAACATTTGAAATTTTACATAAAGGGTATTCAGATATAGGACAAGCTTTTTAATAGGGTTGGGTCGAAAATTTGAGCTGCCAAGGCGTCAAAGTTTAAAAGATTTGACATTTGCAGTGTCTAGCAAACTATTCAGCCAGTTTTGGGTATAACATTTAAAATTTATACATAACGGGTATTCAGGCATGCGGCAAGCAGTTTAATCAGTTTGGGGGAGAAAATTTGGCTGCCAAAAGGTCAAAGATGAAAGAGTTGACCTTTGCAGATTCTACCAAATTTCTCCGCCAATTTTGCGTCTAAACACTTGAAATTTTAGATGTAAATAACTTGGTCATGGGTAAAACTATTTTGATTTGAGACCAAAATAATAAATGTTAAAGGGTCAAAATTGGGGTCCAAGTTTATCTCTGCGGTCTCTACGAAATTACTCAGAAAATTTTGGCTCCAAACATTTGAAATCTTACATAAAGTGTATTCACACGTAGGGCAAGTTATGAACAGTACATAAGGCCAGAGTGACGTCGGACTGAACTGTTAGTGGTGTGTGTATATATATATATATATATATATATATATATATATGCAAGGGCTAATGAACTCTTTTTCGGGGTCAACGGCCAACTAGCACCATGTATATTTGTGTGTATGTATATATGTGTTGGGGTGGAGAGTGCTCCCATAAGCCGTGGTGAAGGCAACTTTTCTAGGAGAAGCAAAACTGATTTAAAAAACCATAAAGCGGGAGACCAGTACTTGCATACAGCTGGTCTGAAGTTTAATTTGTTGCTGGCTATCTTGCTCTTGCTTGTTGCTGGATCTCAACATTTTGAACCAAGAGATTTAGCTGTCGTACAAAGCTAAGACTCTGTAACATCATCTTTGTATAGATACTCCCTCAGGCATTTGGGCTCATGAACTTTAAGTGTTCGAGGGAGTGGAACTCGTCTTGCCATATATTAACAATTGCCATATATTAACAATTGATCTATTATGACGAAAAAAAATTTAAAACTGTCTACCAAGAAATAATATAACTATATAAATGTAATCTAAAGGTTACAATCAGGATTTGGTTCTGGGGTTCGGGAAGGAGTTAGTTTCCAATCGACTACACCTGGCCTCTCGCCATCAATGTCACGCCGCACAATCTCAACATCAGCAACACAAAATACTTTAAGAGATGTTCATGACTCTTCTTTCCCCCCCCCTTCCATGGGATTTTTCCCAGCTTTTATATCCTATCTAGAAAAAAAAAAAAAAAAAAAATATTGCTTCTCCCATCATGCCCTGCCTTCCCAAGATGCCCTTCGTATATACAGGGCGACCCAAAAACAACGGGCCCCGTGTACACTTTATGTGATATCTCCATCTATTCACCGATTGCCCTTATTTTACAGGACATGGCAGAATCAACGACCGTGAATACACCAAGACCCCAGTGAGAGCTGGGACAAATAATACACTGTGTTAAATTTTACTACAAGACAGGCTCGTTTAAGAAAACCCAGGACAGTTTCATGTGTCAGTTCGAATGTGAAAAGGCTCCATCCAAAAGTAGAATTCAGAACTGGGTGGACCACTTTGAGAAGTATGGGATTGTGGAGAACCTCAACGCTGCCAGAGAGAACCGTCCAAGCCACTCGGGGCGTCCCAAGAAGCGAACAGCCGAGCTGGTCGAAAGAGTAAGAGAGTCTCTCCAGCAGAGTCCGAAACGCTCTGTGCGTAAGCGAAGTCAGTCCCTGGGTATGTCCTGTGAGACTTGCAGGAGAGTGCTGGTGAACAATATCAGGGCTTACCCATGCAGAATACAGATGCTGCAGACCCTTACAGCCTCACAAGAAGCAGAGGAGGGCTATGGCAGTTAAGATGCTCGAGAAGATCGAGGAGACAAAGTTTCCTTAACCTTCTTTGGACCTTAGATGAAGCCCACTTCCATCTTGAGGAAAAGGCGAACTCCAAGACAAATGTCTTCTGGGGGTCCTCCAGACCCAATGAAGTAGCCACCAAGTCCCTGCACTCTCCTAAGTGCATGGTGTGGGCTGCAATCTTGGCCAGAGGCATCATCGGACCAATCTTCATCGAAGAATCTGGCGCAGCAGTGACAGTCATCAAGGAGTGGTATGTGGAGGTCCTCAAAACCTTCAAGAGTGAGCTCCAGACCATCTACCCGTCACTCATGAGCAAGTTTTGGTTCCAGCAGGACGGATAAGTTTTGGTTCCAGCAGGACGGCCCTCCCAGCCATCAGTACCCATTTGTCATTTAATAAAGCTGCACATTATCCTGAGCTAGCCAGCGATTGGATAGTGTCCCACCAGTCTCCTGCAGACTGAGAAGAGTTCTCGTTTTGTCAGGTCGGTTTCGACTTCAGGTATTGCATTCCCTCATCTAAAGACAAGGCTTCCTTTGCCATCTCGGCATAGTTTCAACCCCAACGCCGCTCCTCCATCCAGGGACTCTGCTGGCTTTAACATGGCCTCTCACTTTCTCTGCTGTCACCTCTGCTTCCTCCATGAGAATTCCCTCTTCTATCCTCCTCCATTTCCTTATAACCTCTTCGCATACGGCAACCCCATTTTTTTTTTTATTTTACTTCAGTAAGTTTTAAGAGATCAAGGGGCTCCCTCCTGGAGCTAACACTTGATTCTGTTATGATTTAAATTTATATCCGAGGGTTCTTTTAAGAATAGATGCTGTTCCCTTTATGGCTGCTATTTGCATTTCGTGACAGCTTGGTCTTCCAGGGATTGCTTCTATTTCAGAAGGTTCTTTTTTATTAAACCAGTTGCTCCTATCACAACCGGTATAATGTTTATTACTTTCAGAGACCATGTTGTTTTTAGATCATTTTTTAGGTCCTGATATTTTGTTATCTTTTCCCGTTCAGCTCTAAGGCCAAAATCATTTGGGACTGTAACATCGATAATGAGCGCAGTTCTTTCAGGCTTGTTCCATATTACAATATCTGTTTTGATGGCCTTGTCTTTTATGTATCGGCCCGCCTGTATATCTTTGTCATAGAACACGATCACTTTTCCGTTTGATGTTATCGGTGGTGGTTCATGTTCCCAGATGTTCGTTGCTCTGTCAAGTTGCATCTCTCCACAGATCTTCCAATGGAGGTACAGTGTGGCAGGCTACGTATTTGTTTAATTCTCTGAAATCCGGTACCAGTCTAACTTTGTCCTTGATGGTTCTCTGCAGCTTACTTTGTTTTGTAGTTCCGGAGGCCCGGAGATCTAAAGGTTACAATCAGGAGTTAACAGCACGTTTCTGCCCTCTTTTCCTCACGACCACACCTGGCCTCTCGCCATCAATGTCACACCGCACAATCTCAACATCAGCAACACGAAATACTTTAAGAGAAGATGTTCACGACTCTTCTTTTTCCCCCTTCCAGGGAATTTTTCCCAGCTTTTATATCCTCCTATCTAGAAAGAAAAAAAAAAAAAATAGCTTCTACCATCATTCCCTGCCTTCCCAAGATGCCCTTCGTATATATAAATGAGCTAGCCATCCTTTCCTTCTTCTTTCCCAAAGAGCGATGCAGATACGCCCGGTACGTCCCACCCCCCTTCGCATATACCCGACATGTAAATTAATTATAACTTGTTTGTTTATTAAAATGTTTTATTTAAATAATAAAAGAATGTTTGTTTACAGATGCCACGTGCGTGTGCGAAGGTCAAGATCAACCGGTGTCGACCGAAAGCCGTTCCTTTTGTTTCATTATTTGGTGGGGTCCTGCAAACCTAACTGATCCCTTTTCTATTGATAATTATTTAATTAGTCTAAAAAGGAAGTTTAAAACTTACAAGAACAATTAGTTGAAGACAGACAACCTGTAAATTTCCATGATTATGCAAACGACATTTTCAATGCTAGATAAAACTCTTTGACGCGAGAATTTGTAGTGGATAAGGCAATATAAAAAGAATAACGAAATCGATCCATAAATAAACATATCGATCTTATTTATACGACTTGTTAGAACAATCAAAAGTAAAGAGTTAATATTATATAGACAAAGACAGTGTTTTTGTCTGCATGTGTGTTGACTCGCGTAAAGGAGTTCGTCGGACTGTGTATTAGCTGTCATTATGTTTAGTAGTTTATGATTGTTTGGGGTTGTCTGTCAAGAACCTCCACCCTATCGGCCACAGCTTCATTTAGTTGGCCTACAAAACATCTGTAACAGTGTTAGGACTCACAAATGTTTCTGTGGCATATTGCGTTTTTTCATTATTTGCGACATCACTTTAATAGCCAGTACTGGCAGATGCTCGATTCTCAGAGCAACTCTTTCTGATTGGTTGAAATTCAATGTTGATAATTCATCGAAATTTGTTTGTCTGATGATGGTACTACTACTACTACTACTACTACTACTACTACTACTATTGGAACAGTAGTCAACAAGTTTGTAATCTCATTCCAATCATATGTAAAATTTAGGACGAGATCTTACACTTTTTTACAGTTGTAACATTGAAAGCGAACTTTTCGTTCAAAATATTAGACAATCATTTCAAGGACACGGAAAATGAACGAAAAGTTACGAATGCTTTATATTTTAGCTTTGGTGTGTGTGTGTGTTTTTTTTTTTTAGTAGCTATGTGTTTGGGGATATCTTTTCGGGTCACAAGGTGACAATTTTACCTGTAGTGTTATGTTCAAGACATGAAAGTAATAGACAAAAAAGAAAATAGTATGATTCACATACACACACATCTAATCAGTTTGTCGAAAACGAATGTAAAAAGGTTTACGGAAGGTATAACGAGATACGCAATATAGTATACAAACAGAAGATAACAGGCATGCATACTAAAAAGGAATACATTACCGTTTCAAAATACAATAAGAGACACGTTGCCACGGTTGGAGGTAGAGAAGCATTGTTTGCAATGGTTACGTAAATGCGTACTTACTTTATCATGCCCGTTTCTGTGAGTCTATACAACTGCTACCAGAAAATATCATCTAGAAGCAAAGTCTGTTTGAGTTTTAAAGGGAGCTAAAAGGAGTGTTCACTCACTTTAAATGTCATTCCCTGAAAAACAAGGATAAAATTTCTTCCTAAATTCTGCATGCCGAGAAATAAATCCAAGGGAGATAACTTGCTCCACACTTAAACAAGCTAAAATTGTTATTACTCCAGCAACACGTTTAGAAGTTTACAGTTAAGCAGAGCTTCAAAGCTTTATATTCATTATTATATATTGAATAGAGGATTTGCATATTTTACGACCGATCAACACCGGGCAGCCTACTAATATATATATATATATATATATATATATATATATATATATATATATAAATAAATAAACACACAAGCAAAATTATGTGATCTAAGGGGGCATATCTTTGCTAATAAAGATAAAAGAAATAAAGTGTTAAGTATTTTTGTATTAATCACTTCTAAGCAGGCAGAAAACGAGCAAAAACAACTGCATAAATAGTTTCCAGACGATCTATCTGGTTAGAATCAAAGAAATTGTTTTTGATTGAATTAGGCATAATGAACTCTGGTTTCGTACAAAGTTTCAACAATCAATTATATCTATGATTGATTTCAATTTTCTCTTCTAGAATTTCACACATACTTACACACACAGACTTATATATATGCCATAAATTTCATTTCAACAAAATAAATGTAAATTTTAGAAATATATTTCTGCAATATCAAAACTAACAAAACGTTTTTGCAGCATAAAATATGCTTCTTTACAATGACATGTTTAAGCGAAAAAAAAACCCAAAAAAAAGGTATCTCAGTGGGGCACAAGTCTATAATACATTCCTCTGAAAAGGGCACTTTTGAAACAGGAGTAAAAGGGGCAGGTATTTGGGCACACCTGCCACCTCCCTTCTGCATGTCCTTTATTTATTGAAGTTTTGTGTGCTCTCCACAGAACTCAACGCACTTTGTTAATCTTTCATGAAGCGGGTGTCATGCTTTGGTGCATAGCTCGAACGGCACTTTTAAATAACATATGAAACAGAAGATACGTATCAACAAAATTACGAACAAAAGAAAGTATCTATTTAGTTATGGTGGACCCTGTACAGGTTCGATTGAAAGTCTCGTTACTCTTGGCAAACCGAGACAGCAGTAGAGGAAAAGTAATGCAGTAATACAAAAGACGCCCTTCTGTTTATTCGCCTTAAGAACAATAAAACAAAATAACAGCATAACAATAGAAAATAACATGTAATGAATTCAAGTAATTCTTTTTTCATGTACAGCCTGTCGCATATCGAGGTCTGTAAGAGCATTTTTCAGGCATAAATCGATGCAACTCTATGGCCTTGTGATATAAAACTTTGGTGCTTGTTCTAGTTTTGTTATATTTTGGTAGAACTAACAAGACTTACGAACCATCCTGTACATATTACATAATTACGCGTGTCTGTATTAAATGTTATAAGGAAATATATTTTATGTATCGATTTTCAGTATTTATATAAAGTGCTCAATACCCGACTAGAGCTAGGTAATAAGTTATAAAAAAAATATTTATAACAATTAAACTACACAGAGGCTTCTGCATTGCATCCTAGTAGAAAATCACGAGACTAAAATTTTGTTTTCATAATTTGCTCTACCTCATTATATATATATATATATATATATATATATATATATATACACACACACACACACACACACACACACACACACACACAAACTCAGAGAATCAAGAGGAAAGAATTGGTTGCCAGACTAAGTATTCATTGAATACATTTTCGTGCATGGCTTGTGGTCGCACCTGCAAGTCACTGGCGGGACTGAAGTCCCATGAAAGACAGAAACACCGAAACTGAAATTAGTTTTGTTTTGAGACGCTTATATCTCGAAATCGACGAGAGAGTCCATCATATATATATATATATATGAGAGAGAGAGGGGGGATTAAAAAATGGTTATAGTTAAGTTTACCAAATGAGTCATTTTGTAAACTTAAAATATAAATATAAATATTAGTACTAACATTTATAGGATACTCCAAACTAGATTAAAAATCTCAAACCTAAAATGGAATCGAGCTTGATATAAAAATATGAACTAAAACTCCGTAAATTAAGATTTACTAAAAATTCTTAACATACTCAGATTTACAACTTTAAGCTTTTTTTTCTACGTATTCTTGCTTACCCCAACATGTCTTCTGGATTTATTTGGACTTCATCTAAATTTCCTTTTATCTATGTATTGTTGTGTTTTCAGAAATTTTTATGCAAATATGATTCGCTTCATGTTGCAGTTTCAATTTATGGGTTAAACGGCAAAACCATAGTTTTTTCTATAAATAATATTTTGCTAAGATCTTTCCTCTGCAAAAAAAGCCATTCTTTGAAACTCTGCAGAATAAAAAATTTTCTCCTTGTCGAATAATAAAGTTTTGTAAATCCTAATTTACAGAGTTTTAATTTATAATCTTCTATAAGAAAAAGATGGAAAAAAGAATGAAAATTAAATAAATTACAATATTTATTGAGCCATCAAATTTAAATAAGGAATTATGATAATGAAAACTCCCTAATACATGGATTTTCGAAGATATGCTCTTTTCATCAGAGGAATTAGGATGTTTCATTATTACTATTCATTGTTTAAATTGGATGGCTCAATAAATATTGTAACTATTTTATTTATCTATCCCTTTAACTGCACTACCTAGTATACTGAGCTTTTGATAAATTCCCTTTAAAAATGGAACCTATCTTTATAAAGATAGGTTCCAGTGATTATATATATAAATTCGTATAGTTTTACTTAAATTTGACCTCCATAACCATATTTTATATGTATCACCCAGAGATAAAAAAACATTTCAATTTGATCAAAGAAGTGCTACGATATTATCGTGAGATGAGGTGGTGGTGTCCGTTTACAGTTGACATCCAGAAAAATTTAACGTTTTGCTATATTTTATTTATAACATGAACATTGTGGAAATTAAAAAATAATAATAATAATAAATGCTTATAATAGCGAACTTGTCGCAGAAATCCAAAAATGTTCGTATCGATTCCCGGCAAACACCGAGTGTTCCCGAGGTATTTAAAAAAATTATTTCAATTCATGTGACGATTTTCGTTTCCTCCCCACCAATCAATTTTGAGTAGATCAAACAACTCTAAAATATTGAATAGCATAAAATGCAAATAAAAATAAGGTGATATTGTGTTGTGGACTAGATACAAAATGACATGAGATTCCTTATTTAATCCTGGACAATGCCTGGTCTCCCCGCTTGTACACACATAATACGAGTGATAATCACAGACTTGTTAGACGTTTTTAGTTACCACTTTTATCACACGAAGATAAGATTGATTTGCATACAACACAGATGGAGAATACATTACTCATTTTTTTTAACATGACCATACCATCAAAGTCTCCTGTTCTAGACATCATATTTCTATACTGTCCAGATCGAATCTCCCGCTGAAGTAATCAAATCTAAACTCAGGAGAGGGGGGGGGAGAGGAGAGGGAAAGGAACGAGGGAGAGGAGAGGGAAAGGAACGAGGGAGAGGAGAGGGAAAGGAACGAGGGAGAGGAGAGGGAAAGGAACGAGGGAGAGGAGAGGGAAAGGAACGAGGGAGAGGAGAGGGAAAGGAAGGAGGGAGAGGAGAGGGAAAGGAAGGAGGGAGAGGAGAGGGAAAGGAAGAAGGGAGAGGAGAGGGAAAGGAAGAAGGGAGAGGAGAGGGAAAGGAAGAAGGGAGAGGAGAGGGAAAGGAAGAAGGGAGAGGAGAGGGAAAGGAAGAAGGGAGAGGAGAGGGAAAGGAGGGAGGGAGAGGAGAGGGAAAGGAGGGAGGGAGAGGAGAGGGAAAGGAGGGAGGGAGAGGTGAGAGAAAGGAGGGAGGGAGAGGTGAGAGAAAGGAGGGAGGGAGAGGTGAGAGAAAGGAAGGAGGGAGGGAGAGCGAGAGGGGAGGGCGGAGAGATTACATAACTAAAATTATTTTCTTAACTTAGTTTTTCAACTTGAGAATCCAGAGACGTAGATTCTACATTATTGGGCCGTGTCCCATCTGCATGGCTTTAAGAGCGAATCTGACTAGCAAACCATTATTTTTCTTGCTTGAAACTGCGACGTCATGTCATATCGTGATCGTTCGACTGTTTTTTCTAAGAAGTATGACCCATTCTCCCGCTTTCCCACATCATCTGTCTCTATGTAAAATTCTCTTTGCAGTTAGGTCATCCTGACATGTACTAACCTGATCCTCCTCAAAATTCATACTAGCTAACTTAATCGTTACTTATTGGTGTAAAGTCCCTGCTATATAACATGGCGGAAAAAACGGAATAGAATTAAAACTAGCCAAAACAAGTAACCACTTAATTTGGCAAAAGGAATATAGGATGCAGAAGGAATGAGTAAAATCTGGTCAAATGAGAAAAAAAAAGTCAATGAGATTTGTCCGGAGGGACTTGCATGTTATTGGCAGGATTTTGTGCAAATAAGAATCTAGTGTTTTCTTATCGCGTTCAAAGCGGTGGAAGTTTAAGGGATTGGGCAGCTTTTGGGGCACTTGAGAAAACACTAATATCCTTCATCAACACATGGCCACATGCTGCCGGCTATCAACGTCTTTCATCTGTTTTAATAGTTCTTATACATTATTTAGTAAGAAACCATCAAAACAGTTGAGTTAAAAGCTAGTCTCGTTCCAAATTGTCCGACCCACAGCAACCAACGTGGATTGTTAAAGTAATACTTGGATTTTCAACCCGAAAATAAAGGAAAATGTAGTTTGCTTGAAGCATTGCTGGTAAACAAATAAATAAGTGTACAAGAAGGCTGTAGAATACCTGGATATTGAAGTGATGTATAAATAAAAACAGACAAACAAAATGTTTTATCAAGATTATAAATTTCCTATATTTAAGAGGGACGATCCAAAAGTAATGCCTCCTATTTTTTGTATTTATTTCCCACTAATGGATAAGTTTGAAAATTGCATTGTTATGCTGAGCGAACTTATGCATTCATAACCTGAAGGTATCATCTCTCTACTGTAGATATTGATGGTATGAGATTAAGAAAACAACCCTTGTCATGGGCGTTCGCCAGAAGCAAAGATGCGTCATTGAATTCCTCCATACGAAAAAAAAAAAAAAAATTAACTGATCAACATTCACCGACGCCTATTGAACGTTTACAAGGCCGATGCAGTTGATGTCAACACAATTAGGAGATGGGTACGTCGATTTCAGAGTAATGATATGTGAGTGACAAAGCAAGCCCCGGACTTTTGCGACAGAGGCAGGGTTCATCGTTGGCAAAAGTGCATTGAGAATAATGGTGACTATATAGAAAATATATATTCTAGAGCACAAAAGGTCACTCGTTTTATTGGTATCACTTGTTTTCGTAGCTCTTCAACATTTTAGCTTTTTTAGTTAAAAAAATAAGAGGCCTCACTTTTGGAAGGACCCTCGTACTTTTCTAAATTATTCACATGTATAAATCAGTAAAAATGGGCTCGCTGTTGTATATAGGCCGGTTACATGAAACACTAAGTCCATTTTCTATTGATTTATGTGATTGCTTTTGAAAAACAGATATACGAAGATTTATAAAATCAACAAAACCTTCGTTCGTTTGTGTTTTTGATCATACGTCACATTACTTCAATATCCCCGATAATCTACATTGCTACACGTTAATTACACATTATTATTTGCTCTCTATTAGTAATCGATTGGCATCAAGTCCTAAAACAAACTTTTCAAAAATTCCTATTTCACAAAATAATTTGATTACGAAATTAGAGCCATGAAAATTAATTTTCTTTTTCTTCGTAAACAAGTCAATTCATTTTATTTTTTACTCCCGCGCCAGGGAAGTAAATAAAATCGTTAAATTTTAAAAGAGTTCAAAAACAAAAATTACTAATGCGTAATTGTTTTTTTCCTAATTTTTATTTAACAATTATTTTTTTTCTTTTTGAATACAAATTTGCATTTCAAATTTTTTATATTCGTTTTTCCTTGATTATCTTTGAGAAGAAGACAAAGAAAAGTAATCAGCATGAGTTAGGGTTAGGGAAAAATCTCAACACTAACAATTTTATTAGTCGAAATAAGTATTTTCAGAAAACTAAGAAAAATACATTCATATTTATATATGAGCATCTATATTTACTTGCACATATTTAAACACACCCACACACACACACATACACACGTAGTTATTTGAACCCAAGCGTGTTTGCGTGTACGTTAATTACACATTGCTACCTGTTATTTACTATTTATCGATTAGCGTCAAGCGCTAAAAACAAACTTTTTAAAAATTCCTATTCCATAAAATAATTTGATTGCGAAATTAAAGCCATCAAAATTACTTTTTCTTTGTAAACAAATCAATTTCTTTTCCTTTTTTTTTTCTTTTTACTCTCCAGCAATGCCGAGTAGGCGCAGCTAGTTATTTATAAATTTATGTATGTTATAACGTTCTGTTATATTCTTACATTTTCCTTTTTTTTTTTACAACATTCTTTTGGTTTTTCTTTTCAAAGAGGAAACGTTATCTTCGAAATATCAAAGACATTTACCATCCCGGTAATATATATTTATTGCTTTATATATGTGATTGGTTTTGAAAAATAAGTATACGAAGATTTACAAAAATCAACAAGATTTTTGTTTTTGTTCATACATCACATCACTTCAATACCCCAGTATTCTACATTGCTACAGCCTTCTTATACACTTAAATATAATTCCTCCATTATTTCTTTGAAAACCTTTTCTGATACGACATAGTTAATTCTTTTTTATATATATTAGCTGTACCCGGCCACGCGTTGCTGTGGCTCAGTTTGATTAAAACAAGTATTAGAGTGATTTGTATCGTACGTGCACACATAAACATACACGTGCATACATGCAGAAGACTGTAATAACTTGTAAATACGATTTTAAAAAATAGCACGGTAACAAATGCATAAGCACCATTTTTATTATTAACATCTATGATTTTAAATAAATTAAAAAAAAATGAATAAATAATAATTTTAGCCTATTTTTATTTTAACTTCCTTTTTTCAATGATTACTGTTCGAATATTAATATTTTATATTTAAATAGCAGTATCTGACCACATGTTGCTGTGGCTCAGTTTGTTTAAACCAAGTATTAGAGGGATTTGTATCATATGGACACACACACACACAAAGACAACTATAATAATTCAAGCATGTAATGAACCTAATGCTGTGCGAAAAGACGTGTCTCTTAGTGACGCCATGTTTTAATTTTAATAACTGTTCATTTATTTATAAGAATTGAATTCTGGAATATGAGAATTTTCAGCGTGTCAGCCAATCAGAATGGATGGACTTTGGAAAGGAAGCCGTTATTATTTATGAATCGGAAATCGAAACGATTGTTATGTCTGTGTATATGAGCCAATTACGATGGATGTAATCACAGTATAGTTAGAAAATGTAGAATTCGTCCCAGTGATAACTAGTAGTAGTGTAAACACTAAATAGTTAGAGAGAAAAGTAGGAACTCCTTTCTCTAAAGATGTTGCGATTGTGATGGTGTTGCTTGTTGGATGCAGTGTAGCATTTTATTATTACAACTGAATGCGTCTATAATGGTGTTCGAAAGCTACATAAGATAGTGGCTATTAGGCTAGATATAGTGAATTTGTATGTGGCATTTGTTGTTGAAAACCTGTGATACTTTGGTCCAGAGGGGAATTTCTGCAGTCATTTTATTATATAGGAGATGTATAAAATATAGCAAGAAGACCCAATTTGCTTAAGATTTAATGGAGGAATATTCTTTTTTATTATGCTCATTACACCATATTACTTAAAGACTTACTGCTTGCTTTTTTTTTTCACTCCCAATATAGTTGAAAGAAACTGAAATTCTGAATAAAGGTCTTATCTATCTGTACTAGATAGAAATAAATTTCAGTTAATGTCTGACCTGTCTATCAAATTTCACACCATGATGTCCCACCATCTTTGTTTCATCACTGTTCAATGATATGCAGGGACACTTTAATAGTAGACTCAACAGAAAAAGCTGTAATCTTGAATGGGCTTCAGACTCATTGGATCATAACTCTGCAGATAAAAATTTGCAAGGGTTACCTCAATCATGTCTATCAAAACAATCCTCAAGACCATTCCTGGACTAAAAAAGGGCATCTCTGGCAAAATTAGGATCATGCCAAGAGAGGAATGTATCATAGTTATTGGCAATTTCACATGTCATATCCACATGTACTTAGTGAATGGCATTAAAAAAAAAAAAAAACCCAAAAGACTGTTGGACATTCATGATTGAAATTTGATGGACAAGTCAATTATGAACTGAAGTTTAGTTATTGTGAGTGCAGAAAGCAATTTTATTTATTCATTTTAATTTTATTTTTACACTCAAAACAAGGCATATTGCCATTTGGACGTAAGAGGCTACTATATGGGACCAAATTCCATGAACAAACCTTCTTTCCTAGAACTGTTCACCTTTGGAATTGCTCTACTGGCCTGCTTTCCAGCTGACTACAATATGGTCATCTTCAAGTCTACTGTAAACAAGTTCTTATTGAACCAGACTCTAATCAAATTATACCTAATTTTCACTACTAACGATTACTACACTGTTGTTCTAGCGACCATCATACTCATTAACTATTATCCTTGAGTGGCCTTCGGGTCTTGATAAGTTGTGACCCTTTGTAAAAAAAAATCTACAGCGATACTATGTAGGGAGATAATCAGAACTTGAACTTCTTCATGTCAGTACAGTTAGAGAAGCAGGAACTTGGGAGTTCAAGGGAAGAAACTATTAGAGTAGATGGGCTTTCTGGCATCTAAGGATCTCTACAATGTAGGGGTAGGATTTTATTGCTTGTCGGGAATATTTATGTCGAGGAGGTACAAGTGCTTCGAGTTTGGAGCACATTCCATTAATATACTTGCAAAACAGGCACAGAGATGCAACATTTCAGAGGTTGGAGTTCGGTTGCTAGAATTGGGAGTGTCACCCTGTTATAAGTTAATACAGGTGAAAAGTTGATAAGTAGCCTGTTTATATATGTAAACACATCAGTAAAATATGGCAATTAAAAATTAAATAAAAATAACTCATGGAATATTTATTAAAAACTATTGGTGCTCACCAAAATTTACAGAAAATAAAGTATTTTAAATTTTTTTATTTAAGAAGTTCAACTATTATGATGAGTCCAGAACTGTTGCTATTTTTAGCTATTATTAGAGATTTTTGTCTTAGTTAATGTCACCGACTCATTGATTGTCTCCCCTTGGCATCATACCAGTGTAAAAAAAAAAAAATCACTAATCTTATATTTTTTAATTATTTTCTGTAAATTTATTTATTTATTTTTCAATAAGTATTTTCTAAAGTTTTTCATGCATTTTATTGTATTTTATTAAGTTTTTCATGTATTGTATTGTATTTTATTTTTAATTGCAATTAAAAATAAAATACATGAAAAACTTGTACTTTACTTGTACCATAAGTTTATGTACCATACGCAGTAAAAGAAAAATTGTATGAATTAATCGAAATACTTAAAAACGTTTTTGATTATTGAAACCCTATTTGAATAAGTTATAAGTTACGTGAGAGTTGGTCATGTGACTAGCTCACATAGATTCCAATGAATCCAAAATGTTATGGAAAAAAAGAAAAAGAACTCCTCGCCAACTCCGCAAATTGTACCAACTACTCTTAATTCACAACACCAACTTTCAACATCTATGCTCTCTCTCTCAGCTAAGAAAAAAACTCAATTCTTTGTTCTCTCCAATTCGTTTTATTTATAACCGCTATTCTCCTCATATGCAAATTAATACCATATATATAAGGAATCCATCTATAAAGTAAAGGTTTTTTTTTCTTCTTTGGCCTCTCCCGATCTGTCACCTGATAGTTAAAACAGAAGCACTACCGCTTGTGAGTAATTTCATCTTACAACATTTTATTTGTCTTTATATTTTAGAGCAATGTCGTGCACAAGTCTTCAGATGTTATTGCTTCAAGAAAACCAATTTCAAGAAGTTTTACAAGGAAATAAAAAATAGAATAGCAAGTAATAATTAAGTAGACAAGAGGGCCTTATCTGTTACACTAAAACTATCAATCCGTTAAGATTAGTTTCTAAGAAAACATTGAAAATCATTTGAAGTCAAAGTTCTAGTCACATTACTCATCCACCTTTGTTATAAAATTACATTCAATTGCAAAGAAACAAGATACCTGCCATCTATTCTATTGGATGCGTTGACAATTGATGAGAAATGAGGAAGAGGAGTCTAGAAAAATGGAAAGAGAGAAGAAAATAAATATCAAGTAAATAAAAAAAAATGAATTCAAATAAATTAGTGGACAATTCACATCCTTGCGGTAAGTGTTCTCTGCATCTCAAAGCATTTTGTGGTCTTTTTGGGATGATAACTATTTTGTCTTTGTTTGATGCCTTCAATTCTAATTCCCAGGTCAGGGAACCCTCTTCCAACCCCGACGCACATCTGAGAAATGTTTTCAGCTGATCTTTTGTATCTCTGCTTTGATGCTCCCTTGAGTGTAAATGTTGCAGTATATTGAGAAAATGTCTGAAGTTAGGAATCGAAAGAATGCACAGGTTATTTATTCTATGCTTTTATTAGATGCATGTTTACACACAAAGTAGCCATTATTAAAAATGTTTTCCTCCATCTTTGAAGAGTTCTATAATAAAGGGAGATAATTTATAACTGACAATACTCAACTTATCTGACTACAAGGGGGGAAAAAAAGTTATAACATTACAGATGCCTAAGACTTGTATAAGATCCACCTAAAGATGTTGCATCCACCAGACTATGTTTAATGATTAGACTTTGAAGGCTGACAAACATAAGGTAAAGTAATCGCAAGGTGTCTATTTTACAGCACATTAAAACCCTAGAACATTCACTGCAAAATTTTGTTGGCTGGTTTACATTACAAAAAAAATAAAGCATGTTCCTATACAAAATGGTTAACATTAGGAAAAAAGGTATGATTGGCAAAACTTAATAGGCCACCTGTCTTGATGAGACATAAGTGTCAGTCATAAGTCCCATTCAATATTTATGGTTGTAACATCACAAGTTTTAAGACACATTCCGCAAAAGTTTCTAACCAAGGGGAAGACAACTTCAATCAAAGGACAGATCTGTTCCACTGTGTGTTCATAGCAGAGATGACGAGTCAGCTGCAAAAAATACGACAGCGCATAAAATCAACAGTAGGTTCTTTGATAAGACAGGGGCGCGTTCGAAATTAATGTTTCTGTTTAGAGTACAATTGAACCATGATACTTGACTTTCGAATTTTAAACTTTAACTGAAGCCATTATATAAAAATAATAGATTCCCGACAGTGCAATGTAGATTACAATGTCATATGGACTAAGCCACTATGAGAAGGCATGTGAAGCTTCCTTCTGGTGCACTGCATTGAGTCCCCGACTAGAACAGGTAATCAATTTTATTGAAAAATGGTCGATTTTACCGATTTCAATGACAATAAAAATATGGTATAGAACATTCGTTGATTCTTATTCCATCCCAACCAACGTCGGGTCTTCCTGCTGGTATGATCATGAAAGGAATATATAACAATTTGAATGAAAATTGAACAGGGAAAGTAAATAATCTATATAAATAAACAGTAGATGTATGTGTGTGTGCAAATATTTAACCGATAAACTCTTAAACTACTCATCACATAACACTGAAATAAACATGAAATAGTAATCATGCACCAAGAATCGTTTATAAGGAATCAAATCTTTGTTTGGATGAATGAATAATGTGTACAGAAATATGTTGACAAGTTGAAATGCAAAATGTTCATTTTAACTTGCTGGCATATTTGTATCATTTTGCACAGTCATACAACTAATGGGATTAAATTTTAAAAAAACTTTTTTATTTGTCTGTTGGGCAGTAGGGCACGCTAAATGAAAGAATGTATTTAGAGCACTAAATGCTTTGGTTTCAAGTCAAGCTGAGCGCACACACAATATTTGTTTTTAATTTAAAAGCAGTACTATATATTAGGTACAATATAATATTCCATAGAGAACTGGCTCTGTAATAAATACAAAATCTGCATGAATTAAAATATATTTAAGTGTATTTTATGACCAGGCAAGGTTGCGCCCCCCCACCTTTCTCCCAGCTAGTATACAGATAAAATAAAACAAACTCTGAAACATTCTGCAAATGTCAGTTGCACTCTGGATGTGTGTGTGACACCATCGACATTCTACACGCTATGACCCACATCTACCGTCAAGTGGTGATAGGCATGGAAAAAAAAGATAAAGCCGATGCTACATAACAATGGTTATCGCCAATGGCAACAGCTTTTTGCTATTTTGTCTTAATTCAATTTTCAAGCTGAGTCGGATAATCAATCAATAAAGGAAGAACAAAACTCGGACGGATTCTATTTATAAAGATTTTCTAACGAGCCAAAAGTTTATCAAATTCTAGTGCTTCCTTTTTATAAGTTCTGGCCCGCAGGGGAACCAACAATTTCTGCCAATTCATGAGTTTTTATCGATTTGAATCGAAGTGCCAAAAAATTAGAAACAGCATTAAAACAAAACCGTAAATATACAACAGCTAATGTTAGCAGATTGTTTTCTTTTTTAAGAAAAAAAAAAAAGATTTCAGATGCAAACGAAAAGTAACTGAACCGTAAGAAATATATAACACACTGAGACAATTACATATTTGTACGTACGTTATCACTCATCATCCCCCCTTTTCTTTTAAAAGATGAGGTTGCTGAAGATTCAAGACAAGAAAATTAAATGTTTAAAATTCATCTGATTTTTCTGTTGTGCCTAACATGAAACTAAAACACTTTCTTGGCTTTCAGACTAAGATAAAAGTGTAGTATTTTCCCTGTCCAAAGAGAATTCAATAATATTGATCTGCATTTGCACCCGACGACGACCATCGAATGAAAATAAGTCAAAGGCTCCTATAAAAGGTTTTGAAGATAGACTCCCTTTATATAGTAGGGACCCTATGCCAGTAAGTAGCGATTAAGTTAGCTAGTGTGAATTTTGACATGAGTCGCCTTTAGGGCATGTCATGATAACTTATCTGCAAACAGAATTGTACCCAGAGACAGGTGATGCCAGTTGAAGCAGAGGGCAAACTATATAGACAAAACAGTCAAACGATATCAGGAGATGAGGAACTAGTCACATTTTCAAGCAAGAGAAAACTAAGGATTTCAGTTCAATATCTCTGTTGGAAGCATTGCGAGCGGGATGTGGTCAATAATGTAGAAATAATCTAAATTGGATGTTACTTTGAAACTGCCGTTGTGTCACTCATTTCTTAAGAGCAAGTTAAAAAAATTAAGTAAATAATTTTAGTTAAGTAGTTTCTCTATCCAGAGTTCATTCTCTCCAATAAAACCTTGAAGAAAACTCAGCAGAAGTCTCCTTGCGTCTTTCATGCATGTGAAATTTATTTGTTTAACAGACGAGATGATTGAGGACCACTAGATAATACGGCCACTCATGAAACTACAAATTTAAACTCTAATACAGAAAATCCAAAAAAATAAAAAAACAACAGCACAAAAACACCCGCATATAATATATAAAGACTATTTTATTTGGTTATTTGATTGCTTACGGGTGAAAACATGCCCCCCCCCCAACTAGATATGTTCTGAAACTACATTAACCAGAGTTAATAGTAATGAACGATTCGAACAAAAGGTGATACAATGAGTTGCACCAGACAACCATAGATAGATATTTTATAAACTTATAGATGAATCCATTTGAGTTTCAAGAGGAGTTTAAGTGCATGATAATACTTCTTCCCTAAGTTCCAAATACTGCTATCCAGGTCATTTCAAATCCATGCTATTGTCTAGTCACATAACTCAGCTAACCAATTAGCTTTGCTTCCCAGTGGTACAACTGATGACCACTGCTGGACGCTTGACCTCATGATATTGACAATGTGTGTGAGGGGGAGTGGTAATCTGACAAAACAGTACCCTTTGACATCTGTAGTCTTCATCAGAGGCGGTTACTTTTTTTCGAGCAGGTACCAAGGGACCACCCAGAACCCAGGAATGGCCAAAGTTGGAGACATCACACTACCTTCGTCACATCATTAGACATCCAATGAGACATCTTTATTTGTACATGGCGGTTATGATCAAACCTTGTCAATTATACTCAAGTCATTTATAACATTGTGATATTATCGGAGCCCCACCCCACCCAGTTGTTGGGAAGTGGAGGACAAAGAGAAAAAGAAGTGTGGCAAAAGTAAGGAAAAATGGTTATTATCAGAAGAATAATGGGTAGGAAATTGTTCACAAAGGAACACAAAAGAACGCTGAAATAGAATTGTTAATCAAGGTATGACAATAATGAAAACAAAAGATTAGTCAATTTATTTTGGAGTTAGTTTTTGGAGTAGTGATGGATTTTATGGCTGTTTTATAACGGTTGGGAACAGTTTGTGGACAGTCTTGGTTTTGCAACGGTTGATGATATTTACAGTTAATGATAGATGCAAGTTGGGCAGTTGAATGCAGGTTGCGACTTGAGCAAGATGGAGAGATTTTTAGGAAGTTGGGAGGAGGAGAGAAATTGATCAACTCACTGACAGTCTCGACAGTAGATATAGACGTTAGCATTTAGAGGATTGATGGTGTCACACACACACGGTACAGCTGATATGAATCAGAGTTTATTTGCTTTTATTTCATTTTTTTATGCTTGTGAAGCCCCTTCACAACCGTCAATGTCAAAGACGACAACATGGCCAGAAAAGAAGTCCGAGAAGACGAGCACAGAAACAACATTGTGGTTAGGCTATATTGTTGAGCAGGGTAGCACATGATATCACCGTATAAATGCATTGAAAAATTTGTCTCATCTTTAAATATTAAACAAATATTACAAAATTTTTAGAGGGATGAAGTAAATAAGAACATTTTTTTTTAGGGGTTTAAGTAAAAACTTATTTCCCTCATTACATATTTGATCATGCAATTTGTGATAAATACATAAATATACTTAAATACTATGTGACCCATAGGATTGTGTGATCCAACTGTTGGTGCATTAAGGTGGCCCTGCACTGTAAACACTTTAAGCTCTCAAACTTATGAATAACAGATCATTTTCAATTATTTAATTATTACTAATTGCTTGACATGTCCCTATTGGGGAATGCTGGTGGAGCTGTTCGGATATCTTTTTTTTCTCTTTTTTCTCTTTTTTTTTTTTGTAGGCCAAAGTGATCTTTCTCTCCCAAGTTCGAAATACAACTATCCATATCATTTCAAATCCATGCTATGTCTAGTCACATGACTCAGCAAACTAATTAGTCATTCAGCCTCGTAATATGAAGATATGGCCAAATCCTGTCAATCATAGTTATGGAAACTTTATTTTGTAATCAACTTCAAAAACATTTTACAGCAAAGTAATCTGAAACGATTCCAATATTTTTAAATTCCGATACAATTACTGATTCTGTTCTAAATTTCTGATTCTTTTTAAATCATTAAATATTAAGCTATAGAGTTGCTAAAAAAAAAAACACAAAAGTCAGTGTGTACAGAGCCATAGTACTCTCCACCCCTCCTGTACGGCTCTGAGTCATAGACAATTTACCACCACCAATTACGACTCCGCAAGCATTTTCATCAGCGCTGTCTATGCACCATTCTCAACGTCTACTGGAGTGACGATGTCACCAATGTTGAAGTCATCAAGCGGGCGGAAATCACCAGCATCGAGGCCATGCAGCTGAAGTCACAGCTATGCTGGGTCGGGCATGTCTCCAGAATGGAGGATCATCGCCTGCCCAAGATAGGACTATATGGCGAATTCTCTACTGGCCGCTGTGACAGAGGGGCACCGGAGAAACGATATAAAGATTCTCTGAAGAAGTCCCTCAGTGACTGCCACATTGATCACCTCCAGTGGTCTGCTCTTGCTGCTAACCATGATACCTGGCAACGTACTTTCCACCAGGCTGTCGCCTCCTCTGAAACCTGTGGGAGAAGTGCTGCAGGAGGAAGATTCGGGAGCCTCAGCAGCCACACCTAACACAACTTTTGACTGCGGCTGTTGCGGCCAAACCTACTTGTCCCGTGCTCGTCAGCCACAAGCGTGCCTGCAGTCGACGTGAAAAACCTTCATAGAATCTTCGTTTGCAAAGTACAGCCAAGAAGAAATAGAGTTGTTCTTTTTTTTAATTTTCGGATTACTATGGAAAACTCAGGTAATATGCGCATATATTTTTGTCAAATATAAAAATACATTTGTGTAGGTTGATCTATAGTTTTTACTTTTACTGGTAGTTTAAAATCAATAAATATTTATCGTTAGAACCAGCAATGGTAAATTAATATTGACATACAAAAACAAAACCTGAAACAATTAAAAAATCGTTTTTGGCATCAGAAAATAAGTACAATTTTTTTCTGATGCATCAAAAAAATTTATGATTTTTTTTATTCCAATCAACTAATAAATACATTGAGGAATTTCTTATCTTTAAATATCTAGCAAATATACAAACAAATGAAAATAAAAAAAAAAAATGGGGGGGGGGTAAATAGCATTTTTAGTGTTATTTGGATTTCTTCAGACTACTGCATCATTTTGAGTGTCATCTTCAAGTTTTGATTGATGGAACCTCCAACTTTCTTCAGTGTATCTTGTCGAATTTGAAAATCTTTCTGTTCAACACACAAAGAAACTGGGTAGAAATCCTAAATACTTTGCAATAGTATTTTGAGTGTCGGCTGCACTGCAGAATGAAGCTTCGACCTTCAGAAGAGTGCAACTTTACAACTAAATTTTACCAAGTACTTTATCCACTACGTCACAGGTTCATAAGGACGATTCCAGAGTTCGGCAGAAAGATTCCAGAGTTCGGCAGAAAGATTCCAGAGTTCGGCAGAAAGATTCCAGAGTTCGGCAGAAAGATTCCTGATTGCGACAAAGACTTCAGAGTTTGACAAGATACACTTGAAGAAGGTTAATAAGTACAACGTTATGAAAATAACACTCAAGATGAGAACAGTAGTCAGAAGAATCCCAATAACATGAATAATCAATCCTCATCTCAAAAGTGGAGAAATGTAATAGCATTCTTTATTTTACATAGTTTAATCATTTAATCATGCAGTGGATGTTATTTTGATATAATGTAACCTATGGGGTCATGTGACCCAACTGTAAGTGCTTCAAACTATCAGACTTACTATTTCTATGAATTAACACAAAGATCATTTTCAATTTAATAATTTAAATTTAAAATCAATATTAAATTAAAATCAATTTAATAATTTAAATTCTTACAAAAAAATATATTTATATTGCATTTTTTGTTCATTTTCTAATGCCAATTACGTTATTTTATGTGGATGAGCAGTTATCCATACTTACGCATCTGTGTTAAGATCAAAAGTGACAGGAAATCTATCTACGAGTACCAATGGTCCCCCATATTAACTATAACAGTAATAATGTCCCATTGATGAAGACCTTCATTCAGTCTTAAGATAATGCATACTCCCTATAAGGATGCTCAGGCAGGGAGTCAATTATTAAGCAAGAGTTGCTTGAAGCTCAACCGTATCTGAATCGACGCTGCTAGATTCCAGTCACAAGAAAACGTCCAGGAAACAATGCAGAGACCTCTTCATGGGAAAGCTATTTGCTTATGCAAAGAGCTCTCCCATAAAGAGCACCCAGTGGTCACCTATTTTAGTACTAATTAGTTTTGAACATTGCTTAACTTTACTGATCTGATGAGCACCGATGTATCAACATGATTATGTCATATATAGCCTTATATACATTATATACCTATACAAATATTGGTAAAAGTGAAGCAATCTGTGCAGGCATCTCTATAGTGAACAATGCTGTGGGGATATACTTTTAATTTCTAAATGGATACTGCAATAAACAAGCGATAACGGATCAACCTTGTAACCTACTAACATGCTATGAATCGAAAGTTTTTATTTTATAGAATTTCAGTGATTAACAAGAGAATATGCGTGCATACTACTGGAAGGTCTTTAATTATTTTATTTTTTGTAATTGTGTCTGGCCGTGGCCGACATAAATAGCAGGCCGTTCCACTAAAGTCCCATGACCTGCTAACGTCGCAGAATAAAGTCCAATCGCTACCATTAGGCGATAGACACCAATCAAGAGGATACTCGTTTTCAGTTTCAATTTTCAAAGAAATTGCCGAGGGATTTATAAAACTGGTCCAAAAGTGGCCGTATTTTATTTTCTGAAAGATGAATTATTTTACATTTGGATACTTGCAATTAAAAAAAAAAAAGTATTTTAATGCTGGAAAAATATTGTAATGCAGTTTTATATTTTTTTAAAGTGTATTTAATTATTAATTTAAAAATGCACCCATTTAAAGTACTTTTTAAATGTTTTTTTTTTTTCAGTCTTATCATTATTACTTTTTTTTTTATATAGAAAATAGCGATTTTTTAAAAGTGAACGATAAATTTTAGTGTTTACAATCCATGCAGCAACGAAATATTTATTTTAATGAACAAACACAAATTTTCCTTTTGAATTAATTCAAGTTTCTTTTTTTTTATATAATACGGAATAAGTTCTGTTTTAATATGAATCGTGTTCCTTATTTTTCTCTTTTTCAATTCAAGTTTTAAGTTTTCTAGTGTTTTTGCAAAAAGCTCTCATTCATTATCGACAGTATGACAGATTTTGCTTGCTTCTACCTCAGCCATGACATCGTTTTCAATAATCAGGCCTCTCCTTTACGGTGAGCGTGATCTGATACCCGCATGACTGCTTCATTTGCACGGAGGAGAACCATTCGTTCTCTATAAATAAAAAAAAAAAAAACAGGTGTTTTAGACAAATGAAAAAGAACATTTTTTACGCTGCATCCATCCAACCGCAGGTTTCACATTAGAAATGGCATTTCAAACGGGGAAGTGGCAACAGATCAAGAACGCGGAAAAGAGATACTGGAGAGATACCTGCATATAAAATTGGTTCAACAAAAGAGAATGATAATCTTGCACGAATCAATTGTTCACAAATGAACAATGGATTGGAACAAAGGATGTCGTGATAACACGAAAAAATAAATAAGAAAAGCAGGCCTGAGGCCAGTTTTTCTGCTTAAAATTGAACGTGTCTATATCAAAGTCCACAACTACACTGCATAGGGTTCCCAGTATGGGGTTCGTGGCTCATATGTAAAAGATTTGAATACAAGTGGGATTAGTATGAAATGTAGGTATAAGAATAACTAAAAATCGATGAAAATAAAAAAGTATCACAAAATCAATATATTTCTTCGGACTGCTAGACTTAGGAATTTCCTTCCTATTTCCTGCTTACTTGATTGTTCTAACCTGGAGAAATTAACTGTAATGTAAACAGACATTTCACTACTGGACTCTCCATAGTCCCCTGTTAGACATGATCTCAAATAGCTCCTTACATTCCAAGTGGCAATATATTTGAGATGAAAAAAAAAAGAAAAGGGAGGGCACTCTGGATAAGGCATAATAAACGTTGGATTAATTCCCATTTAAGTGACCTTAAAGTGCAAAGAAAAGTTAAAATTTATATATATATATATATATATATATATATATATATATATAAAAAGGAAACAAAATGATAGTAAAATGACTCTTGGGCAATGCCGGGAAAATACAACTATTATATAATTGAATACCGTCAATTATCAATATCACAAATATAAACATAACATAAATAGCAGCATTTAGAAGTACGATACAATTATCTTTCTACAAGTGAAGGTTATGGCTCAATGATATCAGTAACTAGTAAGCTAATTCATTACACAGGCTTGAAAGAGATAGTTTACTTTGATCTTCTTGACTCAACAGAGCTTGAAGCGTATCCTACCGATTCTGCTTCGTTGTCATCAATGGAAAGTAGAAGATGTAGAATTCAATTCTTAGTGTTTTCCATGTCATTCTTTTGAAATTTGAATGTGAACATTGGATCTAGGAAAGTAGACACACACAAATTTTTATCATTTAGATAGGATGAAAATCTTGTTTCCATTGATTCATTGAATTGTTCAAAAGTGGTAAGGGTTCCACTAAAGTCAGAAATATCAGAATTTGATTGGACAGCTTTTGAAAGAAATAACCTCAAAGTTAAAATTGTAGGTAATCTCATCAATATTGTTGAAGTTCTGTAACTTGCTTCTTTGGTGATTTCTTCAAATGGACTGTGACTGGACAATTTTTTGAACAAGTCCCCCATAAGTTGTTATGGTAGAAATTTTATAGCATCACAAATTCTCGTATGAAAAAAAAAAAAAAAAAAAAAAAAAAAATTGAACGAATTTCATTAAAAATTCGATTTATGCAAATCATTCTGCTTCACATATATGCCATGAAAAAATTCTTTTTGATTAATGTTTACCAGATCAAAAATATTCTGTGATTCTGAAAAACAGCCAAGTTTGTTTGCTTATTTTAAAACTGGTTAATCAGAAGGGACTTCTTCTGGTCATTCAACATAAAGCAGAACGGTCCGCATAAACCGGAAATAAATAATTTTAAACAATCACGGCGTTAAATTGAACAAAGCCAATACAAAAATAAAATAAAGATGTTAAAACAATAAAAACACAATAGTAGTTATGCAGAGAACTTTTTAGAAACCCATTTCTTAACGTGTGGAGGAGAGGATGTTTTTTTTTGTTTTTTTTTTACATAGGGATCACCACTTATAAAGGCCCGTAAGCCACTCGGGGATAAGGGTTATTTTGTGTACAATAATCAATGGGATAATACCATAGTAATAGTTGGTATTGGAGATTTGATAAAGCGTCTTACTTAAGGGGGCGATTAATCAGGAATTTGTTTATGTTGGACTTGAAGACGTCCAAGTTGTAGTCGGGTGGGAAACAGGCAAACGGAAGAGAATTCCACAGGTGTGCACTTCTCAGAAAAAAGCTATGTTCATGGAATCCACGTTTTGATTTAGGCACAGATAAAGAGTGGGGAAAATTACTGACAGTGGTTTTAGCTAGACAGGTGTTTATCATGAAGGATTGGCGAGGAGGGACCAGAGATTGGAGCTCGGACGAGCACTTACCATGGAAATAACGATAAAACAAAGACGGGCTCGCAACGTCTCTTCTGTGGGAGAGAGGTTACAAGGAAGAGAAGAGAGCACCCCCACAAAGTCTATTTTGTACTTTGTCAAGGCAGGATACAATGTTTTTTGAAGCTCCAGCCCAGATGTGGCAGCAGTACTCCATCTTTCGACATACTTTGCTTTTATAGAGATAGAGAATTGCATCAGTAGTGAGATATCTTCTGGAGCGGTAGAAGGATCCTATCATTTTCCCAGCGGCCCGGGCAACAGACTTTATATACGTGTTCCATTTCTGATCATGAGTAAAGGTCAAACCCAGGAGCTTGTCAAAACATGAAGCCTCCCCAAGACGAGAGCCATCTATTTCAATTGATGCTAGATGAAGAACAGAGCGTTGATGATGTAAAGTTAGGAGCTTGGTTTTAGATGCATTAAAAATGCATTTCTAACTAGTCTGTACTTTCACCTAACAATTTAATAAACAATGCAAAACAAGTGATTTGTGTCACAAACATTGAAGAAGGACAACTGAAGTTTTTTTCTCTGTATGTGTTTGACTGGGAAAGGGGTTGAGGGAGCCACCTCAAATAGACGAATGTGATCAGTGCCAACCGAAGAATTCCACGGAATTGCAAAGAAATACGAATTGTATAAATAACAATATCGTTGATAACATGTAGCTCTCTCTTTTATTAAAATTAAATTGATGTTGAACATGTATGTTTACTTAATTAAATCGCCATGATAAACAAAGTGAAAGACACTACATAAAATCATTTCCTTGGGGATACTATTTTAGAAGTCTATCATGACATTTGGATGTATCATTCTACAATAGGTATTGATTAGGCATGCAATATTCCAGACCTTTTAATAGTTTTTGTGATGTATGATTTTGAAATGTTTATGACATTCGGTACTTTATTTCTGCCATCAAAATTGAACATATTAGAATTTTTATCGACTTATGAAGTTGCAGCTGGAATTGTTATAAAAAAAATAGGCATAATAACCATTATGCATAGAATTATATTTAATATTCATATTTACTGTCATTTAATTCAGTTTTATTTAATGATACTTTAAAAATTGTCCATCAGTGCAATTTTGCTATTATAAATGATGTAATGTTCACTTTTTACACCTCAAAAATTAAGGTCGAAATTTGATTAAAAATAATTGTATTTTTACTTTCTATTGTCTTATATGAGGAGTGATGAAAGCATCTTTTGTGACATTTTTACTGTTTGTTTTGTGCGAGTTGGTTTCAAAGTTGCAATATTGTAATTTACACATGTTTGTGCTTCTTCATCCTCAGCAGGGTAGTGTATCCTGCTGATTCTGCTTCATTATCATCAGTGGAAAGTAGATGTAGAATCCAATTCTAAATGTTTTCTATGCTAATCTTTTAAAATAATTATTTGAATCATGGGTCTAGGAAAGTAGACATACACAAGTTTTTATCATTTAGATAGGATGAAAATCTTGTTTCCATTGATAACCTGAATTGTTCAACAATGGTTAGAAAGATTCCGCTAAAGCCAGAAATACTAGAATTAGATTGGACAGCTTTTGACAGAAATAACCTCACAGCTAAATTTGTAGGCATCATTGATATGGTTGAAGTCCTGTGACTTGTTACTTTGGTGATTTCTTCAAATAGACTCGGGAACTGGATATTTTTTCAAACAAGTCCCCATTGGTAAGTTGTTATGGTAGGAATCTTAACACATTACAAGATCTTTTCGTTGTTCTTAATTTATTTTCAGCATATAAGATGTTGAATTCCACCATATGGTCACATCTTGAATGAGTTTGTTTTTTCCAAATTAAGCTGATCCTGTATTTCAGTTAATTTGCTAATAGAAAGCGATTAAAATGAGAAACTGTTTCTGTTAGTTATAATGGTTGTCCTCACAGCCTGTGTTACAATGTATGATAGTTATTCTAAATCACATTCCCTGACAACAGCTACCATATTGCCCCTGAATCCCACAAGACTGAGAAAACTTTATTGAACATTTTATACTCATCCATTATGAAGAGGGAGTTAACTTGTCTTTGTTTACAATATAATTAATATTAGTATCAATTATGACAACAAAATATGTTGATAAATCGGCATTAGAAAACCTATTAATTGGCTGATTAATCAGTAATTGGCATATATATATATATATATATATACTAGCAGAAGTACCCGTTGTTGACTGGGTTCAAAAACAGCTTACAGAAAATGGACTTATGAAAGTATGATAGGTTATGAAAAGGAAGGGTTGTAAACAGATAGCTTCGAATTTGGGGGTATCAAAACCAAAGCAAAATATGATGAAAGTAAAAATAAAATACATAAACCCCATAATTTATTATACCATACCCGTTCACACTGAAACACTTATCACAATATTCTGTGGATCTATATAAAAAAAATCTTGTTAAACTTTGTGACATATTTCCATTCTATGGAGGTCAGGTGCGAACGAACACCCCATAATTTTATTATACCATATCTCTTCAAACTGAAACATAATTATCAAAGTATACATACGCAGATAGATATGAAAAGTCTTTATTAAAGTTTGTGCCTATTTCCATTCTATGGAGGCCAGGCACGAACGCAGACCCCACAATTTTATTATACCATCCCTATTTAAGTTAAAACATACTTCTCAAAGTATTCTTATGTACATCTATATCAAAAACACTTGTAAACGTTTTTTTTTAATTTTTAAATTATTTCCATACTTTGTGGACCAGGTGCGAATGCAGACCCCACAATTTTAATGAACCACCATTCTGCTGGATCAAGCATACCCATTCCTGTGTTTCGATACTGTAGAATCAAGAATCAAGAATGCACTTACCTTCCCTCTCCACCATTATGGACCATTTAACTAATTTCAACATATTTATTCAGTAGCAATTAGTGGTATGCTAATTGCCATTGGACCAGCCTACAATTAGTCAGGGATGGTGGATTGTTCTATTTTGAGGCGCCTAATTGGCTAAACATGCCAGGAGGGGCAGGTGCCACTCTACAAATGCCAGCTGCTCTGGCATTCAGGGGTTTTACTGTTCTAGACTTCTGCCAGGAACTACACTGTCAATTATCGCATCCATTCAGCACAACATCTTCATTGGAGTAGCTGGCTCATCCTAGCAATATTCTACATGGCGCTACGAACAATGGAACCTGAGGATTAGGAAGACTTCTTTCTCAAAGCTGGGATTACAGCTGAGTCTGGCAAATGTGGTGGCATAGATTTTGGCAGAGAAAGATTCACCACAGATCACCTACACATGATGGACAGATCCCTGTTAAAGGAATTAGGCATCACTACTATGGGTGGAGCAATGCGAATCCTCGAAAAAGCCAAGGACCCCCCCCTTACAGACTGTCTATGTTAAAGCACCGACCACCAAACTCCCTCAGCTCCATTCCAACATGACACTCCAACAGTTTAGGAAATTCCGAATCGATTGGGAGGTATTGACTAAAATTACTGACATGTCAAAACACCAGGCCAATATTCAATTGTACAATTGTGCAGATGAATCGCTCCAAAATGCAATCACAAACACTTACCCGAGATCTTTTACCACTGATCCAGACAGATTATTGGACACGATCGAGGCCCTGGTAACCCAGAAAGCGAACCCAATAGTACACCGTATCACATTTGCATCAATGTCCCAGACTGAGAGTGAATCAATCTAGCAGTACCTGATTCGTCAGCACTGGATTGTGACTTCTCTTGCTCCTGCTGCAGCTATGACCTATCCGACGTTTACATAAAAGAACAGCTAATAAGGAGAATAGCAAATGACCCACTCCAGACGGACCTACTGGCTAAAGCCGGCTCACTGAAATCACTTGAGCAGAATATCTGCCATGCCGAGGCATTTGAGTCCGCACTACGGGACCAGACTACAATGAGCAACACGTTGAACATATCTGCCTTCCGGATGTCTACATATCGAAAACAGAGAAGCATGGTGTCTCCACTAAAAGGAGCCCAGACTCACGTTAGCCCCCCCCCCTCAAATTGCAATTATAACAACGACATGGGGTCAACACCCCATTGTAGCGGTTGTGGAAACAGTCAACATGGCAACCCGGGGATGAAACCTCGCCACCTATCTTGCCCAGCATGGGGCCAAACATGCAGCAATTGTGGAAGATTAAACCACTTTGCCTGAGCAAACTTGACGAGGCAGCAATGGACAGCCTGATCGCCCACATTACATTTGATCAGGCAACAAACAAGTACTCGTCTACACCAATAGAGCAAGTTACCGAAATAAAGGCAACGGTAACCCCATTTTCACCCAATCCGGACCCAAGGAAAAGAAACAACATCCCTGAAAATAATAGCACCAACATGATGATATTCCCTGACAGCGGTGCCACTATATGTCTAGGTGGCACAATACACTTGAGACACATGGGCCTCACCATAGACAACCTGATCCCATCGAGGAAAGTTGTTCGAGCAGTCGGGGATTCCACTCTTGAATGTCAGGGTTGGTTGCCGGTGACGTTCAGTGTGGGGAGACACACAACCAAACAAGCCCTCTACATTTGTGAAAGGATAAAATGGCTTTATTTCAGCAAGGCGGCCTGCATTGATGTTGGGATATTACATAAGGAATTCCCAAACCCATCGATGGCTATGCAGTCGTTAGAAGTCCAAAATAAAGTGCAGGATACAGAAAACAGGGTCAAACCCCTACCGACGCGTCCAGACAGCTTCCCTGTCCCTGCCACCGTAGCCAAAATCGGCAAATTAAAAGACTGGCTTTTAGAATGTTTTGCAGACACTGCATTCAAGAATGACAGGGTATTTCCCTCCATGACTGGACCTCCAGCACACATTCACCTGAAGGAAGGGGCTATTCCAAAAGCCAGACATAACCCAATCCCCGTGCCTTACCATTTGAAAGAACAGGTCAAGCAAGATCTCTGGAACGACGTGGGGAGGGGCATCATTGCTCCAGTGCCCGTCGGCACACCGACTGACTGGTGCAGTACCATAGTGATCACTGTGAAAAAGAATGGCAAGCCGAGACGAACCATCGACTATCAATACCTTAACACACCGTACAAACGGGAAACACATCATACCGAATCACCCTTTCGATTAGCATCGCAGGTACTGCCTAAGAAAAAAAAAACGGTATTGGACACCATTGATGGATATCACTCAATCCTGTTGGACAAAGAATCTCAGCTACTGACAACTTTCATCACGGAATGGAGGAGGTTCATGTATCTCCGAACCCCCCAGGGGTATCTAGCATCTGGAGATGCCTACAGACGTAGATTTGACGAAATAATTGAGGATATCCCCTGCAAAATAAAAATCGTTGATGACACTACTTTATGACTCGGATATCAAGGAATCATTCCTACACACATTCGATTTCTTGCTACATTGTGCAAAGAATGGAATCGTCTTGAACAAAGACAAGTTTCAATTTTGCCAAGACGTTGTACAATTTGACGGCCTCCAAATTACACCCTCCGGGATAACCCTCTCGGAACCAATATTAGACGCAATATTTAACTTCCCAGTACCAAAAAACATCACTGACGCAAGATCCTGGTTTGGGCTTGTCAATCAGGTAGTCTGGGCATACACGCTAGGACCAGTAATGCTACCATTTTGCGATCTTGTGAAAAAGGACTCACATTTCACGTGGAACCAGGACCTTGAGAATGCATTCAAGCAGTCAAAGCAAGCCATTGTCAACCTTGTTCGTAAGGTGTCACAACATTTGACAAGAATCGAACCACTTGCCTAGTCTCTGATTGGAGCAAAGAAGGAATGGGCTTCCTGCTCCTTCAGAAACACTGTTCGTGTACCATGGAAAAGGCCCCCGTGTGCTGTCCAGAAGGTTGGCACCTGGTATTCGCTGGTAGCAGATTTTGCACTGACGCAGAGCGCAGGTACGCGCCGATAGAAGGCGAAGCAGCAGTAATCGCATGGTCATTAGAAAAATGCTGTGTGTTTGTTATGGGTTGCCCTAATCTCATAGTGGTGACGGATCACGAACCACTGAAGGGCCTGTTTGGTGATAGAGATTTAAGCAAGATCCAGAATCTCCGACTGTTTAGATTGAAGGAAAAAACCCTGAGATACCACTTCAACATACATTGTCCTGAGAAATGGCATAGGGGGCCCGACGCTTTCTCCCGTAACCCAACGGCCGTGATGTACGCCCTCCTTGACGTACTTCCCTTCTAGCCTTCCAAATCAGACACTTCAGAATCCAAGAACCTCAATAGCATAGTTGAATCTACTGCTCTCATATCTACAAATGACAACGTAGCGATCACATCACCAGGCACCATCAAGGCAGCAGGACGTCATGACCCACAATACCAAAAGTTGATAAGTATGGTACAGCAAGGTTTTCCTGAAACACGAACTCTCACTTCACCCGAAGTCCATGAGTACTGGAAAGTACGGCACCGCCTCAGCACCCATGATGACCTGGTGCTCTTAGACAGAAGATTGGTCGTTCCAAAAGGTCAACGAGGAAATATACTGCGCTGCCTGCATTCAGCGCATCAGGGCACAATTGGAATGAAAGCCCGAGCAAACGAATCCATATATTGGCCTGGAATGAATGCCTCCATCCGCAATACCAGGGAGAACTGCATGACTTGTACAAGGATCGCACCGAGCCAGCCCCGGGAACCAATTACATTGACACAGTCCCCAGAGTGGCCGTTCCAGCAGATTGTCATGGATCTGTTCCACGTTGGTGACCAGATACCTTGCTTGTGCTGGCAGATTAACTGGCTGGCTCATCTTGTACCACCTAAGCCAAGGGCAGGCAATCGCCTCTCGGCTCATCTCAATCTGTCGGGAGATATTTCAAGCATATGGTTCCCCAGAAGAACTTAGTGATGGTGGCCCGCCGTTCACATCCCTCCCATTAAAGCAGTTTCTAGAGAAATGGTCTGTAAAGCACAGGTTATCATCTGTGGCCTATCCACAATCCAATGGTCGAGCAGAGCTAGCTGTCAAAACAGCCAAGAGGGTTGTAGATGGCAACACAGGACCACGAGGGTCCTTAGATAACGACAAGGCTGCCAGGGCAATCCTACAATACAGAAATACCCCTATACAGGGTATCGGCCTATCCCCAGCACAGCTTCTGCTCCATAGGTGACTTCGAGACTACCTCCCTTCTCATCCGACCCTTTACAAGCCACATCCGGAATGGATCGCCGCGGCTCAAAAGCGCGAGATAACCCTGTCTCGGTGCAACACGCGGCTCATAGAGATGTATAACCGGATGGCCCATTCTCTCCGCCCACTACAAAGTGGGGACTTGGTCGTACTACAAAGAAACAACCATCTCTGGGACATCACTGGTCGGGTGATTGAAGCCCTCCCCAATTGGCAGTACTATATCAGAGTTGATGGCTCTGGTAGAATCACCTTGCGGAATCGGCGGTTCCTCAAAAAACTTGAGACTCCCACATCTCCAAAGCCCATCCCAAGCGCGCTACCAGGGGCCCCACCTCACATACCCCAAGTGACAGAGACAAACAGCTCTGTCGTACCAGACCCTCAATTTGACCTTCGGACACAGCAACCTGGCGCGAACATCACTTCAGAAGAAGTACCTGAACCTCCTAGACCAATGCCAGCCAAGTCGGCACGGGCACTTGCGAGGCTATTCCCACATAATCAACCTGGCCGTGAGGAGCTTATTTCTCCTCGGAGGCCGTTACCTCCACGTGATGGGGAGGGGAGATGTAGAATCAAAAATCAAGAATGCCTCTTCCCTCTCCACCATTATGGACCATTTAACTAATTTCAACATATTTATTCAGTAGCAATTAGTGGTATGCTAATTGCCATTGGACCAGCCTACAATTAGTCAGGGATGGTGGATTGTTCTATTTTGAGGCGCCTGATTGGCTAAACATGCCAGGAGGGGCAGGTGCCATTCTACAAATGCCAGCTGCTCTGGCATTCAGGGGTTTTACTGTTCTAGACTTCTGCCAGGAACTACACTGTCAATTATCGCATCCATTCAGCACAACATCTTCATTGGATTAGCTGGCTCATCCTAGCAATATTCTACAGATACATCTATCATTATATGTAATCAGTTTAAAATAGTCAACCATGTAGAAGCCTATTTGTGACCAGACACACACACACACAACTTATATATATATATATATATATATATATATACACACAGTAACAGTTGTATCTGGCATTGCCCAGTATTAAACGTAACGTTAAAATCCTTAAAAATATAAATAAATAAAAAAGAAAAAAATAAATAAATAAAAAAGAAAAAAAATGAAGTAAAATAGAAAATACTCAAGCCGAGATCGAAACCAAAACCTAAAGATAATGACTCAAGTACGATAACCATTAGACCAGCTTACCATGATCTTTAAAAAGTGTTTTCAAAGCATGCACATTCATGAAACAGTTGACAAACAAATAAAAATCTGATGAACTATCAATTACCAATTTTGACCCCTTAGCATCCCGTCTTTTATCCGGATGAAACCCAATTAAAAAGTTTTCCACGTGCCTGAATACTCTATATACCAATTTCAAGTCTGTAGATCCAAAATTTGTTGAGTACATAGGTTGAGAGTTGTCCTCAAACACACACACACACACATTCTTATATATTATTATTAGCTTTTATGTTTTTGAAAGAAAAGAGAAGATATTTTAAGGCAAACTTAAATAGATCGTGGAGATTATTTGTCATGTGTATCGAAGAAAAACGGATGCTTCAGTGAAAATTTTCAATAGTAATTTTTTTTTTTTTTTTTGTAAATCTGATGATTTATTACTTTAAAAGATTAAACCTTTATAGTTACAAATGCTCTGATTGTATAACCATCAAGAAACTGCTATAATTTTTTTTGAATTACAACCAATTTTGTTTGATAAAAGACTTCTATTGATATGAAAATTCCTGAGGAATGTTAATTTGAAAAAGTAAAATGCGTGAAAATATTTGGTGCGTTTGTAATATCAATAGAATTTTACTTATTTTTTTTTCAAATGACCCAGTCATTAAACTTTAAAATATGCAATGCGCTTATGACATGGAACGGAGGATTTTTTTTTTTTTTTTCATTTGAACAAGCTAGGCTCATGAAATTCATTTTTAAATAAATCTCTGCAAATATTTCTTTAATGAGCCTACATTATAAACTAACATAATTAAACAACGTAACGGGTTCTCCAATTTTAATCAGCAAATTTATACCGACAGAACATGAATGGCTATTTTACACCAGAAAAAAAATATTGATAATAAAATTCAAAATAAATTTTGAAATCAATAATTCCAAGGAAGTTTGGAAATAAAAACGAAACATTCATGAATATATAATTTTGGTTTCTCATTTAGATTTTAAAAATGCAGAAAAATTTTTGCTATGCATACGCATCGCAGAAGGAAAATGTCATATTCCAAAAACCATATGAATTGACAAAGTAGTTTTATTTTTATAAAGGAAATCTTTTTTAAAACGATTAAAGTTATTAATATGAAATAGTTAGCATTACAAGGCTGATCTCGCAAGTTTGAAGGAATCATTGTTGACTTATTTTCCCTTGTTTTTAAAGATAGCGACGCGATACGGTTTCTTTTTGCTTACTCGTACAATTTGATTTTCTTAGTTAAAAATAAAACTACTTGATTAATTTTAATGATTTTTTAATGACATCTTTGTTCCATGACGGATACATACGTCAAAGATTTTTTCTTTATTTTTGTTTTATTTAGATTGAAACTGTCGAGTTGCACCCTCCTTTTTTTCTCTCTCATATAAAGTCATCCACATACAGTACTGTTTCGCTGTATCACAGCTCATCAGTGCGGGTAGACAAGCAACTACCTCAAGGCAGGATCGAAACCTGACCACCCGTATGACAGTCAAGGGTTTGAACCATTACGCCAATCAGCACTTGCTGTGTGGGCAGTGAATTAACGATGTTTTGACATCGTCCGAATACCTAAGCTCGATGTGTTTACACAAAGAGCATCGCTAGGTGTATCAGAATTTTTGTAGGAATTTTTGACACCCCTAACACGAAACTGCGAATAAAATATAAAAAACTCGTAATTTCTCTTTTAAAAGTGGGTTGTTTATTTTCTTTATGGGTTATACTTCCAAAATAAACTATTAAAGTTGTATAAAAAGTAATAGAAATATTTTTTATTTTTTTAAAAAAACAATGAAATTAATTGAATTTTACGAGTTTAGTATTTTTCAATTTTTTAAACTTTAAATCTATCAAAATTTTTCTATTGATTCTATTTTTACGATATTTTCAAAGTCAATGTGAAATTTTATGCTCTTTCCAATAAACCGAATATAATATTTTAGACAAACGTTTTGTTTTTAATTCACGCCTCCCCATTTTGAAATGTCTATTAAAAAGTAAATAATTAATTTACTCAAAGTTTTATATATCACAAATTGAAGATAAAAGATCAATAAATAATATATTCAAATTTAAACAACAAAAAAAGTGTTTTTAGAAATTTACCTGTAAAGTCCAAAGTTTAAAACTTTTTTCTTTTTTTAAATCACGTTTTTTTTTTTTTTTTTTTTTTTTAATGAAACCTTGGTCCTTGCTCCTTTAATTGGAAAAAAAAATTAGGGTTTGAATTACATTTTTCGAATAGTTATAAGCTTGGAAAGACAGGGGGTCGAATTATTCAATATTTTTCAAGCAGTTTCTGACACACCTAGAGCATCACTTAATACGTCAATGGTATATCGTGTATCACTTCCTAATATGCTCAACTCAAGATAAGGAGCATTATAGTCATCCACATAGGATACTGTTTCGCTGTATCACAGCTCATCAGTGCCGCTAGACAGGCAACTACCTCAAGTCAGGATCGCAAACCTGACCGACCGTACGACAGTCAAGGGGTTGAACCATTATGCCAATCAGCAGCTGCTGTGCGGGCAATGAATAACCGAGGTTTTGACATCGTCCAAATATATATATATATATATATATATATATATATATATATATATTCCCTAGTCTGTCGAACTCCCTCCTATCATTTCCCTTTTCATAAAGGGATAATAAAGAGAACAAACGGTTGATCACTAAATTATTTTAAACTCTCTGCCCCTCTGAATGTACTTTTTTTTCTGTAATATCTTGGCCTCTTATTCTAGTTGAACTTTGTTCTTTCATCATCTGTTTTGCCATGGTAACCGGAGGAACTATTTCCAAAGTCATAACTTATCCCCTCGTTGCAAGATGAGCCGCCTTTAACTTCCACATTCTTCCTGCTTGTAAAACTTAGCGGTTGAAAAAGACTTCACTGAATGAGGCTTTTGAAAAAGTGTTAAAATAAACAAAAGAGGAAGAGAGAGGGAAAGTCAATGGCTTACTCAGAAATATCACTTGAACTTTAACCTTTTGTTTGAAGTGAGGAGCTCGTTTGATTTGGCCTTTATATGTGGTTTGATTCTAGCCTGATGAACCCATTTCCTATTGTGTTGAAACACGAGTGCATTTGTATAGCAAAATAATGTATGAAACAGAAATATTCAGCACATACATAATATATATATACACATATATATATATATATATATATATATATATATATATATATATATAAAAAGCTGTGTGTGTGTGTGTGTGTGTTCACGAATAGGCTCCTATATGGTTGACTATTTTAAAAAAATGAATACATATAATGATAGATGTATCGAGACACAGGAATGGGTATATTTGATCCTGCAGAACGGTGGTTCATTAAAATTGTAGGGTCTGCGTTCGCGCCTGGTCCACAAAGTATGGAAATAATTTAAAAATTAAAAAAAAAAAAAAAGTTTACAAGTGTTTTGGATATAGATGTACATAAGAATACTTTGATAAGTATCTTTTAACTTAAATAGGGATGGTATAATATAATTGTGAGGTCTGCGTTCACGCCTGGCCTCCATAGAATGGAAATAGGCACAAACTTTAATAAAGACTTTTCATATCTATCTGCGTAAGTATACTTTGATAATTATGTTTCAGTTTGAAGAAATATGGTATAATAAAATTATGGGGTGTTCGTTTGCACCTGACCTCCATAGAATGGAAGTATGTCACAAAGTTTAACAAGGTTTTTTTAATATAGATCCACAGAATATTGTGATAAGTGTTTCAGTGTGAACGGGTATGGTATAATAAATTATGGGGTTTATGTATTTTATTTTTACTTTCATCATATTTTGCTTTGGTTTTGATACCCCCAAATTCGAAGCTATCTGTTTACAACCCTTCCTTTTCATAACCTATCATACTTTCATAAATCAGAGTCCATTTTCTATAGGCTGTTTTTGAACCCAGTTAACGACGGGTACTTTTGCTAGTATATATATATATTTATATATAAAGTTATGAAAATATACATGACAATTAAGCTACACAGAATATTCCGCGTTTGATTCTCGTGAGAATTCGTCAGGCATGTAGCTTAATTGCCATATATATTTTCATAACTTATTACGTAGCTCTACCTACGTATTGAGCACTGTTGAAGTAAATACTGAAAATTTAGGCATAAAATTATATTTATTGAGATTGTCGGACTGACTTCCTCATCTTGGTTGTTATAGTCACAACGTTTCGGCCGTTTTGCCCTCCGGCCTTCATCAGATGTTTTGTATCGAACTGGGGAACCGTTTGTTAGGAGTCTCGAACCCAACCCTTTATTATTATTACGGGGGTACCGTGTTCGGACTCCAGCTAGGCTCTGGGACATAGTTGCTGGAGTCTGAACACAGTACCCCCGTAATAATAATAAAGGGTTGGGTTCGAGACTCCTAACAAACGGTTCCCCAGTTCGATACAAAACACCTGATGAAGGCCGGAGGGCAAAATGGCCGAAACGTTGTGACTATAACAACCAAGATGAGGAAGTCAGTCCGACAATCTCAATAAATATAATTTTATGCCTGAATTTTCTGTATTTACTTCAACAGTGCTCAATACGTAGGTAGAGCTACATAATAAGTTATGAAAATATAATAATGAAGAAATATTATGTAGATATGACTTCCTTAGATTTCAAAACTCGATATTATGACCACAAAAGTACATTCAATAATAAAAAACACAGTATGAAAACAACGCTAGCAAACAAATACTGGGAACTCAAGGAAAGTGGACGTTCGCCGATAGTGGAATGGAAAATAGTAAGACAAGCAAACGCATGTAGAGACCTAGACGATCCATAAAGATTATGCCTTCACAAAAAATTTGCTATCCTATACTTTAAAGAACCTCAACATCTATTAAACTGTAGGAAAGAAATAGCGAACACCTGTGTTCAAAGGATAAAATTTACTCTCGGATAAAGATACAAAATAATTTTAAAACTAACAATAACAATTAAAAATAAACAAATAAAATAAATAAATAACCATACATCTACATAAACTATCACACACACACACACACACACACACACATATATAAGTAACATATTAAAAAAAAAAAAAGGACTTCACCTAGATTAAAAACAAGTCAAGACACTAGATATCTATGCTAAATAGCAAACACAAAGGAACGGGTCAACCGGAGGTCAAATGGGCCTTTGTCCTGTAAGTGCCTGCTCATTGGCTGATTAGGAAGGGTATGTGGATGCTAGAAAACTGATTGGCTAACAAAAAACTCAATAGAAAGTGCGTATATAAAACCGTGAAACTACAACAAAATTCTCGCATAAGCTTGAAGAATCCTACAGTGGATGAAACACGGAATATTCAGTGTAGCTTAATCGCCATATATATATATATATATATATATATATATATATATATATATATATATATTAGAATAGGAATGAAAAATGAAGTCACAAAAACTATATATTGGTAAATATAGATTGTATACCTTTATTGAATAAATGAACCAAACATTTAGTTGGGGGAATAGAGGGAACTCTTCATGCCAATGCTTTTCGAAGCTTGATGCTTCTCATCAGAAGAGTAGAGAAGATGCTAGGTAACATAATGGGGATGCAACGTCTAGCATGGAATTCATCAGGAACGAAATAAATCAAGTTAGACACATGGTTGACTCCAGCTCCCAAAAACGGGCACTCTGGATTGGGGCAAAAATAAAAGATTCCTTCGTCTCCTTACTGAGGCCAGAAAAGACCTTGTGTAGCATCAGAACAGATACTATATTTTGCTCCAAAGAAATTAGAAATTCATTTTTTTAGTTATCTTTTATTTGATTGAATTATTCAATATCACCCATTTTTCTGTGAGTAACAAGTTGTAGCTAATGAGTACAGATATATGCATGTTGGTGTGTTGGTTACAGTAGGCTCAGCTTGTAGTGTTCGAGTTCTACCCCCGAGTTATTGCAATACACTTATGTTTCTCTTCTTGAATTCTCTCGAGGATACGTTTTAGGTGGTCCTAGGAGGTTCACACACCCAACCTTCTTTGAGATTGGTTTATAACCAATTACTTGAGCACCCCTGCCAGTAAATGCAGATTGGGCTGCTCAGTCATATTTTGCAAGCCCAGAGTGTGCTACTTCTCGTGTGCTAGCCTAGCATCCCAGCCTTGTACCACATCTTCTCACTGGGATTTAAATATGTAGATAAAATTGTAACATGTGTGAAAATTACTTACCTAAAAAAAAAAAAAAAATACCCACATGTTTGCACGTCTTATAGGGTTCAGTTGCTGAATAATTTAACAAAATGGCGATGCCTAATTGATTTTATCCTTAACGATTGTGCAAACTAACATGAATTCTTACTGATCTTATGCAAATGTGATGCTACCGGGTTAAATAAAAAGCTCTTTTCTCAGAAATTTCAGAGTAGTGAACTCTAACACCAGTGTGTCAGATTTTGAAATAGTGAGCTTTGCTATCAAGGTGTCGACTTTAATGCAGACATTCTTAATTGAAGGTGCAGAATAGTTAACACTAAATAATTTAGCCACAAAATACTTTCTCGTTTTAACTTTGAGTAGAGTAGACTAGGTCTGTAACATGGCACACGTGCAATAACTTGCCTGGGGAAAATAGAGTAAGGCCTGTTATCCACAATATACATTCTTAGTTTCAAAATCGAACTTCTATTTTCTGAGACAGTACATGTAATCGTACGAAAATAAAAATGGAATCTCATTTTTATTGGTAGAGATTTGTTTGTTTGTTTTTAACCAAATTATATTGATCTCCAGGGAGTAGAGAAAAAAAAACATCTTTTTTTTTGTCTTGTTCGTTCATACTCGACAAACTTTTTTTTTTTTTGTTTTGGTTTAATATTATTAAAATATGGATCCGGCATAATCACGTTGACACACCAATTCCTGCCAGATCACTGAAGTAAAAATGAGCCTGGCTAATACCAGATGGGTTACCATTTGAGAATACTAGGTGCTATATAGGGTGGCAGGACAGCACTACTATCAAAGGAAAAGTTAGGCACCTCCTTCTCTCTGCTAGTCTGTGAGAGACACATGGGAGAAGTCAAGTACCTACTTCAGCCCCCTCCCTAATCAGGGTAACGTAGTTATGGACTGATGTAATATGGAAGCAATCAGGAATAATTCTGTTTGTGGTTTCGTATCTCATTGTGCTGGGCAGAAGATCCCTTTTGATATAATGGTCAGGACGATTGCATGAACACTGCTCGGACAGAAAGAAACTGCAACTTACTGTCTGCACAACTGCAAAGAAAGTTGTGGCAATACATGAAACACTTCAGAGAAAACAGCATGAATGGGGTTGTGAATGATGAGCAACAATGAATTCATGACTGCCTCGAGGGAGAGAGATAGTCATAGCCGTCAATGAACCACTTGAATGAATGAATTATTAAAATATTATTAATGATAACAATATTATTCAAATTTAGATTCCATTTCCTGTTTATTGTATCTTTATGTGTGTATAGAGGAGGGGGGCTAATTTATTTTAAACTGTTTACAGGCTGAAGTGGGTTTTTTTTCGGAAAAGCAGCCGAGCAGAAACAGTAAATGTGGAGGCCATTATTGATTTTATTTTGACATTTTATTACCGGATTATTTGGTAAAATAAATGAAAGATGTAAAAATAAAATTATTTGTTTGTCAAAAACAAAGAATTTTTAAATATGGAACACATATTGGAATTTATTTATATTTCCTCACTGATTAGTTATTGCCTTGTTCCTTTAGGGCCCCAGAGATTGGCTAACAGGGGTCATAGTCAGCCTATAAAAACCTTGCAAATTCTGCTGCAACGTGTAGTAGTTACATGTCAACACTTGAGACTCACACGTTGTATGCAGACAGTTGCAAGGAAACAAAGACAAGGAAAGAATTCGACTCACTTTTTTTCAGTTGAAACGACAGACGTTTATTTACAGGTACTTCCAGAATAATGCCTTGTCTATTGTTTAAAAGTCTTTTTTTTTATTTCAATGTGCTTAAGACTGCCGTGTCGAACATGTGGTACCCTCTTTGTCTGGCTGTGTTTAGGACATGCCTTTCCAGATTGCTCTCGGGTCAAGTGTGTAATAAGTCTATTTCTGCCCTCGGGTCAAGTTTTCTTTCCTTTTTCCTTGCTGTGACGTCACCTTGCACATGGCTCGGTCATTTGCATATGTTGGCTATTGTACAGCTGCTGTTGCCATCCGCGTGCTGTTTGCTCTAACTCTCTTAACCTGGTAGAATAGAAGCTGACAAACGCCCTCGACAACAGCCACTGAAAGCCTTTCCACCTTTTCGCGGTTATCGTTTTGAAGTTTTGACGACTTCTCCAGAGTTATAAACGACAGTTAGAAGTTAGTTATCATTCATCTTCATCTTCCCGCTTGCAGTGCAACAAAAATCCATGCAAAGAACTTCATGAAAAGAGATAGAACTGAAGGGCGTACACGTGCGACCTGTTACTCGAACTCTTTTCCCAGATAAGTTCTCACAAAGCACGTTTTCGCAAACAATCTGAACGATGACACTTTTTTCTTGTATTATGTGACACTTTTGATCACCCAGCAAAATTACTCTGCAATTATACACACTTACTAGGTTCCTTCTCACAAAACCTGTCATCGCCATATTTCTGTTTCAGAACTTATCCACAGAATTGTTACTGCATTCTTACGTGCGAGAATTTAACTTTCTTCAGGGTAAATTTAATCCCAATATACACTTTTCGAATATCCCTCAACATGGCGGGGGTGGGGTGGGGTTAAGAGTAAGAATAAGAAATGGAATCGTTCAACTTATTTCTACTTTGAAGTCGATTCTGTAACCAATAGTTGGCAATCATAAGTGTTGGACAAACAGAACAGCAAAACAATGAAAACAAACGCAAAACAGATTACAGTGTCTCCTTTAGCAGCCATATTGGAAATGTGTGAAGACATAACATAGGAATATTGCCTGTTAAGAAATTTGTCACCGGTATTATGGGTGACAGACGTTTTAAATTTAGTTCTCGGCTTTCTCTAATCATGGTTAACAATATTTGAAATACCAATGAAGACTAAATATTAAAATCTATGAAATCGATTAAAAATAAGATGATTTAATTTTTTAAACATGGACTAAAAATTGACCTAAATCAATATTAAAACATACTTTTTTTTCTGTTTTATATTATTGAAGCTATTATGCATAAAAAAAATTAGGAGAAAAAGTGACTTTAGATACACGAATTATAATTTACTTTAAATACATTGATTTTTCATAGATTGTTTTTTTGTTGTTGTTGTCTGTTTACTATTTCATAATATATCGATATGTTAAACATTGATATTAGTGATGTTATATGGTGAAAGAAAAGATCTTCATCGAGCCTATAATAATTTGTAAACAAAACAGATCGCATCAACAGGAGCGAAGACACCCAAACACCAGGAGCAGCCACTGATCTGACACCGTCGATACGTACGCAACAATGGCACTAACATGTTTCTGGCTGCGATATTCACGACACATCAAGTTATCAGAAACTATGCTTTTTGTACCCATCCTTTCACTACGATATACAGTTTATTATAACAAAGAATTATTGGGCAAAGCACATTGCCCAAGGAAATAGCTACACTAAGAGAGAGTCGGTCAGAAAATTTGAAAAAAATTCGACGGAAATATGTGATAAAATATCTATAAAAAAGGATCACAAGTGACAAAGTTAATCTAAATTTTATTTACAGTCGCACCAAGTTTAAATGGAAACAAACAAACGTGGAAATGAACATTCCCTTACAACAAGAATAACCGTGACATTGCAACACAACGACAATAAAATGTTTCCTCTGATCGCAGCACAAACTGCTGCTCTCAACTACGACCGGGCGCACAATATATAAAGATTTGCGTTGATAGTGGGGGTTGTCCAAAAGATTCACATGGATTACTCTCTCACTCCTATCATCAGCAGCTAGCATGAACGTCTTCGTCCTCTCTTTTTCTAACGGCAACCAACAATTAACACGGATGTTTTCGCCCTTTCTTTTTCATAGCAGCAAAAGCCGTTCGCTCAACGTTGGCAACAAAACAAGACTTAATAACAAGACTTTGCTATTTCTTTTTCTCGGAAACTTCTTATCAACAAGAGACAATGCTAATTAATTTCACTCTAACCTTGGTGACTAGGACTTTACTATTTCTTTTTCTCGGAAACATATCAACAAAAAGATATTTTATCCATTAAGTTTCTTCAATAAATGTTTAATTTAATATTTTGTCTGTTTTTCTTGCTACCGTACGCTAATTTTGTTATTGTGACTGTGCTTTATCGGATATTGGGATACAATACCTTATAACATCAAATATAACAACTGATACCAGAAATTTAAAAAAAACAGGTACCAAAAGAAGTCACAAATATAACGGTGATAAAAAAGATATTTTTAGCACACAAAAATTAATTTTCCACGTTTTTTAAAAGTAGATGCCTATCTTATTAACCTCTCCAGGAGGTTAAGCACAAGGTCAGATATTAAGTTAAACAGCAAAGATTAGCAGCATTCCCTAGTAGGGGCGCTTAAGACAATTAGTGATAAACTAACCCCTTGTCAAAAAGATAAAGCCTATTAGAGTGGAACTTCTAAGACTTAAGACCAAACCTCAGCTCGACAGCAACTGGTACAAAGAGAAATAATTCATTACTTATGCATGTTGCATCGCATACAAAATGCATAACAGCACGTAAAACAAATGAGGAGGTGGAAATACTTTGAAGGAAATGTAAACACAATGGTTAAAAGTATTAAGTACTAATAATCGATACTAAGTGACCGTCTTCTGGGAGGTTAAAAGTTCAGTCCTTATTAAAAGGTGATAATAACCAAGAATAATAACATAGAAATATAATAACATAAGAATAATAACATAACACTTTTACCTAGTCGTGGCTGACAGAACAAGAACAATCTACTCCAGTGAATTCAATAAAAAGGTGTTCACTTGGAAATATAAGCTTTCATTTTTTTTTCTACGCCCTATGAACCATCTACGGGTTATTTAATGCCGAAATTTCGATTGATGTAAGCAACGACCTTCTTCAGGCATATTTTGCCCAACTCTGAAATCTATCAAACTGAAAGCTGCAGAGAATTTCGAATGGAACCTTTTATTCAATCCACAGAAGTAGCATGCTCTTTTTCCATCAACCATGACTGGGTAAAAGTTCCAATTCACTATTGTATTTTGAATGGTGCCTGCACTGAGGATAGGACCTTCAACCACCAGAAGAGTGCAGCTTTACAACTGAATTTTATCGAGTACCTTTTCCACTATGCTACGGTTCTATAAAGGATAATTATCTTCCTAGAGTACATTGCTCTCAGAATATATTGCCAAAAGGGGGTTATTAGATTGATAAGGGTACTCGATGTCATGTTATATATTGAATTGCTTTGGCAAAGACCAAACAAGTTTACAGTCAAAACCAACGGTGGAAATGTTCAACCTGTTTCTGGTGTTAGAAAATCAGTTTAAATGGAAATGACTCTTCGTACCTTGCAAAAAGATATTTTTAAGCATAATTGATCTGCATTTAGGGGAATGATTTAAGGCAAGGTTATTTTTCCCTGCATAGATCAAACAAAATTACTAATAGAGCAATTTCAAATAAACGATACTGTCGAAACCCGCTTAACGATACGTCATATAGTCGGATCTATATAACTGGTCTATACAAGTTATTACGCCTATAGAATTTCTGGTCCGCACTTTTGTTAAATGCGTACAAAATTATATACACTTTTTGGTTTTTAAATTCACAACAAGGAACCATTTAGTATATTGCCAAAAGAAGCGGCCAAAATGTAAAAATAACAACCAACAGAGGATAGTAGTCCAAATAACCTGTGAACCGCTGAATTAGGAATCATGTATTATGCATGTATTGTGGCATAGCTGGGGTGTTTTTCAATCCTTATGTGAATCCACTTCTGTCGTTAGAATTAGCTGATTGAATTTTTATAGTGAGGTTGCCATCTTTTTTTTCCGTCCTTTTCTTAATTATAAACGCTATAAATAAAAAATTTAAAAAATCAATGAAATTGTTTTTAAAAACAATCCAAGTTTTATTCCTTCATAACATATATAACACCCTCTTCCACGTTGGTGGAGCAACAGCTATCTAACCCTCTCCTCACCTGCCCTTACTCTCTCTTTATTTCACTCTATGTCGAAAGATGAAAAATATTCACTGTTCATTAGCCACCGAAGAGCGGTGACTTCCTGTCCCTGTGACGTTACTACCTGGATACATAGCCTTACTCGAATTCTAATTGAAAAATTTCACCACTAAATTTTAACGTTGCATAGAAATTTACCATACTAACCCATCTTTCCACATCCGCATCTAATTATTGCAACAGGACGAGTCCCTAAAAGAAGATACTTGATATAAATCCTTAAAATAGATGAGACGTTGAAGTGAAGAAGAAAGTGTGGGACCAATGCAATCACATCAATCAATAAGAAATGCTATCGATGATGAACAAGACTGAGGCAATTCTCTTTAATCTTTACACACACACATAATATACAGGGTGAGTCACGAGAGACGAATGTTTTTAAAACCCTTTTCGCTTGCTTCTAAATATTCCATAATGGTAGAGTTTAGTAAATGTTTTTATGTACATTATAAAATTTTTGTTGAAATATTCGCACAGTTTTGTTTTCCTTAAAAACATCCATTTCCCGTGACTCACCATATATATATATATATATATATATATATATATATATATATTTTATTTTTTTTAATTTTTTTTGAAAGATAATGATCGATTAAACAAGCAAATAAATGAAGGAGAAAAGGGGGGAGGTAATTTCTTGTTGGTGAAAAGAAATTAATTGTATAAGAAAGACATCAGAAAAAAGGGGCAAAGAAAGGGATGGAAAATTCGGTTGCTATGGAAGGATAATTTTTAGGGGTTCTTTTCTTTGTCATTTTTCAGGGTAAGATGGGGTGAACAATGGTGGGTTCTATAGTAAGATGAGTCAGTCATACATAATTGAAAGCCGAGAAATATCCGAAGGAAGCAAAGGTTTTTGCAGGAGGATCTCAAACTGAAAATAAATCAAACGCTAACAGACATACATTGAAATTGGAAAGATTCCAAATTGAACATCATGGGACCGTTTTTTTTTGGGGGGGGGGGAGGGGGGTTATTAACGGATTGGTATCCAACCTGCTTAGTCAGCCTACCTTATCAGCTAGTATCTGACAATCAGTTTTACTAACCATTAGATGAGGAAAAAAAATCAAACGTTGTTTAAACAGAAACTTAAAAATGTTTGCGTTTTTTTTTTTTTTTTTTTTTTTTTAAATCAACATTTCCAGGGATCAAACCATTTTTCTGAATGCTTAAGATAAGGAAATCTTCCAATATTCATCATAATTATCCAACTTCTGACTTGCAGAAGTTATCGTGGTTTAGATAATATCTTGTTGGCAGACCTGCACAATCTGAAGGTATAAATAATTCATTTTTATCTAAAAATGAACGTCAGTAATATATAATAGGACCACCTCTGTGCCCTCAGCAGTATTTGTTGGGCGAATCTAATATGATAGAAATCTCAAAACACTAAAACACTTTATTCTTAATGCCAAAATTTCTTTTCACATATCCTTGTCATAGTAACCACCAACACACAACGAGTGTATATAGACTGCCTGAATAGATTTTCACTTATAACATCACCTTGTGCGTCTGAACTTTCTTCTATCCTCTCAAAATTATTAATTCTGTTTGTCTCAGTCCCGTTTCCCTTCTTGTTGGAAGGGGTCCTCTGCTGTCTATCTTTAAAAATGCTGGTGATTGATTTGATTCAACTATCATCCTGTTAGTCTTCTCTCTATTATTAGCGAAGTTTTTCAGAAGTTGATAATCAGGCTCGTTCATTTTCTGGAAAGTTTGGGCTTCTTTAGTAATGTTCAGTATGGCTTTCATGGTTTTTGTTCAACGGTTGATGTATTAACCGTCTTAACTGAACGGACCTGTCGATTTATGTATAATTCAGGCGAGCGTAGGGTCATTGCGTTTAACATTTTAAAGGCGTTTAACCAAGTGTAACATCCTGGTCTTTTGCATAAACTTTGAGGTTATTGCATTCGTGGTAAAATTCTTGGCATTGTTAGGTCTTTTCTTTCTGATCAAAGCTTGCAAGTAACTCTTGGAGTATCTTCATTTTCTTTTCTTATCAATGCCGGTATTCCTCAGGACTATTCTAAGTCCAGCTCTGTTTCTACTCTATGTAAATGACATTCCAGAGAATATTATTCAGAAAATTAACATTTATGCTGATGACACCACCCTCTATTCTGGTATTGCTTCTCGCCAATCTTTCTCAAATCAGTTGAAATATGCAATTAATCTAGAAGTCGATTTGTTTTATTATCGATTTGGTAAGAAATGGCTTGTTTCGTTTAATCCTGTTAAAACTCAGATATTATCCTTCAATCGCAGCTGTGTTCCTTCTCTTTCTGAGATTCTTATGGATGGCTTTTCTCTCGAGAAATCAACTCTAAACCTTCCTGGTCTTTTTCCTCAAATTTTTCTTGGAGTCCATATATTAAATTTATTGCTCTTTTTGCTACTCACAAAATCGGTTTTCTCTATCGCTCTAAACACTTTGTCACACCTGCAGCTATTCTCTATCTTTGCAAATCTACTATCAAACCATGTATGGAATATCTGAGCTGGTGAATCTGTATTCCATTTGAAGTTTCTTGATAAATTGCAGAAACGTATCTATAATTTGATTTGCCCCACACTTCTTCCCTGCAATCTCTCTCTCACAAACGTGATGTTGCTAGTCTCAGTCTTTTCTACAAATACTATTCTGGCAGGTGTTCCTCAGGATTGTCTGATCTATTCCTTGCTTCCTTTCTAGTTCTTTTGACTCATTGGTCAAGACGTCAACATTAATTTGCTATTTTAATACTTCATTGTAATTCAGCATCTTATTCCAGTAGTTTCTTTCCAAAGACTTCAAGATTGTGAAACTCTTCTTGTTCACGGTTTTACTTTTGCCTTGGTCCTTTTAAGAATAAGGTGAATAGGCATCTTCTGTCTTTGTAATAATCAGTTTTCATTTTTGCTAGCTTCTTACATCAAGTGGCTTCATGCTTTGTCTTGATGTTACATGAAAGGGCTGTCCCCTTCTCACGTAAGAAGACATGCTAGATAAGTGAAAATGATATTAGGATAAGGCTAGAATCGAACCCTGTAGGCAAGTGTTAAAGACAATGGAATGTTAGAAATTCAGTCCATTGTTGATTCTATTAGAAATAGTTAAATATTGTTGATTCTATTAGAAATAGTTAAATATTGTTGATTCTATTAGAAATAGTTAAATATTGTTGATTCTATTAGAAATAGTTAAATATTGTTGATTCTATTAGAAATAGTTAAATATTGTTGATTCTATTAGAAATAGTTAAATATTGTTGATTCTATTAGAAATAGTTAAATATTGTTGATTCTATTAGAAAGAGTTAAATATTGTTGATTCTATTAGAAAGAGTTAAATATTGTTGATTCTATTAGAAATAGTTAAATATTGTTGATTCTATTAGAAATAGTTAAATATTGTTGATTCTATTAGAAATAGTTAAATATTGTTGATTCTATTAGAAATAGTTAAATATTGTTGATTCTATTAGAAATAGTTAAATATTGTTGATTCTATTAGAAAGAGTTAAATATTGTTGATTCTATTAGAAATAGTTAAATATTGTTTATGTCGGAAAAAGAGTCGATTGTCCATTATTTTAGAAATCTGGATATTAAATATGTCAGTTAAATGAATGCACAATGCGAGTTAAATATATTGTTTAAAAAAAAAAAAGTTAGAATTAAAATTGAGGATTCTTTTGCTTGCCAAAAGTGTTTGGACAAACATTTCTGAATCCACGTGAAATTAGCCACGTTTGTAAACACACTTCTGACGTCATAAACAAAGGAGATTTCTCAATATAGGAATCTAAGGGTTCGAAGTTAGAAGTCAGATGATGAGAGAGAGAGTCAGTAGAAGCGAAGGGAAGAAAATAGACCATGTAAATCAAAGTTTGAATTCCTGACATTACTGATTGGTCGATTGAACAATAAAGAAACCAACTACGTAACTGTTGTCCCGTGTCGTCATTCCTTAAACAAAAAGAAAATCGATAGCCGAAAAAATCTGATTAAAGAAGGAAATCCGATTTTGATCAAAGTTTACACTTTTTATATAACCTAACATCACAAGTGCATTTGAGAACTTTTATCACCGCACAAACAGAAAGGCCCACCCTATAAAATCAACTATAGATTCTTTTATAAGACAGGGCCACGTTTAAAATGAATGTTTCTGTTTAGAGCAGAATTGAACCATGATACTTGATTTTTGCATTTTAAAGTGAAGCCATTATTTACAGATAATTTTAATGTATTGTGGACTAAGTCATTGCGGGGAGGTATGCAAAGCTTTCTCTTGGTACACTGCACGGGAGAGAGTCCCTAACTAGAGCAGACAACAAATTGATTTGATTAAAAAAAATGGGCAATTTCACCAATTTTGATGACAATAAACAGTATGGTAGGATGAAAAATTTGTTGATGCTCATTCAATCCCGGACAGCATCAGGTTTCCTGCTTGTTTATATTATTACTAGCAGGATTATCTGGCATTGCCCCAGGCAAAAGTGTAACAACTTTTTATCCCTCTCTCTCTTTCACTCTCTCCTATCCCCCCCCCCCGTTTTCTTCTTCGTCCAACTCATTTCTCATTCAGCTGTTGTCATAAGAGAAATAACTGAAAAAAAAATAGTTACTTCCTCTTAGTGATGGGAAAATGCCAACTTTGTGGATGTTGTGTAGTTTTCAAGTTTTAGCTGAACATAGAAACATTCATATATTACTACTTATATATCATTACCACTTATTTATATTAGTGGTCCCCCAACAAAAGGAGGGTGGACCTGTAAATTCACCCTTGTCCGTTCATCTCCCGCACTTTTCTCCATAACTACACCTTGGAATTATTTTTAAATTTTGCGCAAACATTAAACATGATACGAGTAAAAAAGTAACAAAACAGATTTTTCCGGGAAAACTCTAGTTGCCCTCCTAAAGGTACATATCAGGTTAAAGTGGCTAAAATTGACACTTTTATGCTTATTAAAAAAAAATTGATGCTTTGGATTTTTATAAAGCTTCCTGAAAATTTGTAACTAACTGATTTCTATATAATTTTGTTTGTTTATACGTCACAATAACTCTTAGGTGTGCCCTAGGGGCTCTTTTAGGGCTAATAAAAACACTCCATTTTTTGGGACTATTTTACCATATTTGTCCAAAGTTTTCTGTGTATGTTTATTTAGCAGTTTTGCATGGTGCTGAACTCAAATTTAAATATGCTAAGGCTATAGGGACTTGAATCATTTTTTTTTTTTGTCATAGTGCAGAACACAAATTTACATATGTTAAGGTCTAAAACTGCACCGTTTGTTCATTTTTACCAGGATTTGCCGTCTCCTGGTGATTTTTGGGGCTAAATGGGAGAGGGGGGGGGGGCAAATGCTGAACTTAGTCATTTTTTTATGCCTTGTTCACTGTGCACTCACAGGGAATCATACATGCTTCACTTATTATTATTACTACTAAATAAGTTATTTAGGATAAAACCAGAAGTAATTTTATACAGGCTGATAAACAAAGATGTGGTTAATTAATTAGAAAATGTAAGATTAGAATAAAGAAACAGACAAAAAGTGAAAATGGATTCATGTCAACCATTGTGGTTGGTGCTAATTATTTTATGTGTGCACTTTGGATGATATATGAAAATTTGGACAAAAAAAAAAAAGAAATGAAATACATATGACTAACATAGCTATCCAGCGTTATGCAGATCCACAAATCACAAAATAGAATGTTAACCGTGTAATATCTTTATATTAACACTTCTCCATCTACCTTTCTGTATCCATCTTTGTCGTTAGCCCCCCCTTCTCCTCCCACTGTCCCATTCCTCTTTCTTCTATCCTATAGATTCCTCTTTTAACTTGTATTGAAAACAATGTAGGTCATCCACCTTTTTAGTTGTAAAGTTATTGCCCTCCTCCAGCAACACATTTTCTGTCCCTCTTCCCCTAAAAACATAATGAAACCTATATTTGTTTTAATCTATTCCTGGGCAATGCCGGGTTTCTTGTCTTCCCCTCATCTATGTACCACATGAGAAATGTACTACTATATTACTACACGCACCTGCTCTATTTAGAATATTGAGCACATAGTGATTAAGCATAAACCACTTACCAAGTCTAACACGTATACACACTGACTCTGAAAGATGTCGATCACTTCAGATATATAGCATATACCATTGACCAACTGTATTAGTGTATTCACCTTATATTCACCTGCTCTATTTAACATAATGAGCACTTTTTGATTCAGTACAAATCTTTTACTAAGTATAATATATTATTACATCCACATGCTCTATCAAGGGTGTTGAGCACTCAGTATATATTCTTTTTACTAATTATATATCATTACACCCATATGCTCTGTTTAGCTTACTGAGCACTATTGAATTAAGCATATACAACTTATCAAGTGTCCTATAGTATTAGATATTTATGGCTCCTATGCAACATAGAATTTTTTTGTATCGTATACAACACCATAGCAAAACTGATTTTTCATTAACGTGCACCATGCCAGTTAAGCACTTGCTCTATCTAAAACATTCAGCAGTTTGGATTACCTTACATCACTTACTAAATGTAATATTGTAATATTACTACTATGCCAACAACAACAGCCCTTTATTGCATAGAATAGTATAATAAAACTCAAAGTTCCTTTTTGCCCAGCACTATCTAGAGTATTGAGAACTTTTATCATTTACCTAATGTAATGCTGTATTATTACTATTATGGCTATTCCTTAGTAATTTTCTTGTACACAACAATACAACAAAAGACAGTTCTTTTTTTCAGGCTATGCAACATTCAATAACACCTGCTCTATGTATGATATAGAGTATTTGGAGTTAACAAACTACTTCCCACACCTAATGCTTAAAATTTTTTTTTTTTTTTTCAATTATTCAATATGTAAATACATAAGTAGCCCTTATCCTCGAGTGGCCTTCAGACCTGATAAGTGGTAAATCCCTTGTCAAAAAAAAAAATTTTTTTAATAAAAGAATTATCATACTGTATTATTATTTCATTGTGCCGAGCCAATATAATTTCTTATTTAGTTAGTATGCAACACTAATGAAACAGTTTAAATATCGTGGTGGTATTGGCATTTAAACATCTACTCTATCTAGGCTATAGAACACTTTGAATCTAATACAACTTAAAAATATACTACTTTATTATTACTATTCTGACCCCCAGACAACGCAGAGTTCGTTTTCTTTCATTGAATCATAAAAATTCTTTCCGATAACATTGCATGTAAAACTACTTGCTTTATCTATGGTATGGAGCACGTTTGTTATAATTGAGAACTTTGGGATTAACAATAAAAAGAACGGCTCCTTGGCATACTCACGTAGGGGTGCCTGCATGTTACATTTTTGTGGCAGGAGGTGCATAATCTCCAACCACACCTCTCCTGAGTCAACGTTGTTAAATACCAGAATACCAGTGGCAAGTGAAACATATGTACAGGAGGACTGGAAACAAATGCTGAGATAAGCAGAGAGAGCACATGCAGTGCCTAGAATTCTCAAATGGTCACCCATCTGGTACTAACCAGGCTCGATGTTGCTTAACTTCGGTGATCTGACGAGAATCGGTGTGTCAACGTGATTATGCCGTATTAACATATACCACTTACTAAATGTAATACTGTATTATTTCATTGTTTCCAAACAACAGTTTCTTATTTCGTATGTGATACTGTATTAGAACACTATATCCAGCCAAGTTGTTTCTCCCAAGAAATATGACATGTAAAAACATATGCTTCATCTACATGAGCACGTTTACCATAAGATATATCACTTACCAAATTGAATACAGGGTAAAATGATAAAATTGTCACTCTAGAAAAAACGGCATGGTTCCATTTCCGGTTTTCTTTTCTTTTTTTTTGTTGCAGACCATCTACTAGTTGGCCAGTTGTGTATAAATCCTTCTATCATATCTGAAAGTGACACAATGTTCAACGAGCAAGATCGGAGATGTGCTACTATACAACTTCTGCTCTCTACCGATCCAAATTATGACAGCAGGACCATTGATAGTACCCTCAAAATGCAAATACAGACGGGTCAACACTTGAGGGCACAGTTCAATGAAGTTTCCGGCCATGGTTATAGTCTTTGGTATGGTTTTAAGTGAGGGCCAAATCATGCCATCCCACATCTTCAAAGTTGGCTTGAAAGTCAACACCAAATTGTACCTGGATATGCTGAAGAGTGTGGTGATCCTCTGGTACAATAGGGTGTCTGTTGGCAGACCCTGGGTGTGGCAGCAGGACTTGGTGCAAGCCCAAGCTTGGCTTCAGAAGAAGTGTTACGACTTTGTACCTTCATCTCACTGGCTCCCCCTCCTCTCCCGACCTGCACCCACTGAACTATTTCGTTTGGTCATATGCTTGAGAACATCACCAACATGACCTCTCACAACTCCAAAAACAGCCTGATTGCAGCCATCCGCCAAGTATTGGCCAAGCTTCCGCCGGCGCTTGTGGAAAAGGCATGCTCCTAATTCCGGACCAGTATCGAGGCGGTGATTGAGGCTGAAGGTGGCTACATTGATAGATGTCAGCTCTACTACATAATAAACTTGCCTGAATTAATTTTTTTCAATAAAAGTTTTAAAATAAAACTGTAGTATTGTGTTCTTTCAGACAACAAATTTATCGTTCCATCCTGTAGTGTATTATGACAACGCGGTACCTTTTCTGGCATACAGTCGTATAAAAAAAAAGGATGAATTTGTTTCTTCCAAGCAACACTGCTCTTAAACACACCTGCTCTTTACAGGATACTGTGCACTTTTGGATTTACATATACCACATACCAAATGTAATATTGTATTATAAATTTTATTGCTCCTGGGCAATGTCGGGTGCTGTTTTCTTGTATACAACACGATAAACAAAAATCTGAAGTTCTTTCTCTCAGACAACACTGCTTTTAAATACATCTGCTTTATCTTGCCATAAGATACACATGCTCTATCAAAAATATTGAGCACTTTTTGATTAACAGATATTACTTAGCAAATGTAATGTATTATTGTTTTTATTGCTACCGGACAACATCGGTTTTCTTATTAAGTATGCAACACTATGACTATGATAAAACAGTGAAACACATTGGAACTATTGCTTCCGGACAACATTGCATTAAAACACACCACCTCTATCTAGAATGAGCTTTTTTAGATTAGTATATACCACTTACTAAATGTAATACTTTTTTATTTCATTGTTTCTGAGCAACATGGAGTTTCTTATCTGATATGTCAAAACTTTATTTAAAGTGAAGTTATTGTTTTCAGACAAAAATGGCGTTTAAACATACCTGCTCTATCTAAAATATTGAGCTCTGAATTATACAAATATATAAATGCATACACATACCTTACATTATATAGACAAAGACAAGCGACTTGCTTTAACATCTCCATTGCTATTCGCTGATTAAAAAGGGCAAACAAAGAAATGTATACTTGTGACACTTTTGTAGATAAGGAATAAAATTAAACATCTTTTGTAAAAATGTTACTCTTTCAACGCTGCTGTATAAACTACAACCAGAAAAGCGTACGATATTACGCAATAGGCATTGTCACTGATTTATTCTGATACGCTGATTGGAGGGGGGTATGTGAGATGAGGCTGTTGTTTACAAATACGAACAGCAGCCGAGGGTTAAAAAGCACCTGTTTTTGCAATTCACTGAATTTCTTAACATGCGTCCATTCAATCTGTTCGTTTAACGACAATGCTACCGTAAGCGCGGCAGACCAACGGACATGCTATTTCAAACTGAATTGTGACAAAGCTACCGGTAAAAAAAAAAAAAAAAAAAAAAAAAAGTTTCCCAAACAGGCAAAAACCGCAATTTTTTCTTTCTTTTTTTTTTAAATACTAAAAATAAGCGAACGCGGCTTTTCAAATCTTTTTCAATTATGATTAGAGGAAATTGATATTGTACCACAAAACTGGAAACAAAATGTGGTCCTTGAAACAATGGCAGTTCAAATGACTTGGCATGGTGTTTGTCACAATATCAAGGGCAGCATCAAAATAAGGCAGTTATTTCCACCATTATTTTTACCCTGCCTTATTTCGTTGCCGGTACTTTCCAAACTTTGTGAAAAAGAAAAAAATATAAACTGATGGGGCCCACGGAAATTCCACACTTGTATCGTTTATCTGTTGCATATTGCTGACATGCTTAAAAAAATTCTCATTCTATGAATGTCCGGCGCTAAGTCAAACCCCAGGATTACTATTGTACAATCTTAATTCAAACAAACATACTTATCTGGTTATTAATGTAGTTTCAGAAAATCTGGCTATCGAGGTCTATCTTTAAAAGCCTTGTAGGAGTTTGTGAGACTTTCATTCTATGGATGTTTTGAATGAATGAATGAATGAATGAATAACATTATTATTATTACTATTATTAATAATAACAGCAACAACAATACCACCACCACCACCACCACCATCTTTACATACTACACTTTCCTTCTAAATTTTCAAGTTACTTTTCATTGCATTGTATCTTCAGCGATCGAGCAGCGATTCCATCTTTTAAAAGATTGGAAAGTGATGACGTACATACGAACACGAAATTCCTTTAGTTTAGCATATTATACAAATTTTAAATTGTAAAACTTTATAAAAGATACGAGTATTTGAAAAGGAAATGTTAAACAATTCGGTGGCGAGTTGTATCCCTTGTAAACTTTAACATCAACACATTTTGACTTCAACTATTGTAAATAAATCGAAATTCAAAATGATAAAAAAAATAAAAGTAACAAAATAGATGCCATGTCTTCATTTTCCACCATTTTGAATTCAAGATGGCCGCTATTTAATTTAGTGAGGAGGGCTTACTTTTGTGCCAATAACCTTTCTCTGTATTGATTAATTTCAATCAATTTCCTCTCATTTTGTACGATTATGATCAAGATAATTTATTTTAAATAAAAATAAGGTATTGCTATTTTCACAATGTTTTGACTGACATAACCTCCAATATTTTTCATCTTTTATTTTTTTTTTTTTTTTTTAACTCGGAAGTTCCAACTGAACTCTTTAATCCAGGGGTAGACCGTTCTTATTCAGTCAGCGATGACTGGATAAAGGTGTTAATTATGGTTTTCTTATATATCGCCTGTAATGAGAATTGAACCATCAACCCCCAAAAGACTGTCGCTTAGAACTGGTTATTAATCATTACTTTTCTCAGTTGCATCACGTTCAGTTCCAAGTGAGTTTTCTTGAGGTTGAAGGTTCAAGCCTTAGTACAGGTGATAATGAAGAATAAGATAAATTAACATATCTACCCGGTCATGACTGATGGAATGAAGACAATCTACGCCTGTGAATTAAATAAAGGCTTTAGCTTAAAATTATGTATAGAATTCCAACTTCAAGATGCATCTGAGGAAGGTTGCACGTTACACCGACTAAAAAAAAAACAACAACATCCAAGAATAGAACAGTAGTCCGAATAATTCAACTTCTATTTTGCTTTGGAGTAAAATCTACCTTAGCCAGATTTTGAAATTTTGCTCTCAATTCAGGAAATGACGAGATCTTACTTGGAAAATACATTATGATAAATGCTTCATATGTTATTGTCACAAAGAATATTGTAGCCAGGCATTGACACCAATAGTTTCCCCTCTCATTTCATGTGAATCCAATGATTCTGCTGTTGGCATTGATTTCCCCGATATCTTTCTAGTTAGAATTCTTTTTAGAAAGACGTTGGGTACTTACAGGAGGAATAACGGGAAGGTTACTAACATCTCTAAGTAAAAGTGTTTCTGTGGAAAAAAAACTGGATTCGAACCTGGCACCCCCAAGTTGTCAGTCTGCATAGTTAACCACCGCTACCTTCACCTCCTCCAATGCAGAAATTTGACTCGGTTAACATAGAAATCAAGGTGTAATATTAAAATTAAATCTACAAAGAGAAGTAATTAAACGAAGATATGAATGAAAGATCTCCATTATCAGAAAAGTTCTACTTAAAGAATTTCATTTTATTGAAAATAAGATTTATTCTAAATATGGAACTTTATTTTAATATCTCTCATGAATTGGAGATTTTGGATAAAGAATTCAAAACTTAAATGTGACAGCAGAAATTTTAATTAGAAATTTCTTTGAGTGTGTAATCGGTTTCAAAGATATATTAATTTACTGAAATAGAATTCTTGTAGAATTTTAAAATGAATAAATTGGATGGATTCAGAATAAAAAAAGAATGGATTCTTCAGTCAACTATTTGTAACGTTGAGTGTATATTTCACGTTTCGGTCGATGCAATCTTCGACATTCAGCTGTATCTTGTCAAACTCAAATCTTTCTGTCGAACTCGGGAATCTGCACGAAATTTTGAATTTAACCCTTTATTTAATCCACGAGGGTAGCATGCTCTCATTCGGTCAGCTCTGATTGGGTAAAAGTCCTAAGCAATTTGCAATTGTATTTTGAGTGTTATCCGCACAGAGGAATTGAGCCTTAAACCTCCATAAGAGTAATTTTACAACTGAATTTTACCAAATACTCTGTAAAGTTACACTCTTCTGGAGGTTGAAGGTTCAATCCTACGAAGGTTGGGGGTTATATCGTTATGAGAACATCCAAGGTGAGACAAGTAGTTCAAAGAATAAAAATATGAATCTTTTCTCATCTAAAAAATTCAGAAACGTAAGCAAAATGGATTTACTAGAAGATTCTGTAAATCTGATCAAATATTAAGAGAATTTCATCTGTATATGTAGGGAAAATTGTAGCGTGCATGATTAGCACAGGTGTCATTCGCTTAAGAAAAGAAAGAGAAAAGTCCTAAACTCGAAACCTGACCGACAGGAGACAAAAACATATCTTATGCAAATTGAGACACGGTCGGGGTTTACAATATAAAAAGCCAGCATTTCTTCAGTTGAGAACGATTCTTTTTTTTTTTTTTTTTTTTGTCGGCTCGACATCGGTACGGTGTATTTTGCAATCTGGTGTCAGTTGAAGAAAGCTTGTTTGCGATAACGTTGAAATTTCCTCTCATTTTGTACGATTATGATTAAGACAATTTATTTTAAATAAAAATAAGGTATTGTTATTTTCACAATGTTTTGACTGATATAACCTCCAATATTCTTCATCTTTTTTTGTGTGTGTTTCGACGCAATGAACTTGACGATCTCAAAATCATTCCGCTTTTTCTTTAACTCAAATATTCGACGATTAGAGTATACTGTGTGTGTGTGTGTGTGTGTGTGTGTGTGTTAGAACAGAGCCAAAGAACGGCGAAAGGTAATTAAATATATAGCTATAAAGAAGGGTGGACTACATAACTAACACCAGTCGTTCCGAATATTGCACATATAAGATCAGCTCAATATTTTAGTCCTCTAGAGCTATACTAGACTAAAAGGTGGAATTAATGATTTTAATGAATTAGTATTAAGTTCATTTACATGTTCGAAGAAATCAAAACAAAAAAAAAAAAATAATCAAGAATAGTGTACGATCGTTTCAGAGACATTATATTTATTTAGATACTAGCGGAGGTACCCGGCGTTGCCCGAGTGTTTGTTTCCGGGACGGGGGGGGGAAGTTTTAAAAAATGTTATGGTAGGTAAGTAGGAAGGATCAAACCCGGAGTCATGAGTAAAAGTAGGAAAATAAAGTGTGAAAAAAAAAACAAACATCTGCAACGTTAACAGTTCGGCCACCAAGAAAGTCCATTCCAGTTGTTTACGAAAAAAAAAAAAAAAAAAAAAGACTACGGTAGGTCGGCGCGAACGTGAAAATATAATGTGAATTGTCCAGCACGCTAACCACTACGCCACAGAGCACTGCAGCTTAGTTTAGTGATTTTAAATAACTTCACATGAAAGAACTACGAAGCCAAACCGGTGTTCTCTTCTCAACTATTCCTTGTGAACGATCCCCAAACGGTGTTAAGTGGTGGCAGGGGGAGGAGGAATTTATTAGAGAGAAAATATTTTACCACTTCCATTGATCTTAACCGATTTTGGCCGTGACTTCTCAACAGAAAAAGTATAGAAATCTAAGATTATCGAGGAATTTGAGAAATAATAAGCCTATAACACACCTCAGATATTGTTCTGCCGTTTGTGCATATTATATTTGCATGAAATATCTTTATTTTTAATCCTATTAATGTCAAAATCAGACGAGAAAAAATGAGTTCATTTTATTTATATAGATAGCAGAAGAGAAGAGATAATATGCTCATCAGCACAAAGAGAGGGAGGGGAACATGTAAATTAACGTATACCAATTCATTAAATTCACTGACCTTACATTCTACACAGGCACACACATTTTAAAATGTTACAGAAGGTCAGAAAAACATTGGTACCGTCGGTTTCAAATTCAACATAAGAGGACCAGTTTATGAGCGAAAAAATTATTGAATTTTCTTCAGGCTTTGTTTATATCTATTCTCAGTGGAAATGACGATTGCGCGTTGATTTCTTATGCAGATTGTAATCATGTATGTATGTATATATATATATATATATATATATATATATATATATATATATATATATCAGGTTGACAAAGTTCTTGCGGGTTTTTAACTTTTAATTCAGATGAACATATATTGCCTCAAACAAAAATTTATTGATCGAAATAAGCACTATCAGAATCAATGCAAAACAAGTGTACTTATGCAAGTAACGTAAAAATCTTGCGTTCTACTGGCGATGAAGTCACTGAAAGCGTTTTTGATATCGTTTAGGTCTTTGAAGTATTTCTCACGCAGAAAGTCGAGATACTAGAAAAAGTGGTAGTCAGTAGGTGAGAGGTCTGGAGAGTATGGCGGATGAGGCAGTCTAATTCATTTAACTTCTGTAGGGTCGATTTAGCAAGGTGTGGTCGAGCACCGTCGGGGAGGAGAATTAGGCCTTTTCAGTTGACTAATATTGGGTGTTGTTGTCGAAGTTTCTGGTGCATTTCATCTATTTGATGACAGTATTTCACCACCATAATGATTTTGTCTGCATTCAAAAATTAATGGAGGAGACCAGTCACAGACCACCAAACAGTCAGCATGACCTTTTTTTTTATGCTTTGCAAAATATCATGAAGCTTCATTGGCATCTAACCATTGAGAAGAGCATCAAACACATTATGTTTTTCGTTCTTTTTTTTGGGGGGGGGGGGGTATTTCATTAACAGTTTTTCCGTACACCACCGCCCCCTCCCCAATGTAAACAGAATTTTTGTGAAATGGTAAATGTTGGCGCGTTACTTACGGAAAAACGGTTAATTAAACTGCAGAAGCACCTGTTAAACAACACAAGTCCTATAATTGAATACCCCACCTAACGAAAAACATAAAAATATGTTTGGTGGTTATGTTTTTGTAAACTGCTCATGAAAACTTTAGCTCAATTAAAAAGCATTAAAACTACGTAAGAAAAAAAAAACAAATCACATTTTTTTTAAAACTTGATTTGAAATGACCGCTTAAAGATTCCTACGCGATATAAAACACCCCACTACACCCGTTCGCACGCGAACGTATCATGTAAGAAAAACACTACCGAAGGCGGTAAAATGGCACAAAATAGTCCCAAGGTCTAGGGGTTCATACCATGCAAACGGTAAATTTGCGGCGGGTTCAATTATCAGATTTGTTGTCAGCAACCTCGAATATCCCTAAAAAAACAAATTAGAGTGATCGGTGTTCTGTTATAGCGTAAGGTAATATTTACCAGTGGTTTATTTCTATATTTATTTTTATTATATAATTATATACTTATCGTCCTTTAATGTTTATTCTTATTTAATGTCTTAATTTACTTCTTTATTTCTATATAAAAAAGTAAATTTTTGGTAATTATTTATTTCTATTGTTAAATAAGTCATTTATTGAACTTTCGAAATTGCCTCCACCTTAATGCGATTTCTGACAACCTCTTTATTTTTTGTTAGGGGTTGGGAAACATTTACCTATGCTCACATCGCGACTGTGATACCAGGCATTGGTGAATGTCGACCAAGCCCTTACAGTCCTTTAGTTGAATGGCTCTGAGTGGCTAGTTAGTTTGCTAAGTTAGGGTTCAAAAGATTAAAAAAAAAAAAAAAAGTTAAACTTTTTTTCCTTTTTTAATAAAATTTTCACATTTATTTTGCTTTTGTTGTGCAAAGAAGTTACAAAAGAAATGTTTAATTGCTTCATTCGTATTTAATGTAAATTTCTAAAAAGAAAAAAAAATTAAATTCACTTACCGCATTGTTCTATTAAACCTTTTATTGTTTAAATAAACTTTGCTTGTTTTATTTTTAAAAAATATAAAGGTTGATAAGACATTTTTCATTTACTAATGAGATTTTTCATTCATTTACTAATGGAAGAGTGTCGATAAAAAAAAATTAAAGAAAAAATTTGCCAAAAGATAAGCCCCCTCCCCTTTTAAGTCATCAGTAGGAAAAAAAACACTGATTTTTAACATGATTTACTCGCAATGAGAGCACTGTAAAATCTTTTTTCTCTAAGGTTTAAGTATTCAACTTTTTCATGGACTTGACATAGTTTGGCTGTTTTATACATAAATAAACTTCGCTCACAAATGAAAAAAATGTTACTTCGCGGCCCCTAAAGTTTCGCAACAGTGCAAACATAACTAATCATGGACCTAAAAGTTTTGAAACAGGCAGCACCTATGTAGCGTTTAAAGTAGTTAATAAAATTTTTGTACACCATTAAATATGTTATGAAAAGTTCTATGACGTTTTTATGATAAATTTTTGACAGCATTAATCTCACTTCAAACAAACAGTTCAACTAAAAATATAAGAGAATCATAATGAAAGAATCGTAAATCTAAAGTATTTTTTAACGATGCGATTCCGATTCCCCCAAAATACACGATTTTTACGATTAACGATTCCAATTAATCATCCCACCACTAGTGGATACCCACTGTAAAGGTGCCTGCGTGTGAACATTTTGTGGCAATCTCAAACTACACCTCTCTCTAGTCAACATTGTTGGATACCAGTAGCAAGTGGAGGTTCCAGACGACTGGAAACAATGCTGAGATAAGCGGAAAGTACATACAGCGCCTGAAATTCCCAAATAGTCACTCATCTGGTACTAGCCAGGCTCAACGTTGCTTAACTTCGGTGATCCAATGAGAACCGGTATGTCAATGTGAGTAATTATATATATATATATATATATATATATAAAACCCTAGCTGGTTTCGCCGATCCGTTATCGCTGTAAACTTCATTGCTTAAAATATTTGAAACATTAATTTAAAATTAATCCTTGTGCGAAAGAGCAGGACACAAAATGTTTGAAATAATAATAATAGAATAACAATAACAAAGACTTTTGCTGGCGAGGACTACTATTGACCATAACCAGTTATAAAGTCCTTTTGAAATTTTCATCTCTATTTTTCTCATTATGTACTGAACATTTCTTAATGAAACCTATATGAAATATGTTCCTTATTAAATTTTAAAGATTTTCTATTCTGAAAGAAGTTTAAAAAAATTTCATCTAAAAATATTATTTTAAAGTTTTTGTTAAAAAAAAATTCAGATTTTCTCATTATTCAGACCTGTATTACAAAGAGGGAGTTGCAAAAAAATGAGTTGTGGTGTGAGGAGCAATACAAACTGAAATGAAGATAAGGAGAGTTTTAAAATATAATCTTAAGATAAGATACAAGTTAGAAAAGCAATTCATCCAAGGCATGAAAATTGTTGAACAAAATGTTTTTACTATAGGCTTTAAAAATAAAGGTACAAGATTCAATTTGAAATTTATTTATCTTCAATTCAAAGTGCACTTTTATAAATTTTACAAAGTAAGGTATAAAAATTTAATTTTAATCAAAAAATTACCTTGGATTACCTTGGATTTATTTTATGTAATGTGCATTTTGTTGCAATTTAAAGACATTATCTTTCATCTAGCAATTAATGATATAAATATAAAATTTTCAATGATTTTTTTTATGTCCCCGATAGTAGCCTCCTATTTCAAAGTGGCACTGTGCCTTGTTTGGTGTGAAAATTGATTAAAAAATTTTTAAAAAAAACTACTTAATTTACGTGATTTTGGAATGTGACATTTTCGTTCCATGTCGAATACCTACAAAGCTTTTTTTGTGTATTAGACTGAATTCTGGACAACAACCAGAAAAAAAGAAGTTCTTTAGTAACTTAGATCATTGTGCTAAAAATTACTTAAAAGTTCATGAGGGTTCAACTGATTCAAATCTTGCAGTCCGCCCATGTCTAACTACACACATCCAACCTAACCCCCTTCGACAACTGACCCTTCAAATGTCCTAAATATTCCCACTTCAACTTTCGTTCAAATTGTTTAACCAGTCATAAGTTATATCCAACCTACTAACAATATAATTACACCCAACAGATAAAAATATAATCTTTCAAGTAACCTTGCTTTCCAGGTTCATATCACCATCCAACGGAGGAGGAGAAGGGGGAAATAGAAGGAGGGTGGAGTCCAGATTGAGTCACGTATTAGATAACGAGCTAGTTGGAACCCCCATCCCAAAGCAGACATCGTTTGGACCCTTTAATAAATGTAATAGGCTGAACTCATAACTTTAAACGCAATATATATATATATATATGTGTGTGTGTGTGTGTGTAGTCATTCACATACTGTACTGTTTCACAGCTCATTAGTGCAGATAGACAAGCAATTACCTCAAGCTAGAATCGGAACTCAACTACGTAAACGACAGTTGGCGCTTCTGTTGCTATGCCTGGTAGTAAATTAACAATTTTTTGATATTGTTCAAACGCTTAAGCTCAATTTGTTTACACAAAGAGCATAGTTTAATCACTTCCCAATATGCTCAACACAAAACAGGGAGCATTATAGTCATCCACATACAGCACCTTTTCGCTGTATCACAGTTCATATAAATTTTTAAATTCATATTTTCATATATATATATATATATATATGGTTTCATCCACAAAAAATAATCAATACAAACTAGCCTCAAGGTTGGGGGAGGGAGAAGAAAAAACAAAAAACAAAAAAAAAACCATGGTAGCCAGCTGAAAACGTTGCTTAGCTGGTCCTGGATCCTTGCCTTTATGTTCCCCACTGAAACCGAGATTGGCTAACGTGTTTATTTTTTTGTTATTGTTTTGTTTTTTTGTTTTTTGTTTTTCTTGGAAGGTCACCACTTATTAAGGACCGGAAACCATTCGAGGGTAAGGGTTAAGTGTTAGGTAAATGGTGAGAGAAAATTAGGCATAGTAGAACTTTGGTAGGGCTAGATTATCTAAATGGACGATTCAACAGGAATTTATTGAACACAACCATGTTATAGTTATCCGGGAAACAGACAAACAGTATTGAGTTCTACAGACAGGTCTAGGAACGAAATTCTACTCATGGAATTTTTGTTTAGTTTTGGGCACAAATAGGGGTTGAGGAAAGTTGTTGACAGTTGTTTTAACTAGGCAAGTATTTGTTGTGAACTGTTTATGGTGAGGGATCACAGATTTGATTCTGTGATGGACCGTCACACCTGATAAGCATTTGTGCAGGACATGGTAAATTCTCTGGGTGGAGCCAATCCAACCGCTCCAAGATGAATGCTGAAACAAGTCGGAATGTATAACAAAACTAGTGTACCAGCGCTCCATCAAAACTAACAAGAAAAAATGCCCCGCCAGTGTTTACACTGGCTATCTATCTAGATATATATTACTAAAATATCTTTTTTGTTCTGCAGGGGAGTCATTGCTTATCAAGGCTATGCGACCACTCAAGGATAAGGGCTAATGAGTGAACACCATGATGAACTAATGGTAGAAATTGATTAGAAGGATGGTTCACTAAGAATTTGATTATGTTAGACTTCAAAATGCCCATGCTTTAGTCAGCTGGGAAACAGCTCCACGGTATTGTGTTCAACAGATGGTCAGCTCTAGGAAAAAAGCTTTGCTCATGGAATTCATGATTAGTTTTAGGCACAGATAGAGAGTAAGCCAGTGATTATAGTGAAGCAAGTGTTTGCATGAATGTTTTACAAGCGGGAGGGAGGCATAGATTGAAGCTCAGCCAAACACCTGCCATGAAAATAATTTGAGGATTGTCAGCAAGTTAGCTTTTCAGAAAAAAATTATTTCTAAAAATAATTTTTCAACAAAAAATACACTCATCATTGACTTTTTTATCATAGGATTTGAGAATTTCTTTCCAAATTCAATGCAGTAAAATTTGAGGTGGTTGTCCGACTTGCTATTTATTTGATTTCTTGTCCCTAACTCTCATCACTTGAAATTGCATGCGTTTTACTTGCTACCTTTTGCATGATTGGATGCAAGCATATGTTTATTTATGAATACACATTGGTTGATAAAATCAAAACAAAAAAAAATCGTAAAGATTAAAATTGGGTGCGAATTACAATCGACATCAACGACTTTTATTCACATAAAAAGCCAACATCAAATTCTGGATTCCACCCAAAACTCATTCTTAAAAAAAAAAAAAAAAAGACAAAAACTAAGGGAATAATGCATTAATAATATTTGTTTTAATCTTTTTGCTTTGGGTTAAAAAAAAAAAAAAAAAAAAAAAAAAAAAAAATCCAAATTAACAATATTCAAGATTTTACTCAAACTCCAATATGCCCCCCCCCATTTTATTTTATTTTTTTTTTTAATATGACTAAGTGTCTTTCCCTCAACATTAATTTCCAGTTTGTCTTCCACCACAAAAAGAAATCTCTTATAAATAAGGTTTTAGTATAGAACCGTTAAGATACCATATATCATTATCATATTTGGTTTAACGTTTGTTTTACATGCTGGCATGTGTTGTATGACTTAAGAAATCAACTTTCAAACTGACCTATCACTGGCCAGGTATTTTTATTTTTATCATTCCTCTTTTTCAAACGCATTTTTATCACTTCCTCCCATATTTTCCTTGGCCTTCCTTGTGAAACGTTTCATTTTGTGAGGGTTAATAACACATTGATGGATTTGATTTCAGAATCAAGGATAAAGGTTAATGGGTGTCAGGTGAAACAGCACCATGATGATCGATGATGGTGAAAATGGGAGGAAATTTATTTCAGAGGACAGCTCATCAAGAACTTGTTTACTTGAAAATGATCATGTTCTACTCAGCTGGGAAGCAGCTTTGCGGTATTGTCTTCCATATACGAGCAGTTCTGGAAGAAAAAAAATGCTCTACTCATGGAATTTTCGTTAAATTTTTGACACAGAGAGCAAGGGAAATTGTTGATAATGGTTTTAGAACCTGCAAATGTATGGACGCTTTGAATCGCAGACTGGCTGGGCAAGGAAAACTTAGATGTAAGTGATTGGACAAAACCATGCGACGGAATTTGGAGACAGTTGATCTGAGCTCTAAGGACTGGAGAGTGAGCTTGTGAAATATTAAAAACGCTTGACCCCCCCCCCCGTCCCCCGATGCCCGTGGACAAGGGAAAAGTAACATTAAATGGAGAGAGGGAGAGAGAGAGAGAGAGAGAGAGAGAGAGAGAGAAAAAAAAAGAGAGAGAGAGAAACAGACAGACAGACAGATGCACCGTTTTGCAAGGTCCATTCTTTAACCTGAAGATCGTGTACAATAAATGTTTTAGGAATATTTTCATGTGAATGATATAAAAGATTTTGAATGTAAACTGAAAAGCAAACAATATTATACATAAACAGGGGGTACATTTTACACAATTCGCTTTATTGGATGTGTGCAACCACGTGCCCCCCCCCCTCCCTCCCGCTTGACAACAATCGCCGACTCCAGTGTCGTTTGCTGTGGATTTCTTCTGTCTTCTCATTCTGACCATATCACTGTTTCTCACACATTATCGACTGCAGAGGGGGCGAGTTAGGGTTCACAAGTATAAAATAATAAACAAGAGAAAACGCAGAGAATACAAACCATCGTAGAAGACGACCCTCCGAATGCTAAAAGTTCCATATTTACGTAGTCTGTCAAGGACTCTGTCATTGACGTCAACTCCTCTATCTGCTACCTTCGACTATCTCCAACTGTAAACAGTCCTCAACTATTAACTCAATGTTCGTAAACTGCGCTTAACAGTCATAAATTGTTGCAAAACTCACTGCCATTCCTAAAACTGTTCATAAACAAACTCTAAATATATCAACTTCTATGGCCGATGTTTTGTTCCAGTTACTGTCACACCTTGATTAATAATCCTATTTCAACAGCCTTTGTGTGTCTTGGCGAACAACTTTCTCCCCATTGTCTTTTTACTAACCTCACTTCCAATCTGTTGATCAACCTATTCCTTTTTTTTTTTTTTTTTTTTTTTGCACTTTCTAACAATTTTCTTTAGGGCCCCATCACATACGTCGATAGTATCAGAAATGTATAAAAGACTCGGTAATTTTGCAAAAGGTTACCAATATTGGTTGAAATGTAACTGATTGCGATGTTGTCTAATAGGCTATAATCCTTTAACCAGTTAGTAAATGAGCTGATGACCCAACAGCGTTTCTCTTTTGAAATGGTAAATCGCAAATATAGAATGCGAATTATGTTGACATTGACTTCGTCATCAATAACAAGATCTGTGATAAGCCTGGGACCTGTAGCATCAGCAGAAGACTTTAATCGGTCAAAGCATACTAGTCTTTGACAGTGTTTGGTTCTGCTGTTTCGTTTTATAACACATCAACCTTTTTAGGTATTTATTTAATGTCGAATCCAGTAATTTTATTAAAAAAAAAAAAAAAATTATGCTTCAAGTTCTTTATATTTTCAAATATTTATTGATGGTGTTTAGTTTGGTTGTTTTGTTTTATGTTTCACTTTCCCGGGTGTTTGGAGGTGCGTGTTGAGAAAAAAAAAAAAAAGTGGTATTAGGTAGGCAGTCTCGAAACCATACCATGAAGGAGAAAAATGATGTGAAAAAAAAAAAAAAAAAAAAAACGTGACGTCTTTGCTGTTGTGCCCATCGCCAAAACCAAAAGTGACGAGGGTTTAAATTAAGGCTAGTCAATCAAAAAGATGACTTTCGAAAATTCGGTGAAAAAGTGACCCCTCTCTGTAGAAAAGTACACAGTTGAGGGTGAAGAAATAATTGTTTTTAACCATTTTTTTTTATATATTTGTCTGAAGAGTTGAGCTTCAAAACGATTCAGATCTCGTGAAAATCGTCGCCTCTATCAAAAGTTTTAGACAAACATACATACATACATACATACATTTAAACAGACAGGTGAGATTTATATTATAGATGGCATATAAACCCATTTTGGGTTATGTTTCAAGTTCTTTCTATCTTTAAATATTTACTTGCGGTGTTTTTTTTTTTTTGTATTTGACTTTGAAGATCATAATTAAGATTTGCAAAAGGAAAAATTTAAAAAAACAAAACAAACAAAAAAAAAAAAACAATGTTTGGTGCATTTTAAATTAGAAAGCCAATATCTTCATACAGTCACGAGGGACAGATTTGTATTCCAGTTGATCATCATATAGATATTGGTCCCTACACTTCAGACCTTCTCAACTGCTTTGGTCTATGTGTCACACTGGGCACCATCATAAATTGACTTGGCTCTTTGAACGCCTTTCTCTTGCCATTATTCAAGGACACGCCTTGAGCCTACTCTCAGCCTGCTAAAGCAGCAAGACGTCAGATGAAACTACTTAATGTTCCAAATATCGGCTTTTTAAATTTGGCAGTCCAAAAAGATTTAGAATATCGCTATATAATGGAACCCTACGTCAGTAAATAGAGATTATGTTAACTAGTATGAATTTCGGCAAGGGTTACATTAAGTACATGTCAAGAAGTAAGAAAATTTTAGAAGGAATTAATTTTAGCCTTTCTTTCATATATTGTGAAAAAAAAAAGGCTAAAAATCTAGTTCAACCCAATATGTGTGTAACGTGAAAATCTGGATGAAACAAAACTTTAAAAAATATTTATTACAAATAAAATACATTTTTTTTCTAGAAAGTTAAAATACGTATTATGTGGATTGCTCGAACTTCCATTTTAATGGCGTAGTGAATAAGATACATGGTAAAATTCAAGTTGTAAGTTACACTCTTCTGGAAGTTGAAGGTTCAATCCTCAGTATGGGCAAGACTCAAAATACAATTGCGAATTACTTAGGATTTCTACCCAGTCATGGCTGATTGGAACAAGAACAAGCTACTCTCATGAATTAAATAAAATAAAGATTCTGCCAGATTCCAGAGTTTGACAGAAAGACTCCCAAGTTCAATAAGATACACCTGAAGAATGTCAGAGGTTACAATTGAGCCAAACATTTGAAAATGGCACTCAAGATTAGAACAGTAGCCTGAAGAATCCAAATAATACAAATAACCATCTCAAATCTCAAAAATTCAGAAACAAAATCAAAATATTAATTTATTGCGAACTACTATCCTCATCTTTATTAGTTGTTTCACGATGTTTCGGCCAACTATACAGTAAGGAAATTCAGAGTTCCTATCCCATCGCGGTTACCACCTGACGAAGGCCAGAGGAATAGTTGGCCGAAACGTTGTGAAACAACAACTAAAAAAGATGAGGATAATAGTCCGCAATAAATACTCATCTCAATAATGAATTCCAATTAAATAATATAAAGTTAAAATAGTTTTAAATTTCTATTCAAAATTAAATCTGAAATTAAATGCAATCAAACGAGAAATACCCACGACCTGACTAGTAACAAAATCCCACCCCTTCCTTACAGAAACAATCTTCTACTGATTACTTCATATTGCTTTGACATTCCCTTCCTGTTCCACAACAACATACGAAGATTTAAATGTAATATACTACCTAATTTCCTATGCATATTACCCCATGTAAATCTGGTCCCTATCACAGTAGCTCCTAGCGCATCAATAATAGTATAGATTTTTTTTTTTTTTTTTTTTTTTAGGTGGAAGGGGGTACAAAAATATTAAATTCTACTTGATAAAATACACAGAATAAAAAAAAAAAGGACATCTCCATTGAAAGAAAATAACTGTTTAATACACGTAAGAGTTAAGAGTCAACAGAAAAATCGATTTTATTCATAAATGAAAATTTTGCTCCGGAAATAGTGCTCATCAAAATTAGTTTGAAAAATGACTTCAAAAACAAAAATAGAAATGACTATATATAATACTTGGGTCGACAAATTTGGATCGTCATACTTAATTAAATAATGGTGTTCTGATTATTTATAGACAATCTCTCACACACACGCATGTGTTTATATATATATATATATATATATATATATATATATATATATAGTATGAAAGGGAGAAAGTATGGGGGAGGGATAAAATCGGGCATATTTTCTTTTTTAATTTTTTTTTTTTTTATTCAGTTTTTGTGGGATTGGAAATATGAATTATAATCATTTTTCCCTTTGGAAATCAACAATTTTAATTTCCTATCCAGAAATAAAAAAAAAAATGAAATAAAATAAAATAAAAAAGATGTCGAACACAGCAGGAACTAATTTCAATAAATGTGTCCAAGCTGTGAAAGTCAGGAATCAAATGCGCCAGAATAATATTAAAGCTCCATAGAGTTAATCAGGAATTCATGTCCGTTCCCACCCCAACAACATCCCCCACTGACAAAAAAAGAAAATCTGTATTTATTTGGATACAAATATCGACAAAATTTTGGGGTCATTAACAAAATTAGTTTATTTTGTTTTTTAGTAATAAGAAACAAAAAATAGGTGAAAACTACAAAAAAGAGCAAACAATAAAATCGACCCAGAAATGTTATTCAACACGATTTTTAATATTCAAAAATCTGCCTGTGCTGCTTTTGATGTCCAAAACATCGTGAATTTCTTAAAAAAGAAAAAAAAAAAAACACTAGTAGTTCAAAATAATAAATCAACTAGAGCCATAAAGATATAAATAATGGGTCTCTACATAAAAGATTTTTTTTAAAAAACGGTAAAGAAAATGGGCTGAAAAGAATGAGAACAATCCTCGCTTTTCTACCAAAAAAGCAGAAAAACATACTTGAAAATAGGATTTACAAAAAAAAAAAAAAAAAAAAAAAAAAAAAAAAAAAAGCAACAAAAATTCAATAAAAGTTGTTTTTCATGAGACAAATTTTTACAAAAGTTTATTCTTTCGGTTTTCCCCTTCCAATATGTTTTTCTTTAAATGAGTACCTTCAAAACAGATTCATTTAACAAAACATTCAGAAATGTTAAGAGGGAAAGAAAAAAAAAGTTAAGAAAAAAAGCAGCAGAGAAAGAATGAAAGAAAAGAGCAAGGGAAAAATCAAAGGGCAAAGTAAAGAAAACAAAGAAAACAAAACAAAAAAAAAATGCTCGAAAATGAAAAGGGGAGGGGGCAAACAAATAAGTTTTTTTAATATCTGATAAGGGGAAGATATTACAAGAAAGCAATAGATGGTTTTTAGATGCCCCAAAAAGATATATTTGGAGAGTTTGGGTGAGGTCTCTTAAGAACCAAGTACCTAAATAAGGCCCATTTTTGCCCAATTTCATTTTAACGTTTCATGTGGCAAAGTGACCAGTTCTCCAGAGAAATGGATTTAAGTAAAAACGAACACTTCAGATAACAAATCGTATAGGGCAAGAAGATAAAGGGACAAAGAGAAAAGGAGGAAAAGGGGTGAGAAAAGTTTATTAAGATAAGGGGTTCTGATTACATTCTTCAGTCTATGTAATGACAATTCTGGAAAAACAATATAAAGATGGAGGTCAAGAAAAGAAGAATGGGGATGACAAGGTAGAAGTGGGAAGTCGGCTAAAATAAACATCCTGACTAGTTTTGGAAAAAAGAAAAAAAAAGAAAGAGAAAGAAAAAGAAAGAAAATTCAAGTACTTAAAAATTGTCTACTTCTGACTGAATTGTCTATACTGACTAAATTCTGAAGCACAAAAGGAAGGAGCGACTTTTTGCGCTCCAGAATTTATTTTTCTACATAAACACCACTCTTCCATTTTGATAGCTTTTTTTAAAATGTTAGTTTTGGAATTTAAAAAAAAAAAAAAAAAATAGGAGGCCTTACTTTTGAAAGGATCCTCATACATTATTTTTATGGACAACATAGGTAGTAAAATAACGTCGCTTTACTTCGAATTTCCGTGCGTGTTTATGGTGTATATAAACACACTATGCAAATTAGCTAGAAAGATAGAGTCAGTCCTCCTCTAAATACTGACAGACATTAAGAAATATCACTGGGTGGTTGAATCAACAGGGAAAAGAGGTGAAACAAATACATAGCTAAGCAAGATGGGTAACTTGGTCAGTATGACCAATAAAAACAAAACAGAATCTATTTCAAACCTAAGATAATATTAGCATGTATTTTCTATAAAGCATGAACGAAAAATAATCTTAGAGAAAAAAAAAACGTATAGTAATTCACATTTGGTATAATAATCTCGATTATGTACGAAAACTAGGTCGCTTCCAGACTAGATAAAAGTGCAAATTAAGCACAATTTTAAGTTAAAACATTTTGCTAATGCTGTAAGAAATTGATATGCCTAACATGAAACAAAAATAATTAAAATAAAATAAAATGCATTGCAAGATTAACTGGTGTAATTGGATAAGTAAATTAGAAATTAATTTAATTTTTTTTTAAATGCAGTAAACATCTACTTACATGAAATGGACAGACTTATCATCTAGTGTCACAAGAAGTATCCCCTTCCTACCCCCCTCCCACGTCTTTCCCTCGACTTATAAAGTCTGGTGTCTTCGTTCTTATCTATGACCTGGTACAAGAATTGCAGAGAAAGAGACATTTTCTGTTTAAAACCGGCATAAAATCTCAGTAATTCCATGTCAAATCTACGAAATTTTTTATGCAAACATACCAGGGTTTTTTTTTTCCTTTCTAAATGTGCTATGATTAAAACCTTCATCACATGACTCAAATGTCATTAATTTTAATTCTTAAAGTCCAGTGGTTCTGACCTAAGGCTGTGACAACAGCATATTCTTTTCATTGTTTTGACTTGAGTATACATCCGTTCATATCTTGTTTTTATATCGACTGATATGGTTCTCGGTTGATAGAGTGTGTATTATTGTGTCGGGTATATACTTGAGAGTCAAAAGAATGAAAAGAATAGTCTGTCACAACCCTATTCTGACCTTTTGCCCTTTGCAAAAATTTAATGCACCTGACAAAATTTAAAACTTAATATTAATGGTTTTGCATCCCCATCAAAAATAATTTATATTTTTAAGTATTTGGATAAATCTAAAATGTATCATACGTATATTCGTCTTATCTTTTAGGTCAAATAAGACAAGTCCGTATTGACCTGAAGCTTTGACCGTCATTTTTTTTTTTTTTTTTTTTTTTTTAAATCAATAATTTTTTCTCCTGATATTTGCAAAAGATTCGTGGTGGAAAATTGTAGAATCCATTGCTAACAAAAAAAGCAATCTACTGAAAGAACCCAAATTCAAAATGGTGAATTTTGGCATTTGACACCACAGCTAAATTTTGATATTTCACATTATGATAAAGCAATAAATCTTTAGAAAGCTTTTCTGAAGTTTGGAGATGGGGATTAATTATTCATATTATTTGGATTCTTTGGACTATTGCGCTCATCTTGAGTGTTATTTTCACAACGTTTCATTCGAAGAAATATCCAACCTCCTTTATTTGTATCTTGTAGAATTCTGGTATCTCTTTGTCAAACTTAGAAATCTACACGAAATTTCGAATGGAACTCTTTATCAATTCGCAGGTAACATGCTCTCATTCCATCAGCCATGACTGGGTAGGAATCCTGCATTTTGAGTGTCGCCTGCACTGAGGATTGAAACTTCAACCTCAAGAAGATTGTAATTTTACAACTGAATTTTGCCAAGTACTTTATCCACTCCGTTATGAGCCTTTGCACATAAAGCTTGAAATTCCATGCAGATTCCTGAGATCGACAAGATACACCTGATAGAAAATCGGAGGTTACATTCGCCGAATCGTTGTGAAAATAACACTTTAGAAAGCTATGTTGGCGCTGAATAATATTTAAACCGGTTAAAGAAAATCAATATTATTTGTAATTAAATAATGACCGAATATTTTGGGGGGGTTGGGGGGACAACAGACATTTGTTTTTGTTTACATTTTTTTTATATAAAACAAGATTATGAAGAAAAGCAATAAAATGAAGATATTTATAAATGGATTTTAAATCGTGTTAACATCTTATCAGACATTAACATAGAAAAAAAATGTACAAATTTTTATGTTGGTGGTCAGTTGAGTTTTTTTTAGTCCATTAAATTCTAAAAATGTTAAATTGTCTACCAAAGTTTTGTTTTTATCACTCTTTTTCATCCCAAATAAACTTGGAACGTAAGAGGCTACCATTTGGTGTGTCTGACGGTGTCTAAGAGGGGACTATGGAGAGTTGTGTAGCGATATGTCTTCACATTACATTCAAACTTCTGTAGGTTTGTATAATCAGGGAAGCAAAAAAATAGGGAGGGGAATTCCAATATTTAGCAGTCTGAGGGGGAAAACTGTTAGAGTAGAAGGCTTTCTGGCATCAATTGATTTCAACAGTAAAGGAGTGGGATTTTGCTGCTTGTTGGTTTAGAATAGAAAAAATAAATATGAGTAAACAATTTTTTTGCAGTAAAAAGTAAAAATGGGTATCACAAACCAGCCTAGAAGTTAGTGTGCATAAATGGATAAACAATGAAATTTTCTTTGATTTTAATTTGTATAGTTTTTATAATTTTCATAAGATTAAATGTCAACAAATTTTAATCTGTTCTCTTTAGAAATGTATGAAGTCTTTCTCTTTCAGCATTAATATTATTTTCCTCCATTGCAAAACAATGTTACAAAATTTATTTAGATAGCTGAATTTGCTACCGAATTCTGACCATTCAAAGTTCGATGGAAATTAAAAATAAATGCTGACTTATATGTTCTATTTGTTCAGAAGCCAATTTTCACATAACTAAAAGGGATTCGAAACAAATGAAAGCCCTTACAAATGTAATTTCATCTTGTGGTAAATGAAAATGGATCGTAATGGAAGCAGCAATTATTAGATTAAGCTAACTTAAACATTGGGCAAAATCTCATTTACTTCTCGAAAAACATAGAAAAATGACACAAGCACAACTTTGAGTGTACATATAAGATTCATTTCAACAGCTAACAAATTGAATCTTTGTAATATGATTTAGAGCGCAGTAGAGATCAAGCTGTATTTTAGTTTTAATAGTAAAGCAAAAGAAAATATTCCATTGCCATTAATTACTAAATCACAAGATGGCATTATATTTGTGAGAATTTTTCAGCTTTTTTTTTTTTTTTTTTTTTTTTTTTTTTAAGTTTAAAACAAGTTTAACTACCATTTTTAGTAATAAATTATTTTTAAGGCTGATTCCTTTTTTTTTTTTTTTTTTTTTTTTTAAATCAATGCACACGATAGTGTGTGTCTGTACATATATAAAAAAAAAATATGACGGGACAGATTTTAAGTCATTTATCAATATAGAATTTTAAATTTTCTCAACAAAAATCCAAGTTTTAAACTAGTGAATTAAATTTTGGTTCAATTATTAAATTGTTTTTCTGTCTGTTTTTACATGATCGAAACCATTTCTTTATTGATTTACTGTAAAAAAAATTAATAATAAAATAAAAATAAATAGATAAAAACAGTTGGATCTCTAGTGTGCCCTGAATGATTACTTGAGTTCAATGTTTTAACTGTTGAAATGAACCTTATGTTTCTTAACAATAAAAAATTAAAGAGAGAACATTCTTAAAATGCATCCGTCCAACGTGTACGTTTAGCGGTGGAGATACAATTTCATACTAAAGCAAAATATAACAATGAACGGTTATCACACTTAAATGTGCGAGACTGGCCAATGAACTGAGCATTATATAGAGACACCGTTTTAAATAAGATGTATCCATTCAACTAGTGACAAAAATGCAATAGAAAAATGAAGCCCGCCCAGCAAAGCCAACCAGAGATGAAAGGACACACACATATATTGTAACGTTCTGTTCCGTTCTTACATGCTTTTGACTTGTTTTCTTTTTGAAAAAGAGGTTATTCTCGAAATATCAAAGACATTTACCAACCCGGTTACATTAAACAGCAAGTCCATATTTACTGATTTCTATATATGATTTAGGTGCTAATGCAAAGAGTGATCCGCGCTATTTTTTTTTTAAATCGTATTTCCAGGTTTAATTAAAGTTTTATGATATGTTTTTTTTCTCTTCAATTGTAAGGTTAAAGTACAGAATAGGTACAAAACACCCTTCCCATGTTAAGAATGGCTTTTTAAATAATTACCTTATTTCAGCACGGATCACTCTCTGCATGAGTACCGTGATTTATTTTGAAAATTAAATAGATGTACAATGATTTATAAAAATCAACAAGACCTTCATTTGTCTGTTTTTGTTCATATTTCACATTACTTCCAATACCCCGGTATTCTGCATTGCCACAGCCTTGTTATACATTTGTTATTTGCCCCCCCCCTTTTTTTAAGTAGAAATGATAAACAAAAACTAGTCTGCCAGTGGAGAGGGAGAGAGTTTGGTTTTGTTTGGCATGCCATGCATCGACGCGAAAGAAGGCATCAATTTACCTGCAGCATAAAGAATTTAAATGAGAACCCACATTGTGTGTAACTGTAGTTACAAAAAAAAAAAAAAAAAAAAAAAAAAAAGTTAGTACGAATACAACCAAAATCTCGCATTAATCAGCTGAGGTTTTTAGACAGTCCTTCTTAAGGGTTTATATTTGGGTAAGGTATTTGGGGGATAGAGCCGATTTAGGGAGACATTTTCAGTGAAGCTTGTTTTTAAGTTTATAATTAAATTTTAGGGCGTGAGAGAAATGTTATGATAAACACAAAAAGAGTTCAAAAATAAATTAAAAAAAAATTATATTTAAAACGGATGTTTACATAGATAGAAAACCAGAATGTTTAGTAATATTTTTAGAGCCCTTGTAGAACACAGGGGTAAGGGGGGGGTCATTAGCTGAGATATGTATAAATTTACCTGCAGCATAAAGAATTTAAATGAGAACCGTATATAATTTAAGGGCCGTAAATCACATGGGTCTCAAAATCGTAATTAAAACTTATCCATTCAATTATACAAACTATAATCCATTAAAAGTTATTAATAAGAGTTAATGTTCAATTGTTGTTCATATTAGAAAGAAAGTTCAGCGAGAAAGATAGGAATAATATAATATTTAGTGTTCTCTTGCTCATAACTTTGGAATTTTATGTCATCCAATAATTATTTCTATATGAAATGGTATTTTATTCTGAGACTTGGGATTTTTTTTTTTTTTTTTTTTTTTTTTTTTTGCTAGACCTATACAAAATTCAGATTTATATTTTCAAGTTTTTTTTTTGTTTTTTTTTTACAGAGGTGTCACCACCTATCAAGGCCTGAAGGCCACTAGAAGATAATGGTAAATGAGTGTACGGTGGTTATCAGACAACAGCGTAGCAATGGTGAAAATTGGGTATAACTTGATTATTTAGGGGGCGACTCTACAAGAACTTGTTTATATTGGACTTAAAGATGATCATATTGTAATAAGTTTCTACACCGTTTTTAATGATCATACGATATGAAAGAGCTAATGAATTGTGTGTGTGTGTGTGTGTGTGTGTGTGTGTGTGTGTGTGTGTGTGCGTGCGCGCGCGGGCATGTTCGTTAATGTTTGCATGCATATGCTTATGACTGTATATACGAGTTGAGATACAGCAAACCCAAGGCCCAGAAAAGGGACAGAGGGGAGGAAGCTGAAACGATGTCATGGATTTCTGCTGAACTGTTTATTGAAAAAAAAAAATTGACTTTTTATGCATTCAAACGATAATTTTTTAAAACTATTCTGTGAAATGCATCTGATTGGCTTGGATTGTTTTTATTAATTCGGGCAAGTGTATGCGCAGAAACCATTTTAATCATTTTCATTTTGGACAGCGAAGTGTAAACATGGCCGCCACAAGTTAATTAGTCAGAATAGCATAGACACATCACAGACACAGGCCAGGATGATTAAAAAGTGATGAAATTTGCATAGACAAATACAAATTTAATTCGGACACGTGATTTAAGCATCTTGTGTACAATGAAAGCAAGAACGTGTTTAATAGTCGGACAAAATGCATTATTACACCGTGTACGAGTGATTGACTATTTGTTGCTATGTTGGTCGTTGATTCTGACGATGCCAGTTGTGTAAAAGAGTTTCAGCGGCAAATATGTCTTTTCTGTTTTTCAAAGTTAAAATTGATAAAAATTATCCAACAATGACTAAACTTATAATTTCACGCCCATTAAGCAGAGTACAATATGATATGTAAAATCCAAAAGTTATTACTAACATGAACAAGAGTTATATTACAATGCAAGAAAAAAAAAATCTATGTATCTCTCTTGTTATACTAATAAAAAGAAGTCGACATTCTTAGATCATTTGTAGATATTTATACAGACGACAGTACCATCTATGGCAACACTTTAAAGACCGACAATGACCAAGATCTCTTTTCTGACCTTGAGCACGTAGTGCAATGGGGAAAAAGGTGGCTGGTTAATTTTAATGCATCTAAAACCAAGCTTATCTCTTTCAATCAACGCTCTGGCCCCAATTGAAATGAATGGCTTTCGTCTTGTTTGACAAGCTTCTAGAGCTGACCTTTACTCCTGATTTTAAATGGAGCACATACATCAAATCCATTTCCAAGATTGCTGAAAAAAATGGTTGGATCATTCTACTGCTCCAGTAGATATCACACTGCCGATGCATTCCTCTACCAAGTACGTCCTAGGATAGAGTACTGTTCCTACATATGGGTAGGAGCTACTTGGAGCAACCTATCCTGCATTGACAGGGTTCCAAACTGGCTCTGAAACTTAGGTGATGCCCTTTTCTCTTTCCTGCAACCTCTTTCCCACAGAAGAGACGTTTTGAGCCTGTTTCTGTTCTATCATTATTTTCATGGCAAGTACTCGTCTGAACTCTAATCTAGGGTCCCTCTTGCCAAATTTTCACAAAAAAACACTTGCCTAGCTACAACTGCTATCAACAATTTTCCCCACTCTCTATCTGTGCCTAAATCTAAACAGATTCCATGAACAAAGCTTCTTTCCTAGAACTACTTGCTTGTGGAACTGTTCTGCTCGCTTGCCTTTCAATATGATCGTCTTCAAATCCAATGTAAACAAGTTCTTATTGAGCCGGCCCCTAAATAATCAAATTATACCTGATTTCCACCACTAACAATTACTACACTGTTTTCCTGATAACCAGCACTCATTAACCATTATCTTTGAGTGGCCTTAGGGCCTTGATAAGTGGTTACACCTCTGTAAAAAAAAAAAAAAAGGAAATTTGAAAATATAAATCTGAATTTAGTATAGGTTTAGCAAAAAAAAAAAAAAAAAAAAAAAAAAAATCCAAAAAATCTAAGAGTAAAATACAATATTATTTCATATGGAAATAATTATTGGATTACATAGATTCTAAAGTTATGAACAAGAGAACACTCGTATAACAATAATAAAAATATGTACCCCGCTCTCTCTCTCTCTCTCTCTCTCTCTCTTTCTCTCTCTCTCTCTCTCTCTCCTGGTATACTAATAAAAAGAAACGTCTGGATGTGCTAATTATTTTTAGGCTACAAGATATGGAAACTCTAAAATTTGAAATCTGAATTTTGTATTGGTTTAACCAACGAAAAAAAAAAAAAATCCAAAAACTTTTTAAACATCAATCGACAAGAAATTTATTTTTTATCGTCTGGATCAAATATCATTTTTAAAAAAGGTTGAATTAATTATGTCAGTGTCAGCATTTTTATGTGGTAATTCAAAGAGGTTTTCAAACATAGGAAATAATGTTCCCATAAATATTAAACTGAAATGTAATTATTTTTAATTTTGACGTATCTCACTACAGTGAAAATATGAGAAATGCCAACTTGTTAAATGGTCCTTATTACCTGCCACACATGCACGCATCTAACAAATTGGAAAATTAAATTGATGAAATTAAAAATTGAACAAATTACAATATTTATTGATCTATCAAAACATAAAATAATAATTATAATTAGGAGAAATTTTTAACCCACGGATTTTCAAAGATCAGCTCTTTCCATTAGAGGATAAACATTAGTAAAAAATATGCATTATTGGTTAGCATAAATTTGAAAAATATATAAAAACTTTGAAAAAAAAAAAAAAAGGCATTTTAAATAGAATAGCAGATTAAAAAAAAATCAATTAATTAATGAAGCCTAAAAATCAATTAATGAAGCAAAAAAAAAAAAAAAATCTGGAATCCAAATGTGAACTTTATTGTGTGAGTATATATATAATTCATTAAATTTTGAAAAATAAAATATTTCATGAAGTTCATTTTTATATATTTACAAAATTTTTAATAAAATTATTTAAACTAAAGAGTGTGTTCTTTTTGTTTTGTTCCTTACATAAAAAAAAAACTAATTTTATTAAAAAGTTTTGTAAATATGTTTAAAAAAAAAAAAACATTTGACATAATATAAATCTTGGTCGAGAAAATCTGAAAACGTTTGTTATTTTATATTTGTTTACAGGAGTCATGTGCGTGTGCAAGGGTCAAGGTCAAATCGGTGTCAATGAAAATTTGTCCTTTTGTTTTACTCTATCGATTGGGGTCCTTATTCTTATCATGGTTTTCTAATTCTAATATAATACAAATATTCCAAATTTTAAAGACAAGCGAAACACTTGTTAAGCTGTTCCTATTTAAAATGCCTCCCCACGGGACAGAGTCAGACACCAGGGTCGTTTTTTAATGTGGAGAAAAGGAACAAAAATAAAAATTGTCTCAGTCGTGAAGGATTTCTCATCCACTAACAGAACAAGAAATTGAAGTGTAGCATCTGAAGAACAGATACTACAGTTAGATCTTGTCCCGAAGGCCAGGTATTTATTTGCTCCCCCACCGAGCAAATTAGGCACAAGGCCGATTTTTAATGTGAGGAGTGAAGGGGAATTGGGGACCAACTCCTCGGGGAGTAGGGGAGCTGGATAATGACAATTGGTATGAAGGGTTGCCCTACATTGACCAAGGTCTTATATGTGGGGTCGCCCTCACATGTTCTTTGTTTGCAGTATCTGCTGGAACAGATACTACACTTGGATCTTTATATTTAATTTATTTCGTTTAAAGAAAAAATTACAATTAAAAAAATTCCAATATAAAATTAAAACGTTTAAAAAAGTAAAATCTCCAAAAGACAAAACAAATTTAGGCACAAGGCCCTATAAGATCTGAGGAGGGGAGTGTTGCAGGGTCTTTGTAACTAAAGTAAAAATTGGAGTCTTTGGCGACTTTACTCTTGACTGGCAACATTTACCACAATACCTCATTCACTCTGTGGACTCTAAACTAACTAATGAAAACCCCAGAGTTTTTGCAAAAAGGATATATATATACAATTTCTGTGTGTGTGTGTGTGTGTTTAAATAAAATGTGTGTGTGTGTGTGTGTGTGAAAAAAGTTCAATTATTAAAGTATTATATTAAAAATTAATGAGTCGATTAAAACAAGTGAAGCATGCATGGTCCCCTGTGAGTGCACAGTGAACAAAGCATAAAAAAATGACTAAGTTCAGCATTCCCCCCCCTCTTCCATTTAGACCCAAAAGTCCCTAGGGGACGTCAAATCCTAATGAAAATGAACAAACGGTGCAGTTTTAGGCCTTAACATATGTTAATTTGAATTCTACACAATGCAAAAAAAGAAACGACCAAGCCCATCATTTGCCACCCCACCCCCACCCATTTAACCCCAAAAGTTCCCAAGGCCTTAACATATTTAAATTTGAGTTCAGCACCATGCAAAACTGCTAAATAAACATACGCAGAAAATTTTGGACAAATATAGTAAAACAGTCCCAAAAATGGAGTGTTTTTATTAGCCCTAAAAGAGCCTCTGGGGCACACCTAAGAGTTATTAAAGTATAGACAAACAAAATTATGTAGAAATCAGTTACAACTTTTCAGAAAATTTTATAAAAATCTAAAGTATCAATTTGTTGTAATAAGCACAAAAGTGTCAATTTTAGCTATTTTAACCTGAAAGGCACCCCTAAGGGGGGAACCAGAGTTTTTCCGGAAAATCCGTTTTGTTACTCTTTTACTCGTATCATGTTTAATGCTTGTGCAAAATTTAAAAAATTCCAAGTCGTAATTATTGAGAAAAGTATGAACGGACCAGGGTGGTTTTCAGGTCCACCCTCCTCTTGTCGGGGGACCAAAAAATAAATAAAATAGAGCCCCCTTTCAGTCCTGGAAGGGTGCCTGAATGGAGAGTATAGTGGAGCAAAGGTTGCTTATTCCAAACTCCATTTCCCTTGAACCGGCACTGCTGAAGTTCAATGGTGAGAGAGAAGTACAAGGTAATTGGAAACAATGCTGTGTTAAGCAGAGAAAAACTTGAGTCTAGTCTATCCTACTATTCAAGACATAGCTGGAGGGAGGATATATGGATTCATAATTTACTCAAGGGTGAGAGTTAAGGTTGTATACTTATAGGTTATACTTGGGCTAAGCTATTAGCTATATAACAACCTTTTCAACAACGGAAACTAGCTAACATCAGTAGTAAAAGTTAATTCCACAAATGGGGGGAAAAAAGGGCAGGAAACTTGATGGTTTACAATTTTCAGGAACGTGATTCTAAGAGATGTTTTAAATACTCCAAAACAGATTGTCTGTGAAAATAACAGAGAGGCTACTTTTCAGTTATGAGAGACAATGGATACCTTCTGTAAGAGTGCCTGTGCAGGGATTCTATTGTGAAGCAAGAGTTGTGCAAACTCTAACCGTACCCTTCTTGAATTGGCATTGCTCGATTTCAGTGGCAAAGAAAAGTCAGAGTCATGGTGAATGATGCCAAAGCCAAAAAAAAAAAAAAAAAAAATCTTACTGCGATTCTCAAGTTCGTACTTACGTGAACAGATTTTTTTTTTTACCTAAAACATGAAAAATTTAATTCTTATACACTTTAATTTACTTTATGCATGAAAACCAAAGAGGAGATATAACATGTGAGAAATATTTGGACTCAAGTCTCCCCTTGCTGTTATTTCAGATCATTTGAAACCATAGCAGCAAGTTTTAGTCTCCCCCTCCATTAAGGATAGGTTTTGGAGAAATAGATATTTTGTAATTCATATGCAAAACTAGTAAAACAAATGACTGATTGAAATATTTTATGGCTGTAAAAAAATGGACCAAAAATAGGCTCTGGATGATCCCCTAAATGTACGACCTACAGGGCAAATATCACATAGCCCCCTACAAAATTCAGGTCATTAGCTTTCCAACGAGCCTTTATTTGTTAAATTCTGATGAATAGTTACTGATATTTCTAACTTAATTGCCAAAAAAGGGAGTGTGTGATATATATATATATATATATATATATATATATATATATTATACATACACACACATACACAGGTAGCTAAATTGAATATTGAAATGCTCCTATCTTTGGTTCTATGGGACGAAACTACATAAAAATTTGCAGGCTTTTTGAAGATTATAATACTATTCTATGATTAAAATTTTATGACAATTGGTAAAAAAAGAATCTACATTTTCAAACCAATAAAATATGCCCAAATTTGCCTACATTTGTATATATTGTGTCCTCTAGGCCAGATTCAGTCTAGTCTATAATATAAATCTCACCTATCTGTTTAAATGTATGTATGTTTGTATGTCTGCCTAAAACTTTTGACAGAGAGGACGGATTTTTACGAGATCAGTATCGTTTAGAAGCTCGACCCTTCGGATGCCAAATATAAAAAAAATTGGCTAAAAACATTAATTTCTTCTCTCTCAACTGGGCACTTTTCAACAAGGAGAGGTCGCTTTTTTGCCGGTATTTTCAAAAGTCATCCCCCCCCCTTTTCGATTGAGTAGCCTTAATTTAAACCTTCGCCACTTCCAGTTTGGCAATGGTTGCAGCAGCCAAGACATCGTGTTTTTTTTTCACGTTCTTTTCCTCCTTTGCGGTACAGGTTCGAGACTGCCTGCCTGCTACCACTATTTTTTTTTTTTTTTTTTGCTCAACACACACCTCCAAACACTCGGGCAACGCCGGGCACCTAGGCTAGTATATATTAAATTAATGTAAAAAATTATATAAATATTGACTAATGCCACAATCTTCGTAAAATATGAAATTAAGGCTCGCGAGTTGAAAAATGACGTCATCGCTGAGGTCGGAGCAAGCAAGATCTGTCGAACAGCTAGTCTGTCAGTAATGAAGTAAAAATGTCTACAAAAAGCATTAGAAAATGTAACACGTGCATTAAAAGAGAAAAATACGGAACGATGATTTTGTACTGAAACTTATTCAATATAAACTAAAAAAAAATTACAGAAATCATGCTAAGGCTGGAGCAGGAGCACTAAACGTTCTGGTTTTGATTCTACCAGATAGTACCAAACTCATCTTTTTTATGACTTTCGAAGTCATTACTATATATTGTATAATAATCAATAGAAAATTGGCTCTGCAATAAGAAATTTACATGAATTAAAATATATTTATGCGTATTTTACGACTGGGTAACGGCGGGCGGCCTGCTAGTGTATCAATATTTAGTAAAGGTATGTATCCCTGACTCCCATTTAAAAAATAAATAAACAAAATGAATCGTATACACATATGCATGATGTTTAGACATAAAAAAAAAACATGAAGGATAAAATGTAAAACAAAATAACGAAACCAATGTTTTACAGGATAAAAAAAAATATTCAGAATAGTTAAATAGAGTCGGTGAGGAGGTTCTCATTTGAAACAAGAGCCAAGAAACTAAAATGACACTATGTCCGGAATGTCATTGGTGGGAGGAGAAAAAAATAGGAAGGAGGAGGATGGAGGAAATAGAAGGAACTAACCCAGTTTCTTTACTTATTGTGTTTACAGCTTTTGAAAAGAAAAAAAAAAATCTCTAAAGATTTGGTCTTCAGGAAGTCAAAAAAAGTTTAGAAACTCTCGGGCCATGCGAGAAATTATGAAAATAAGAAAAAAAAAAAAAAAATAGAAAATGATCCCAAATAAAGTTTAAATCTAGTGTACCACGGGGACGTGGGGGTGCGACAGTCAAGTTGCTTTGACATAAAAATTAAATTAGATACATGTGGAAAAGAAAAAAATAGTAAAATTTATTAAAATAAAAAAATATAGTCATATGTAATTTTGTTTTATTCATGTACGTGCATACATATACAGGGGTGGCGCATAAATTACTTTACCATTTTAAAATAAAAATTTTGGTTTCCAATAAACTTTGATTTACTTGGCATTACTTTTCATACATGAAGCAAAATAAAAGTCCAATCTTTTAATGAAAATAAATAAAGTACACTCATTTACCAAAGAAAGATATTTTTATTTTAAAATGATAAAGTGACTTATGCGCTAGTTTGTACATGGTCACCTTCAAATCCAATGTCAATAAACATTTGTCATAAATTATCCTTATAATTCAAACTTTGTCGATTTCATTCATTATTTTCAATCCTCTCGAAATATTCTTCATCGTTCAACTGACAATCGGTCATTATATACTTTTTAGCCAGTGGCCCTCTAATTGTTTTAGCAAATTCCTACTACAGATCTAAAGTGAAAAACTTCTATCCAGTTTGTTGCTGGGAAGATGCTCAGATCATCCTACCACTCTAGAAAGTACCTGACTCCTAACACAATTCTCCACCTCCTTAAGAGTGGAGTACATCTGCCAATTTTCGTCATCCTTACAGAGTAAAAAAAAAAAAAAAAAAAAAAAAAAAAAAAAAAACTTTGCAATCTAGTGGGTTAGAGTCTCTTCTGTCCTCTACAATCCTCACACATTGCTAGTCTTCCTCTACTTCCTCTACTCCATTGTTATTTCCATGGAAAATACTCGACTGAGCCCCCATCTCCAGTTCTTCCTGGTAAGATATTCACGACGAGGATTTATCTAACAGGCCGATAAATTTCCTCTCTTCAGTGTGTCTAACACCAGGCGGAATTTCCATGAATAGAGATTCTTTTTAAGAACTACCTGTCTGTGGAACACATTACTATGGGTCTGATTCTCTGAAGACAACATGGTCGTCTTCAGATCTAATGCTATTCTTTTCATAAAGGTCCTGATAAGTAATCAAACGTTCATTCCATCCATCATTTCCAATCTCTCATTCTTCATCATTCAACTGACACTTCAATCCTAATCTCCTAATCCTTGAGTGGCTTTTAGCCTTGATAAATCTGACTCATAAATTAAATAAAAGGAAATACGGCCTAAAATGAGGTACTCCTGCCACTGTTGTCTTGACAGTGTACAAAATCGACTTTGAAATCCACTGGGGTAATGGTCTCTTCTGTTCTCTACAACCCCTTTTCCCACAGAAGATATGTTGTTAGTCTTTCTATACTCTGTTGTCATTTACATGGAAGTTGCTCGACTTAGCTCCAATCTCTGCTTCCTCCTTGTAAGATATTCACGAGAACCGTTTCCCTACCACAACTGCAAAGAACCTTCCTTTCTTCCTCTGTATATCATCAGATGGAATTTCAATAAGCAAACTTCTTTCACTGTGGAACACATCACCACAGTATTGCTTCCTTGAAGGCTGCAACGTGGTCGTCTTGAAATGTAATGTCAGCAAATACTTGTCATGAAGGAATCAAATTTTGTTTCATTCCAATTTATCATTTTCTATTTCTCATAATATTTTTCATCTTTCAACTGACAATCTATCCATCTTATTGGCCATTATCCTCGTGTGACTATCAGCATTAATAAATAGTGACATAGTATAACCAAAATCTATAGATCACCTCCCCTCCCCCCACACACACAAGTGTATTTTTAGATTTTTGAAAATATATGTACATATTACATGAGGTTTAAAGTTACATGTGGGAATGTACTGCTCACAACACTCTTGTCTTGACAGAATATAGAATCAACTTTGTCATCTAGTGGGTGAAGATCTCTTCTGTTCTCTACAGTCTCTTTCGCACAGAAGATAAATTACTAGTTTTTCTCTATCATTATTTTCGTAGCAAGTACTTGACTGTACACTCGTGAGCAACAAAAAAAAAAAAAAAAAAAAAAAAAAAAAGGGCCAAACAAATTTTATACATTTTATCGCACTAAAAGCTATATTGAACAAGGAAACCTAAATGAGACTAATAACACAGAACAAGACATTTACTTTAATAAATGCTTAGCATGGAGTCGCATTCCTTTTTGATTTCTTTAAAAGATCAATCCTTTTAGACATGCTCTCAACCAAAGTGGAACACCGTGAAAAGGAGATGCTATTCCATTTGCTTTGTACAGCTTCCCACAGTTTGTCATTGTTCAAAAAAGTTCTGGCCAATGCACGAGATATGAACCAAATATTCTCAATTGGGTTTAAATCGTGCTTGTACAACATTTGTAATAAGAACTTGATCAAAATTGAAAAAAAAAAAAAAAATTTTCCTCTTCTAGCGTCAGGTGTAATTTCCATGAACAGAGTTTCTTTCCAGGAATTTCCAGTCTGTAAAACGCATTACCATAGGAATGCTTTTCTGCATCACGCAACATGGTCATCTTCATAAAGAGTCTCCCTAAGTAATCAAAATTTGCTTATTTCATTCATCATTTGTAATCCTCTGATAGTATTCATCATTCAACTGATAATCCATGCACCTCGTAAACACTTATCCATTATCGAATGGCTTTAAATAAAATGACTTAAAAATAAAAATTACCTAAAAAAAAAAAAAAAAAAAAAAAAAAAAACATTGTTTTACAACATTGTATTCTATGAGTATGATAGAATTATTTTCAGCCGGCAACAAATCAAATGGCAAGTATCACACTACAGTGTCTCTAAAAAATAACTTATAAAATCAGCTACAGTAATGAAATTAGTCTGGATGTCCACCTTGCAGGTGGAAGGGCAACTGCCTCCCTTATAAATTGACCATCGTGTTTCAACAGAAAGCTAAAATTCGATTAAATTTAAAAAAAAAAATAAAAAAAATCCTAATATGACCAACTTAGTATATCATGCAAAATTCTCAATAGCACTAACAAACGCCTTTCGTGGCACTGCCCGAATGTTGACTGTATTTAACAGAGCACGGATGTGTGTATGGCAACTGTATGCAAATGCCGAGCCATGTGCAAAGTGACGTCACGGTAAGGAAAAAGAAAAAGACTATAAAAAAGTTTGTGCAAAGACCGAAGGGACATTACAGAAGACATTCACATTAGAAACGTGGGTGACGTCACAGTCATGATGAGAAATCACGCATAGTGGGAGAATGAGGAATGAAGGTCTTTTCTTAAAACCTGAAACGGAAGTTAAACTTATTTCCTATTCTTTGTTTCCCTTGTGATTAAATCTACACCATGTTGGGTTCTGGGTGTCGACAAGTTAACGTGTGTGTAAATATGTGTAACATTGCACTTATAAACCTCTTCAGTTCAGCAACAGTCTAAGGTGTGTTTCGTTTGAGATAACCCCTCCAGATAAACATATGGAGATTCTAATCTGATGAGTCCTAAGCACATTCAAGATCACACCTGCTACTGATGAGACGATCATCAAAATATTTCCACATATCATAAAATGGCAAAACAAAAGGCTGTTGGACATTCATGATTGAAATTTGATGGACAAGTCAGGAACAGACTGAATTTCATTTCCATGGGTGGCATTTTTTACGAGTCACTTATAATACAATGTAAAATTCATACCTCCATCAAACTCCAAACGTCTCAATTCAGTTGGTTTTTATCCAAAATCACTCACCACCATATAAACACAATTTTACACTTAAGTGTGAATTTCCCAACATATCCCTCCTTCAATATGTAGGTACAGAAAATAACTAACATCCAGGCGCTCACAAGTCCATGGATGATCGGCCACTGTTGAATATTTATTGCCAAATTTGCACTGAAGGGTGAAAGAATGAGGCATACTCTATTTTGTAGAGAGCATGTTCGAAGACACATTTAAAAATTTTCAAAACGATTGGTAGCAATTTACAACCACCATCTCTGCGCAAACAAAAAGCGTACACCCACAACTTGGAGCTGACAAATGTACGTTGAGAATATATATAACTCAATGTGTGTGTGTGTGTGTGTATCTCATCACAGAAAAGTTAGCAAATTATATATCCTAGCGGAACCTGTGGAAATTCCACAGTGGCATTTTTCATATGTAATATATTGCTGCTGGACATTCTGTGGATGTTCAGCGTGAATAGAGACCCCACAATATTATCGTAGCCCTTTTGTTAAAACTGTAAAATTATTTATCTAAGTAATCTGGTTAATGTGGTGACAGAATATGTCTCGTTATTACGGTTTATCTTCAATATCCTTATAGGAGTCTGTGATATATTTCCATTGTATGGATGCCTGGTGCGAATGGAAACCTCATAATATCATATAATCTTTAGACAGAACAGATACTACCTTTAGATCCTAGCCAGAAGACCAAGAAAATATATTTTAGTTTCATGTATATCCAAATGCGACATTTCAAAAAAAAAAAAAAAAAAAAAAAAAAAAAAAAAAAAGAATTATTTTTTTACATTACATCTTCAATGATTGGGAGATCCTATTTATTAAAAAGGACAGAAGGTGATAATTAGCATATCTATTATACTAATTTAACGTTTGTAGTATGTTATCTATCACCTATCCTCCTTTTTAATAAACAGGATCTCCCAATTGAATAATTTATCATTTGGAAATCATGACACATGTACGTATGTTAAAGGTGCTACAGTATAGATATACAAATAGTAAGATTACACATGTAAAATAACAATTCAATTTAAGTCTACTTAATAGATGCATAAGAAACAAATGATGTGTGTAAATCTCCTATGACTGTAAGGAGATTAAAATGATGGCTCTAACTTCAGAAGGAACTTCTCTTCAAACCTCACCGTAATAAACACTGACCAATTTCTAGCACCAACACTTTCTCGGCTGTACCAAAATTAACTCACCATCTGCTTTTAATCGGTTTTAGTCTAAAGCCAGTTGATCCAAACTCGTGTAAATTAGTTGCTCACGCATGCAAATTACTTCAAACTAGAAAAGCCTACTATTATGAACAGTTCTTTCCTCTCTGGAGAACAGTTGTCCTACATGCAAAATATCTAATACGCTTTGAAGCTGGTAAATATTCGTTTTCTGTTATACTTGTATATGCACTCCCATCCCCAGTGGCAGTCTTCCTGAGGTTGAATGTTCAACCTTACTATACGTGAGAATAACTTAGCACTTCTACCTGGTCGTGGCTGACGGAATAAAACAATCTACTCTCATGGATTAAATAAAGCATTCAATCTGAAACTCCATAGAGTTTCCCAAGTTTGAAAAAAAAAAAAAAAATCATAGGTTACATTAGTGGAAACTTTGTGAAGATGACCAAGATGAAAATCGTAATCTGAATGTGCTAAGTAATCTATTCTTATCTAAAGAAAATTCTGAAGCCGCATTATTCTTCTTTTTTTTTTTTTTTAATTCATTTTTTTTATTCTTTTATTTCGACGGTTATTCTGATTTTAATCTGTCTTTTGTTAAAGCAATTGGGCTCTACACATGTAAATGAGTTCCAACTATAAAAATCTGCCATTATGAAAAGTTTTTTTTGTTTTGTTTTTTCTCCATGGAAAATGGTTGTCCTACATGCGAAACATTTAATGTGCTTTGAAGTTAGTGAGTGTTCGTTTTTATCTCTTGCTACACCTCCCTCTCTCTCTCTCTGATCATACGAGGTTACCTTCAAAGTTTCATTATGGATATATTGCTACAACCATTTGACAGTTAATATTACTCAGTCAAAGTTTTCATTTATCAAATATTCAACTGACAAGAAGCAACAATGTGAGATGCACTTGAATGAAATGCAAGCAAAAAGCACAAAATGGCAGATATTCCTTTTCAAACGTCAGTTTTTTGGGTTTTTTTTATCAAAATTAAAAATAATCATTTTTTTTTAACAAGCCAAAGTACTTGTTTGTCAGAGCTGTTGAGTTCATATTTACTTGCTTCCTCAGGAGGTCAAAGTTAGACACGTTTTTTTGTTTTTGTTTTTTAATGTTTTGTGGGTGGGAGGGGGAACTCTAGCACCACAAAAATGGGGACTCTGCATGGGACAAACATGAAAATTGTCCCAGTCAAGGATTTCTCCTAACCGAGAACAAAACAGATGCTACAGTTTAATCTTAGCCTGAGGGCCAAGAAAATGCTATGGAATCGTTTGATCGAAGGTGAGACCTCTAAAATAATTTAAATCCAACTGATTCCAACTTAAATGAAAACAAATTGAAAAATGAAGTTCAAAACGAATTCTTTGATTTGTTTTCATTTCGTTGATGACTTGAATGGATATTTAATGGCTTTTTAAATGATAAAACATCAATTACGTCAATGAAACCACGGTATGTCTCTAAAATATGTAAGTTTTTAAATAATCTGTATTTTAGACTTCACATTTGCGATCCAGCACTATTAATTTTTCAGCACATCTGATGCCACACACACACACACACAGTACTAAAACTCTGGCTCTTGCTTGCTTCTTATGTTTGTTCATCTCTGTGTACTCTGGATGATGTCAACTAAAACAGGTGAAAATACATTGGGAAAATCCATGCTGAAATAACAAAAAAGTAACATCAGTCTTTAAAACAGAACAGATTACTAAAAGTCAATGTGGACAGAGACATATATATATATATATTAGTGGCCTGGCAAGGCCACAGAGAAGAAAACTGAAGTTGATCTCCAAAACAGTATTATAATCTTCAAAAAGCCTACACATTTTCATGTAGTTTCATCCCATAGAACCAAAGATATGAGCATTTCAATATTCAATTTGGCTGCCGGGGTAGATATATCCATATATAAATATACCACTTTATTTGGCAATTTTATAAGTTCAAAATCTCAGCTACTATTGATTAGAATTCAACAAATGATGGCTCATTGGAAAGGTAATGACCTAAATTGTGTAGTAGATTATGTGATATTTGCCCTCAAGGTCGAACATTAAGGGGATCATCCATCATTCAGAGCCTATTTTTAGCACTTTTTTATAGCCAGAAAATGTTTCAATCATAGTCATTTGTTTTACTTATTTTGCATATAAATTACAAAATATCTTATATTTCTCCATTGGCCTTGGAGGGGGGACTAATACTTGCTACGATTTCCAATGATCTGAAATAACAGCAAGAGAAAACTTGATTCCAAATATTTCTCATATCTCCCCTCTCCGGTTTTCATACATAAAGTAAATTTCAGTGTATAAGGATTATTTCATAATGGAGATATTCATAATCGTATCCTATTTTCAAAAGAGAGGAAATATAACATGAGAAATATTAGGAATCAAGTTTCCCCTTGCTGTTATTTCAGATCATTTGAAACCATAGCAAGTTTTAGTCTCCCCTCCATCAAGGCTGAAGGTTTTGGGCAAGTTAAAGGAAGAGAATAAGATCAATTATTTTTACACACACACGTGTGTGTGTGTGTGTGTGTGTGTGTGTGTGTGTGTGTGTGTGTGTGTGTGTGTGTGTGTGTGTGTGTGTGTGTGTGTGTGTGTGTGAATGTGTGAATGTGTGTGTGAATGTGTGAATGTGTGTGTGAATGTGTGAATGTGTGTGTGAATGTGTGAATGTGTGTGTGCGTGTGAATGTGTGTGTGCGTGTGAATGTGTGTGTGCGTGTGAATGTGTGTGTGCGTGTGAATGTGTGTGTGCGTGTGAATGTGTGTGTGCGTGTGAATGTGTGTGTGCGTGTGAATGTGTGTGTGCGTGTGAATGTGTGAATGTGTGTGAATGTGTGAATATGTGTGAATGTGTGAATATGTGTGAATGTGTGAATATGTGTGAATGTGTGTGTGTGTGTGAATGTGTGAATGTGTGAATGTTATATAAACTGCCTAGACCCAGAGTGTCTATTATTTTATGTTAGAAATATAATTTTGCTTTTAAGGAGGATTTTATTAATTTTACTTTACAAAATCTAAAGAATTCAGAAAACAACTGAAACCATTGGGGGTGAAGGGACATAATTGCAAACTAGGTTAGGATTAGCGAAGGACATTTTTTTAAGAAAAAAAATAGCTTTGTACTGTTCAAAGTAAATTCAACAAAAAAGCAGAAAATAGATCAGGGAAATTAATTTGTTTATTATTTTTGTGGTCCAGTGTGAACACAGACCCTATCATGTTAATCAAAAAATATATTTTTTGTTGAGGGCAGTGGGGTCCTGAGTTATGGTGGAAGTTTAATTGCCCACCCGTCTCTCTCTCTCTCCCAAGTAAATTAAGTATGGTCGTTAGAAGACAATATCAAAAATAAAAAATAAAAATTTTAATTAAAAAACAAAAATGTTTCTGGAATTTTTTAGATAAAGATTGGTAATTTGTATAATTTGGATTATTGAAACTACTATTCTCATCTGGAGTTATTTTCACATTTCAACCGGTGTAACCTCTGATTTATCTTGTAAAACTCTGGAATCTTTCTGTAGACCTCTGGAATGTGAGAAATTTTCAAAGAGAATAGAACAAACGCATATTTTTTAGAAACACATCAGGAATTGACTCAAGTGGCAGAAAACAGATTAGCATATGATGGCTTTGTTTCGAAAACTATAAAGGTCAATGGAATAGGAGAAAGAACGATTTTATCTATATATATATATATATATATATATATATATATATATATATATATATATATATATATATATAAAGCAAAACGTGTTAGTGTGTGTGTGCATTTTTTGTGTATGTTCGGCAAAGAATTTTTTAGGGGCGGTGCTCGGAGTGGTCACTCTTTCTTAGAACTTTTTATATGCTACCTAGATTATAATATCTCCAATTCACGAAATGAAGTCGCGTGTATCTTTTATTTGGGCGACTTTTACATGTTATTTTTCATTCGTTGCATGTTACTTTGGCTTTTCAGTATAAAAGTGAAACTAAATCCAAACCAAGGCGTCAACCTGGTAGTCCTGCCAGACATCCAGAAAAGCAATCAGCCTTGATCAATGCAGGAGAAACCCTTTATATCAGACAATTGCTATTCAGTTGGACACTCCCCTTTTTATGGGGAGCTGCCCCCCCCCCAACATCTTAAGGAAACAAAACTAAAAAAAACTGCTTTGCAGCCAAAGTTAAGTGCTGGATTTCATTTCCTATTACCTGATGTTTGACCTCATTAAATTTACGCACCTGTCACTTAAGTTTTTAATTGTTAAATTAGAACGCTTTTAGTTTGTTTCCCTCATGACCGAGCGGTAAGATGCCAGCTTTTTTTCACACTTTCTTTTTCACCTTCGCGTCAAGTCTTCACGTTCGAGCCTACCTCCCTCCCAAAACTTTTTTTCTTAACGCACCTCCAAACACTCGGGCAATGCTGGGCACCCCCGCTAGTCTAATATATAAAAGGCGAAATGGGTGCACACGTTTGTGTATGTCCACGAAAGGTTTTTGCGCCGGGGTTTTTGTGTCGGTTAGATCCTGGGAGAAGTTTTCTAATACTTCCTAGATTGTAATATCTCAGATTTGCAAACGAACATCATCTCTATCGTTTTTGATCAAGTTTTTAAAAATTCTTTCATTTCCAGTGTTTGTCTTTCTCGTATAAATAAAGTGAAACTAATCGAATGAAAATGCCACTGCCTCGCCTTACAGGCCAGGATCATAGTGTAGTATCTGTTCTGATGCTCCACTTGGCACTTTAGTAATTAGGTTTTGGTCAATGTGGGGGGAAACCCTTCATATTAGACAATTGCTATTTATTTGGGAGCTGGTTCCCCCGCCCCATTAAAAAACGATCTTGTGTCTAATTTGTTTTCGTGAGGAAGCAAATAACTACCACGCCTGGCACCTGGCCTTCCAGCCGGGTAGTATCTGTTCTATAATTCGTCCTTGGTCAATGTAGGAGAAACTCTTCATACTAAGACAATTACTATTTATTTCAATACTGCCTTTTGGGAGGGGGGGGGAGCTGCTTTTCCCTAACATAAAAAACGGCCTTTGTGAGAGGTTTAAAAGCAACGCCATTTCTCTAAATCATCTTTGATTGAGTATGTTAAATTTGAACACTTTACACTTCCAAGATATATATATATATATAGTTAATGAATTTGCAGGAGGATAGTGAAACAGTAATATTATGATTGGTAACAATGGTTGAGACTAGGAATATACAGATTATCAAATTGACCGATTACCGATTTATAGATTTTCTAATACCGATTTATTAGCAAATTTTGTTGTCATTAATGATACTAATATTAATTAGATTATAAATGAAGACAAGTTTTGCTTACCAGTGAAAATTTATCAAAGAAAATTATTACTTCAGCTTTCAGTTTTAATGTTGAGAGATTGTACAGTAAATTGAGACAATGTGCAAACAGAAAAAAAAAAAGCATTCTTCTTCAGTCATACTCTTGTTCCTCATTTTTGGACTATTGCTTCCATTACATATTTTTATTTTTCTGGTTTAGATAATGTATATTTTATTGAGATAAATTATTAATTTGACATCAGACATGTGTAATTTCAATGTGTAAAAAATTAATTAAATATTGACAACCACCTTCAATCGTTATGGCAATATCTTTATGTTAATCCCAAGAATAAGAATACAGATGCTTGCAAATTATGTCAATCTATTACATCAAAGGGTGGCAAATCAGTAAAAACTTTTACAATGACTAATGTTAAACCATCTTAGAAAGGTTTGTTCAAAAGAAACACAAGTTGCAGATAAGAAATAGAAGCACACTGATTATTCAGGGACAGATATTCCATGAACAAGTGGCAGCAACTACGAGCGTCCAACAAAACACCAAACTACTATAGAATCAATATTGGCCAAAAAGAAAGTTTGGGATACTTATGATCACAACTCACAAGAGATCCATTATCTGAGAAGAGAAATGATTGCTGTTGATATTCAACCATGTTCTGTAACATCTGACATTGAATTTAATAGGCTGATTGCAAAACTTTGTTCAAATTACAACATTCCATCAAAAATGTGCTTCACTGTAAAATAATTTTCGATATATTTACAAAAGTAAAACAAAAATTCAACTGTCTCTTACTGAAATTAGCAGCATTTTATGAACTACAGACATTTGGACAACTACAACAGATAATACTCCCTTTCTGAGTTTGACAGATCATTAGCTTTCAAATGATTTGAACAGTGCAGAGCTGTGCTTAGAGTTGTTCCATTCCCCGACACACAAACAGATGCAAGAATAAGTGAAGAATTGCACAGTGTTCTGAATAGGTATAAAATCTTCAATAAAGTCTTTTGGGATTCAGGAACAAATATGGTTGCTGGTGTCAGGGAATGTGATTTAGAATAACTATCATACATTGTAACACAGGCTGTGAGGACAGCCATTACATCATTTAACAGAAATACAGTTTCTCACTTTAATCGCTTTCTATTAGCAATTAGCAAATCAATTGAAATACAGGATGAGCTTAATTTGGAAAAACAAACTCATTGAAGGTGTGACTATATGGTGAAATTCAACATATATGCTGAAAATAAATAAAAAGCTCTTGTGTGATGTGAGCTGTTGATAAGATTCCTACCTGAACAACTTACCAACGGGGACTTGCTGAAAAACATATATATATATATATATTAGTTCCTGAATCCATTTGAAGAAATCACCAAAGAAGCAAGTCACAGAACTTCAATCATATCAATGATAATACCTAATAATTTAGCTGTGAAGTTATTTCTGTCAACAGCTATCCAATCTAATTTTAGTATTTCTGACTAGTGGAATCCTTACCATTGTTAAACAATTCAGGTTATCAATGGAAACAAAAATTTCATCCGATCTAAATGATAAAAATTTGCGTACGTCTACTTTCTTAGACTCATGATGCAAATATTAATTTTAAAAAATTGGCATAGAAAACATTTAGAACTGGATTCTACATCTACTTTCCACTGATAATAATGAATCAGAATCAGCAGGATACACTACCTTGCTGAGGGTGAAGAAACACAAACATGTGTAAATTACAACATTGCAACTTTGAAACCAACTCACAAAAAAGTAACCAGTAAAAATGTCACAAATGATGCTTTCATCACTCTTCATATAAGACAATAGAAAGTAAAAGCACAATTATTTCTAATTTAATTTTGGCCTTAATTTTTGAGGTGTGAAAAGTGAACATTGCATCATTTATAATAGCAAAATTGCACTGATGGACAATTTTTAAAGTATCATCAAATAAAACTGAATTAAAAGACAGTAAATATGAATTCTATACATAATTATGCCTGTTTTTTTTTTGTTTTTTTTTTGTTTTTAAACAATTCCAGCTGTAACTTCTATCTTTACATCATCAACGTTCTGATCCCCCATCTGGCATCAGTTAAAATGAATGGCTCTCGGCTTGGGGAGACCTCAAGTTTTGACAAGCTTCTGGGCTTGAACTTTACTTCTGATCTTAAATGGAACACGTACATCAAATCTGTTGCCAAGGCTGCTGGAAAAATGGTGGGATCCTTCTATCGATCCAGTAGATATCTCACTGCTGATGCAATTCTCATAAGAGCCAGGTACGTCCAAGGATGGAATACTGTTGCCACATTTGGGCAGGAACTGCTAGAAAGGACTTGTCCTGCCTTGATAGAGTTCAAAATAGACTTTGTAGCCTCGTAGGAGATGTCCTTTTCTCTTCCCTGCAACCTCTTTCTCACAGAAGAGATGTTGCGAGTTTGTCTCTGCTTTATCGTTATTTTCATGGAAAGTGTTCCACTGAGCTTCAATCTACGGTCACCCCTCGCCAAACTTTCACAAGAAACACTCGTCTAGCTGAAAACACTATCACTAATTCCCCCCACTCTTTATCTGTGCCTAAACCTAAACGTAGATTCCATGATCAAGGCTTCTTTCTTAGAACTGCACGCCTGTGGAATTGTCTTCCGTTTTCCTGCTTTCCAGCTGTCTATAATATGGTTGTCTTCAAGTCCAACGTGAACAAGTTTCTGGTGAGCCGTTACACTCGAGTGAACAAATTTACCGAACTTCCATTACTATCGATTACTATATTGTCCTTTTGACTACTGTACACTCTTTAACCCTTATCCTTGAATGGCCTCTCGGCCTTGATAAGTGGTGACGCCTATGTAAAAAAAAAAAAAAAAAAAAAAAACTTAATAAGTCCATAAAAATACTTATATTTTTTATTTTGGTGGCAAAAATACAGTATCAAATGTCAAACATATACTAATTTCAAAATCACATATTACAAAACTATTAAAAGATCTGGAATTTTGCATGCCTAAGCAATACATATCGTAGGATTCTATATCCAAATGTCAGTTCCTTGCACCATGTACTTCATAAATAGCATCCTCAAGAAAATGTAATAATTATATGTAGTGTTTTTACTTTGTTTATTATGGTGATTTAATTAAGTAAACGTACATACACAATACCAATTTAATTTTAATAAGAGAGTTGCATGTATCAACGATAGAGTTATTTATACAATTGGTATTTCTTTATGATTCTGTTGAATTCTTCGCTTGGCATTGATCACATTCGTCCATTTGAGATGGTTCCCTCAAACCCCCTCCCAATCAAACACAGTAAAAAAAAGATTTCAGTTGTCCTTCAATGCTTGTGGCATAAATCACTTGTATTGTTTATTACATTGTTAGGTGAAAGTACAGACTAGTTTAAAAAAAACAAAAAAAAAAAACACACCCTTTCCTCCACGTGTTAAAAAATGGGTTTCCAAAAAGTTCTCTGCATAAGTAGAATTGTTAATTGTTTTTGTTTTTTTTTTATTGTTTTAACATCTTTATTTTATTTTTGTATTGGCTTTGTTCAATTTAACGCTGTGATTGTTTAAAATGATTTATTTTCAGTTTGTGCGAACCATTCTGCTTTACGTTGAATGCCCAGAAAAGTCCCTTCTGATTAACGTTTACCAGTTTTAAAATAAGCAAACGAACTTGGCTGTTTTTCAGAATAACAGAATATTTTTGATCTGGTAAACATTAATTAGAAAAGGACTTTTTTCATGGCTTATGTGAAGCAGAATGATTTGCACAAAGCGGAAATTTTAGTAAGAGATTCGTTCACTTTTTCATACGATAATTTGGGACGCTATAAAATTCCTACCTTAACAATTTACCAATGGGGACTTGTTCAAAAAATTATTCAGTTAAAGAAATCACCAAAGAAGCAAATCACTGAACTTCAACCATATCGATAATAATACCTTCAATTTTAGCTTTGTTCTGTCAAAAGCTATCCAATCTAATTCTGGTATTTTTGACTTTAGTGGAATTCTTACCACTGTTGAAACAAGTTTTTCATCCCATCTAAATGATAAAACAAACTTGTGTCTACTTTCCCAGATCCAAGATTAAAATTAGATTTCAAAAGAATGACATGGAAAACACTATTAAGAATTGGATTCTACATTAACATCTTCTACTAATGATAATGAAGCAGAATCGGCAGGTTACATTTCTTCAAGCTTTGTTGAGGGTCAAGAAGATCAAAGTGAAAGTAAAACTGTATCTCTTTCAGGCCTGTTTGATGAAAAGTGTACAGTAACAAATGAAAACTTAGAGCAGGTAGAAGCTGAGTTAAACCTGGAGACTGCAACTACAACAAAAATAGAAGAATTACAATCTAAACTCAAAAGGAGTAAAGCCCTTATGCTGAAGTGCACAAAAGAACTTGACCATCACGTAGCTTTACAACTACTTGCTAGAAGTGATGATCCATTTCAGTGGTGGGAGCAGGAGACCTTACCACTGCCGAGTAAACCGGTCTCAAAATATTTAAGCGTCCACCTTCATCTGTGGAGAGTGAGAGGCTCTTTAGTACAGGTGGCAATGTGTATGAATCTACAAGGAACAGGCTGTGTTCTGAGAGTGGAGAAACTAATATTTCTACATTATAACTTAAAAGTATTCCGCTTTAAATGCTGAGGAGACTGTGAGAGCAGAGGAAACAGACAGTAAGAATAGAAGAAATAGAGCAGCAGCAGAACTTCAGCTGATAGTTATTCACTTAACAAATTACAATTTGTACTTTGTAATTGGTGTGTAATTTCTTTTTTCTTATCTAATTGTTTAATTACATTCATTTAAGAATTGGAAATTGTACTTTGTATTTTGTAATTTTATTTAATAAATGCAAAAAGTCATAATAGCGGCCAGACACTTAATTAAATGTTAAGTTAAATTGTCAGTTACTCTGTAAATGTGTCAATGTTATCTGATGAGTTTTTCGGCAGTGATGAAATAATTTAAATTTAATAGGAAAGAGAAAAGTAATCATTCGATTACTGATTAAGCGGCAAAGTGTCCGGTTAGGCCGATTACCTGCTGATTAATCGGTACAACCCTCATCGAGAGTAGTCAAAAATTGGATTAAGAGAACAGCTCAACGAGAATTTGTTTAGATTGGACTTGAAAACGACCATGCTACAGTTTAATGGGAAGTAAATCCACAAGGACGCGTGACGTAGTGGTAAAGTACTTGGTAAAATTCAGTTGTAAAATTACATTTTTCTGGAGTTTGAAGGTTCAGTTCTCAGTGTAGGTGACACTCAAATACAATTGCGAATTAGGACATCTACCTATTCATGGCTGATATAACAAGAACATGCTACCTCCATGGATTGAATAAGGGGTTCCGTTCGAAATTCTGAGTTCGACAAAAAGATTCCAAAGTTTGACAAGATACACTTGAAGAAGGTTGGAGGTTACATCGATTGAAACGTTGTAAAAAAAATAACACTCAAGAACAGTAGTTCAAAGAATCCAGACAATACAAATAACACCGTGCAACACTAAAAAAATGTACAGGTCATATATGACCATTTTTATATTCACATTTCTAGACTTCTATTAATCGAATTCCGTATAGTTTTTATTTATGTTTTTTACAAAATTGTCACTTTGGAGAACTTTGCTGAGAATCTTAGTGATGCGAGTGATGAACATGGTGACAGATGCCATCAGGATATTCCAGTCATAGAGAAATGTTTTAAAGGAAAATGGAACCCTGGCATATTGGCAGACTATATATATAAAAAAAAAGGAGGAAGACACTCAACACAAGGGTGTTAAGAGGACAAATGCTTAATTCGACAATTTTGTATTTTTCAGTCATAAAGAATAAAAATATGATGTATAGTTAATAAAAATATGATGTATAGTACATGGAAATGGTACCTAATCTAGAAAAATTAAAGGTCAGATTTAGAACCAGTATACATCGAAATGGGTCTTACGTGGCACAAACTTTTTTAACCTGAAATTTGTTGCACAGTGTATTTTAATCCTCATCTACAAAAAAAAAAAATCAGAAACGTAAGATTTCTTGTAAATGTTTTACAGGAGGATGGGAGGGTCATAGGTTGGAGCTCAGTCGAGCATATACCATGAAAATAACGATTATATAGAGATGATGGAGAAGTTGAGTTTATCCTTTCACAAGAAATGTATTGCAAAGGAAACAAACTCCTATAAGAAAGGATAATTATTCAGTGAAAATCAGCTACAACGGAGACGTGCACCTGCCCCTTTTACTCCCGTTTTTAAAAGTGCCCTTTTCAGAGGAATGTATTCTAGGCCTGTGCCCCACCCAGACGGTGTTCATTACTATATTTTTGGCAGTTTTTTTCACTTATGCACCTGCCCTGAAAAAGGGGCTCTGCATGTCACTGAGCTACAATATGCGATATTCAGACGAGATGAGTCTGGTATTTTTTTTTTTTTTTTTTTTTTTTTTTTTTTACTTTTTCTCCCCACCCCAAAGCCAACGAAATAATAAAACAAACGACTTTTTATAAAATTTTATGTTTACACATTTTACTGTATAAAAAAACACGATATCATTTGGGAATCTTAAGGACGACCCCCGGTGTGCTCGAGGTATTGTGGTGAATGAGATCTTTAGGATAGGCTAGCAAAGGTACTGTGAGGAGAATGATCATACACACTCCTTCCCCCAAATTTTGAATGGCCTTGTGCCTAATTGTTTTTTGTTTGTTACCGTTTTGTTTGCAACTTTTCAGAATAAATAGAAAATATATACTTTAAAGCATATAAGCAGTTGTTTTGAAGGGATGTTGTACCTACGAGCAACTCCCGGCGTCGGTCACCGAGTACTTCGTGTATCTCACTTCAAACTATGAACTTCAACAAAGTTCAGTTTTTAAGCTAACCATATGTCTTATCACCATCTGCACAGGCAATGGAGCTTTTATGTTCATCACCCATGTCTAAAATAGATTTGATAAATATTTAAAAGTCTTAAATTATCGCAGGCATGGAATTGAATTTTTCTTTTTACAGTGATGTTAATCAAGTTTCATTAACAGAAGTCTAAACCGTTAGTTCCCAAGCATTTTTTTTTTTTTTTTTTTTTTTTTGACATGGCAACACACTATTGAGTTTTTATTTTAAATTCCAGCGGCATACCTATCATAAAACAAATGAATATTTAAATAAATACTTGATATTTGGCTTTTTGACCAAAGATCACAGTGGTGTATCTGTTCTAACACTGCACTCCACCTTTTCTGGCCTATGATCAGTGGAGTAGAAATCCTTCTAGACTGAGGCAAATTTTTGTTTTTGTTCCTATCCAGAGTGCCCCTTTTTGGGGGGGAGCTGGATTTCCCCTACATTAAAAACCGACCTTGTGTTTAACTCTGCCCTCGTGGGGAGGCAAGTAAATAAGAACAATATTTATTCTTATGCAAAATTAAAAATATATAACAATTTAAACAAAAGACTTAGTATATATCTTATTTCTTTTTTGATGTTTAAGCATTAATATCACACAAGTAATAATGCGTGAGTATTTATGAATACAAACAATGCAAACTATTTTCCCCCTATAACAATTTTCACCTATAACAATTTATAATTTCCACCTATAACCTCTTCACGACATACCATTAATCATTAGTTAGTGTTGAAATCTGAACAGTCTTTTTTAGCACGTAAAAAAAATGCATACCATATCAAAATGAAAACGATCCATCAAAAGTGGCAGATCATGCTTCGCCAGTGTTCTCACTATTACTAAAATATTCATATAAAAATCAGAGTTATGTCAGTAATTATCATTTCTGATGACCTAAAGAAAGAAAAAACATCCACAATTGACTTGATTATGCAGTGAAGGATTTTTTTTCGGGTTCTAAGAGGGTTTGTCCGACTTGTTATTTGCTATCTCATTTCCTCTCAAGACTTGAAATCGTTTCGTCCAAGTGAAAAAAAAATTGTTTTACTCGCTAGCTTTGGTGTGATAGAATGGAAATAGATATATTTATATTAAATATACAAATTTATATATAAATATGCAAATAAATACACATTGGTCTTTATTGTGGGGTGGTGGGTGATATTAGCGGGACTCGTGTTCAAGCGTTGCACGAGACAATTAAGGAAACCAAGAATCGTAAATCACAGAAATAAATTAATCGGAAAGACTCTTCATCCGAAATGTTATACATTTATCCACAATTAATAAAATGATAACTGTGGTTAATAGTTAATTAATGAAAGTTCCTTCTATAATGCAAGATTCAAACTTGATGGCTGATTATATTAGATTTTTATGAAATTTCACACAAACGTACTTTATGTGCCTGGCAATATTCTTAGATAGGTTTTGTGTCGGAATGTCGTCGATAAGTATCGAAATAATCCAATGAAAGAAGGAACAGACGATTTGGACCAAAGTTAACATCTTACACAGCCTAACATTACAAGTGCATTTGAGAAGTTTTATAAAAACAGAAGCCGAAAAGCCCAATATATAAAATCAACAGTAGGTTCTTTGATATGACAGGGGTGCGTTCAAAATAAATGTTTCTGTTGAAAGCACAATTTGATAATGATACTTGATTTTTTCATTTTAAAACTTAAATTTAAGCCACTATCCCCGCACAACCAGTAATGCCAGGCATACAAAATCAACAATAGATTCTTTGACGTGATACGGGCAAGTTCAAAATGAATGTGTGTTTAGAGCACAATTGAAGCTCAATACTTGACTTTTGCATTGTAAACTTTAATGCAGTTTAATGCAAGCTATTATATATAAAAATAATTGTATAAAATCAACAGTAGGTTCTCTACAGTGCAATGTAGACTGCAAGAGACATGTGAAATTTCCTCCAGGTGCATCGCGATGGGTCCCCAATTAGAGCAAGCAATCAATCGATTTTATTGAAAAATGAGCTATTTTATTGATTTTGATGACGATAAAAATATGAGAGTTTAAAACATTTGTTGGCCATCATTCAATTCCGGACATCGTTGGGCCACGCTGCTAGTGTGTGTATATATATATATAATTACAAAGATAATATCTTTAAATTAGAACCTATCCGGATAATAGAAAGCCGAATATACTAGAAAGAGCAATTAAAACTAAAACAAGTAAAAGACCTATATATATATATATATATATATATATATATATATATATATATATTTCAAATTTATGCTAATCAGCGGTGCATTTTATTTGTACTAATGTTTATTCTTTGATGAAAAGCGCTCGTCTTTGAAAATCCATTGGTTCAGGATTTTTTCTTAATTATAATTCCTCGTTTGAATTTTTAATAGATAATTATAATTTATTTTTATCGTTCATTTTTCTTGTTTATGATTGCATTGTTGTAGTGTAACAGAGCCACTGACGCTGGGAGCAGCAGCAACCGGGTAAAGATATGCAAATGACCAAGCCGGCTGCATGAAGTGATGTGACAACAGAGACAAAAAGACACATGTGGACGGTGAAGCAGAAGTATTGGAGACTTGTTCAGAGAAAGAGGTGTTAGGAGAAGCAGTGTTCTGGGAAGTGGTGTTCAAGAAGTGATGAAAGAAGCACATGGCTGAAGGAGAAATTAACTGTTTAAATATTAAAAAAAAAAAAAAAAAAAAAAAAAATGGGTTGTTGGAAATACCAGATAGAAAGGTTAAAAAAAGAAAGTGACTCAAGTTTTTTTTTTTCCTGACCTCTGTTTCTTTGATGTAACGACTACGTTACAGTAGTTTCGTAGGTGTAAATCCACTGAAACTCTGGAGTTTATAAAAAAAAAAACAAAAAAAACTGCTCAATAACAAGCAAAACGTAATCATAGTATATTTATTCATAAAAAACATTATTGGCTACATATGTGCATACATGTTTCTACTACAACTCCTTTCGAGAAGCAGTGCCTTTAGGCCAGACATTTTTTTCCTATGAAACCAGTAAAAATCAATGTATGTATGTATATATATATGTACGGCATAATCACGTTGACACACCGGTTCTCATCAGATCACCGAAGTTAAGCAACGTTGAGCCTGGCTAATACCATTTGGGAATTCTAGGTGCTGTATGTGCTCTCCGCTCATCTCGGCATTGTTTCCAGTCGTCTTGTACCTCAACTTGCCACTGGTATTCAACAATGTTGACTCGGGAGAGGCATGGTTGGAGAGTGCGCAACTCTTACCACACAAATTTTACACGCAGGCATCCTTACAGTGGGTATCCATAGTCTGTCAAGACTGAAGGAAGCCTTTTTTTTTTTATATATATATATATATATATATATATATATATATAGTTCAAAGATGTCTATGCTTCTGTTAACGTATCATTTTTTTTTTTTTTCATTTGTAATCAACAGGTTACTCTGGATATTTTAGTCACAATTTGCAAATGATTTGTAAAGTTTTGAAGATTAGACCCCCCCCCCCTGAAAAAAATATGAAAATGGCACAGCACCTTTGTCTGCAAAATTCAAATCAAAGATTGCGTTTAGTTCCCGGGGTAAATAGGAAGCATTTTTTTTTTTTCAGAATTGTGCATGGAATTACTATGAATGCAGCCAACTGATTGGAAGAATTTTGTGTTTCGGGCAATTTTATACAAATATCTAGAATGTTCTCCATTAGATTTTTTTTCATTCTTTTTCACTCCAAACAAGGCATATTGTAACTTAGATGTCAGGGGGTACTATTTGGGATCATGTCTAACAGGAAGACTGTAGGGAGTGGAGTTGCGAGATGTCTGGTCACGTTACATTTAAACTTCTGCAGGTTAGTACAATCTGGAAAGCAGGAAACAGGAAGGGAATTTCAAAGATCAGCAGTTTGACAAAAGAAACTATTAGAATAGAATGCTTTCCAGCATCTCGGGACCTCAACAATGAAGAGGTGGGATTTTGCTGCTTGTCAGGTTAGTCAGGTGTATGTACATAGAAGGGAACACATACGAGGTTAGAGCACATTCCCTTAAAGTACTCATTAAATAGCCACAGAAATGCAACATTGTGTCGATGAGACAGAAGTTGGAGCTTAGCCAATAGTGTGGAATCTATTAGATTGGAGACTTTTTTGAACCATGTCTAATAGTGAGAGACTAGTGATAGATCCACCAGCCCAGATGTGGTAACAAAACTCCATGTTTGCTTCCCAACTAACTATAACATGGCTGTCTTAAAATCTAATGTGAATAAATTCCTATTGAGCCGTCCTCTAAAATAATGTATGCCCTAAGTTCCATCATAACTGATCATGTCGTCTCTTCATATATCCAAGACTTAACCCTTATTCTAGAGTAGCCTCCAGGCCTTGACAAGTGGTGATCTTTCAAGTTAAAAAAAAAAAAAAAAAAAAAAAAAAAGCTGCGTTTAATTTTTACTTACGTGACATTGGTGCTGGTGATCCCAGGAAAAACGAGTTTGCAGCAGAGGAGGACTTAAATGACCCCCCCCCCAAATATCATTTTGACCTGATAAAAATGAAATCGTCTAATCTAAAAAAAACAAAAATAAATAAATAAAACGCCCAAGATATTTAAAAAAAAAAAAAAAATATATATATATATGGGGGCCTTATAATTATCTTATTAATAACAGTCAGGTTGTCTCACAGGTGCGTATGTATACACGAGAGCGGAGGAGGGGGGGGGGCAAGAGAAATACGATACAGAAATGTAATTGCCCAGTTAACTAAACCTTACTCTCCTACCCTCTAATTCGTTAAGGAATTTACTGAATGAATTTGTCTCTTCCTGAAGATAAAACGCCAAGTCAATTCAATTCTGTTCCTTGCTCAGCTAAGAACACAAGATACTGTGTTTCTGGAGTGAGGGGAGGGGTAGAACAAATCTGAAGCGATCAGGAAACGGACAAAGATTATTTCTTCAGCTGTCGTTTCTCACAGACAACTACTGAGATTTCTGAGGAATTTACTAAAATCTCAATGCAACCAACACAGACACAATATTTGGATTGGGGACTCCTATGATGTCCGCCGGCCTTGTTAACTAGATAACATTCAAAGGAAGTAATGGTTATTTTAATTTGTCTGACTTAAGCTGCACTGCAGTTTAATACTGAAACCAAAACCTCATTAGTAGACGAGATAAAACATACTTATTTTATTCCCCAATAATGTAGACAAGCGACTAGTTCTTTATTTGTTTATTTTAATGGTTTTTTTTAAACTTCTTTCTTGCTTTCGAACGAATCCTAGTGTTCAGCTCAAGAAGGTGTAATATGTGTCCTATATTTTTATTCCCAGACATAAATACCACACCTAAAGTGTAACCATAAAACTAGCAACACGTAAACATTTGCCTGAAACACTAGTGTCTGTAGCTATAACGGGATAATTACTTAATTATAATTATCAAGCCCCTTTAAGAATACTTAAGGATGGGTACTGTCTGGGAAATAAACTAAGAGGCAGTGAACTAGTATTTATGTATCATTCACGGCTCGTTCGAACACTCTGGATTGCCTAATAACTACACCCGAATTTGGAGTTTGTTAGTTGCTGCTTCCATTCATTTCCGTGACAATTGTTTGGCAGCTTGGAAATAAAAGCTTAGCAAATGAAGTTAAAAGGTGGATTTATGGCTGGGTTTGAATCTCCCGACCGGCAGAAATTGTCATCTCCTACAATGATGATTGTGTAAGCATAAAACAAAGAATTCAACCTATCAAAAAAATATCGACGCTTCACCTTGCGATGGAAAAATAGCAAAAGTGTCGTCAACATATCTGAAATATGCAGTGGGTTTTGTTATAGAATTGAACAAAACGGATTCATGGTACCCGACGAAAATATCCGCTAAAGTTTAGCTTAATTAATACTTTGGTACATACAGCCCTCATGATTTGTTCGCCTAACAGATTAGACGCCGAACTCGATAAGTTTAAAATATCCGCTAAAGTTTAGCGGATATTTTCATCGGGTACCATGAATCTGATTTATTCAGTTCTATAACAAAACCCACTGCGTATTTCAGATATGTTGACGACACTTGCTATTTTTCCATCGCGAGGTGAAGCGTCGATATTTTTTTAATAGGTTGAATTCTTTGTATGGGGGCTCTTAAGTTCACTATGGAAAGTGAGAAGGACAATTCGCTTCCTTTCTTGGATGTTCTGGCCGAACGTTCAAGGGGGGGGGGCTACAATTTATAGAAAGCCGACATTTACTGACCTATATGTGAACTGGTTGTCTTTTATACCAAAATCACGTAAGGTCGGCCTAATTAATACTTTGGTACATAGAGCCCTCATGATTTGTTCGCCTAACAGATTAGACGCCGAACTCGATAAGATCAGGGAAATATTCATCAATAATGGTTATCCTGTTGACCTTATTGATGACTGTATTTTCAAAAAGGTTGCGGATTTTAAATCCCCTAAAAAGTTTGGGCCCTTGAAATGCCCGGTTTATTTAAAATTACCGTGGATTGGGGAAAAGAGTAACAGACTTTCCAAACAGATTCGCAGAAGTATTTACGACTGCTTTTATTCTGTGTCCTTACGTTTGGTATATACTACGAGACCTGCTTTTTCGTCTTTTCGCAAGGATAGTTTGCCTTACATCCATAATAGCAATATTGTATATCAATTCAAATTTCAGTGCGATGTCGGTTATATTGGGCGAACATCCTTGCATCTTCGTATAAACCAGCATGTTCCATCGAAGATCAGACAAGGGAGGATGGGGTCTGGTGGTCTCCCTCCTTCTGCAGCCTTGGGCTCTGCTATTGGTCAGCATTTGGTTGACAACCCATGCTGTGCCGATAGATATAAAATAGAATGGTTCGAGGTGCTACATAGAGCGGACTCCAGAAACCATTTAAAGATTTTGGAGCCTGTCTATTGCGGTGCGCCAACCTTCTTTGATCCGGCAAAAGGAAACATCAAACGCATTGTTTCTCTTTGGGGAACTTTGAATCTTTTCTCCCGTTTTTTTTTTCTTCCCTCGTTGTGTCAATATTTTAATCGTTTTTAAACGTTAAATTTATTTTAGTGTCCCCGTACTTTTGGCACATTCAATAAGTTCCCCATTAGAACTCTTTATTTTCAACATAATATTTTGTACGCTATCGATTTTCTCCTGATGAGATGATAGCCGAAAGAGCTCTTGAGAAACTTCCGCCTATTTTATTCAAAAGTGTATATATTACTATAATTTTTAAATACCTACAGACTAGTGTTTAATCCTTTCAGGAATCATCATTGTAAGATGTCACGATTACAGTCGGTCGGGGGATTCAAACCCAGTCATGAAACCATCTGACTCCATTAGAAAAGAACAAACCACATGGCCAACTTTAACCGCTAGAAATATCGTTGAAATTTAAACATTTATTTTTAAATGTCGAGACGTCTGTTCATAGTGATCTAATGATTATAACATGATCTGTGCAGGTGAGCTTAAGTGACAGACTTTCATTCCAACTTTAAATGCCCAACAATAAGAACAGAGTTCTTAAAAAAAAAAAAAAAAAAAAAAATTATATATATATATATATATATACACACACACATTAGCAGGGGGGGGGCTTTGCCTAAGCGTAAAATACGCTTAATATATTTTAATTTGTCCAGATTTCGTATATATTATTATAGAGTCGGATTTCAAAAGTAAAAAAGTATTTGGGTGCCATAAGCTAGAATCGAAACCGAAAGCAAAACTAGCATTCAAAGCTATTGACGTCACCACTGTACTGACGTGATACGAACTGATTAAAAATAAACTAAGATGAATGTACAAAATGTATAACGATTTTTTTCAATATTGACCCTTTTTGGACCCCTTAAAAACTATTTTACTCGGCTAAAAACCCATTAAAAACTATTTTAATCGGCTAAAAAAATGGTCCATAAAAAAAATCCAATCATTTGAGGCTCCTAGCGCCGCTCTGCGACTTTTAGTTTCGGAAGAGATAGAGTTTGAAAATATGGAAACAGACAGACATAGTGCCTTTTATATATTAGATTTAATATATATCAGAATAATCGGATTTAAATTCTGTAAATCAAATTTTGCAACAATTTATTTTTTGACAAGGAGTACAAAGAAAATAATTTTTTTTTCCTTATTCCATGGAGTTTCAATGAATGGATCATATCCTCAGAGGGAATGTATTTAGCAAAATGATATTCATATGTAATCTAAATTTTGTTAGTTAGCACATAAATTGAATATTAAATTTGTTTAGATAAATCATACATGCATGAAAATTTAACAATATCAAAAAGGAAGGTTGAAAGGACATCCCAAAAATGGTCTAGGTTTGAAGAATAATCAAAAGAAAACGTTTGATCAAATGCATATACATATGATACAGTGCAAAAAGGACTGATATCCAGATTTTTATATTTTGAAATCCAATATGAAAGTCATATTCCAAATTTTGTTTAAAAAAACTATGATATATATATATATATATATATATATATATATATATATATATATATATAAATATATGTGTGTGTGTGTGTGCATACATATATATATGCGTGAAAAAGACAGCAGAAAGACTAATTTTAGATTTTGTCTTGAATTAAATTGCCTTCCGAGCTGAATAAAATGGCTGACGCAAACGGATAATATTTGTTCTAGTAATATACATATACACTTAACTTACTATTTTATGTATACACAAATAACCGAATTTTATTCTAGAATAAAAAATTTCTGTAACTTACTTGCCAAAAGTATATTTTATGCTACTACTAGATCTGTGAGTGCGTGTATCACAACCTTTTCTTTTCTACTTCAAATTTTAATCTTGTGTGATTTGAAAATATATATGTTCGCCCAAATAATCACCCTCTCTTCCAGTCAGAATCATCCTAATTTTTTGAGGATTTCTTTCCCTAGACCATACAGGCATCTTTTCTCAATCCTAAACCCAAACAACCTGGATTTCCCATAAAAGTGAAACATAAATAAAAAATACTCTTGTTTAAAATGGAGAACCCCTTATGTCGTCCCTAAAGATACTTAGAATTATTACTCTAGGATAAGTGGGTTCTCCTTGTGTGGTCAACTTCTTTGTGATATTTATAAGATCACATCCTCTTCATCCACAGATGCTGACCCAAGCTATCCAGGCTAATAAAGAAAAAAACAGCAATGTCCTCAGAGGATTGAACCAGAAATATGTATGCAATCAAAAGATTAAATTCAAATTATTTTTTCTGGTGCTCATTATTAATCTGGGCCAGACTCAACCTCCTACACCCCTGAAGATATAAGAAATGAAAGTTCAAGTCTCACCAGAGGTTAATTATTTTCATTCATGTGGTTTCTGCAGAACCATCAAACGAAAAATTGGTAAATGAATAGGCACTCATACAGTAAAAGGATCGTGTTATCTTTGGTATCGTCCGTGCAGTTTGTAAACAGCCGAAAGGTGATGCAAAGCTATGTGATTTAATCCTAATACAAAAAATGCATAAAACATTTGCTATTATTAATTTATCATAAAAATAAAAAATCTCAATATTTATCTTGATTTGAACAAAACAAAAAAAAACATAACGATTAAAAAAAAAAAAAGTTTCTGCTAAAAAATATTCATGAAACTTGCCTTACAGCAAATTATTATTTTTTTTTTGTTATATGAATTTGTATTTTCTAAAAGTTTCGTAAAAATTGTCCAATAATTATTTAAAAATAACATTTTAATTTTTCAATTAATTTTTCATTGAATTAGCTTCGTATTGACAAATATATTTTTTCATTGAAAAAAATTGGCTAGCATTTGCGAAAAAAAAAAAAAAAAAAAAAAAAAAAAAATCAAATCTTTCATTCAGCACCTTCCAGCATTTGCCATAAATGTTCCGGATGATAGCGTGGTTCTTATACTGCATAAGCACCAATAAATGTACCTGCTCAACATAAGATTTGACTTTATACCTGAATCCCAACGCTATTTTTTAAAACTTGATCCATTTTACCATGATTAACTTTAACAGCAGAGTCAGTTGTAATTTAGATACTGCTAAAACTGATGCTATTTTTTTTTTTTTTTTTTTTTACAAGGTAACCACCACTTATCAAGGCCTGGAAGCCACTTGGGGTAACGGTTATTGCGTGTACAGTAATCAATGGGATAGTATCGTAGTAATCGTTAGTATTGGAGATTTGATAAAGTATCTTATTTAAGGGGGCGGTTTATCAGGAATTTGTTTATGTTGGACTTGACATCCAGGTTGTAATCAGGTGGGAAACATAAAACGGGCAAATGCTGTTCCTGCTTGCTTGCCTCTCCACGAGGGCAAAGTTAGAGACAAGGTCGGTTTTTAAAATGGGGAAAATCCAGCTACCAAAAACAAGCACTCTGGATTGGAACAATAAAAATTGCTTTAGTCTAAAAGGATTTCTTCAGTGACAGACAGAGAAGATGAAGTGTATTGTGAGAACAGATACTACACTTTGCTCTGATTTGCTATTTGTTTTCTCACTTGTCATCATGTGTAACACAGCCGCCAACATGTTTGAAACAGCAGCAGCTATATGACACATATGCAAATGACCAAGCCAGTGTGCAAAGTTACGTAACAGTGTCATAAGTTGTTTGAATGTGATAAGTTGTCAATCACATCTAAAACAATCTACATAGTGACAAACATTACGGATTTGATCCTGCAAGATCAACAGTTGATGTACTGACCAATATCACTGTCAATCTATAAATGGGGAGAGGGTTTTGGTTTCTTGGGTGATAGTTCATATATCAAATATCTTTAATAGGGGTTTGGCTTAAAGGTTTGTTTCACAAGATTGCTAGCTATGGAATATTTGGTAATGCCCTAGCAACTATCGAAATACTTTCTCTCTGATATGTCTATAAAAGTAGTGATTGATGTGTCTGAAAAACATAATATCAATACTGGTGTGCATTAAAAATTACCTCCAACAGTCTTTGTCATCTATATCAATGCTCTTCCAAATTATATACTATGATAATTTTTTGAAATCTATACAGACAACATAACTGTCTATGGCAACACTTCAAAGAACATTGCTTATCAAGATTTTGCGAAGTTTCATCCGACATCGAGCATGTGATGTAATGGAGGCAGGGTCTTATACCACCAATACTCAAATTCTTGCCCGAATCAAAATAAATGGCTCTTTCCTTAAGGAAAGGGCCATACTTTAATAAACTACTAAGACTTGTGGTTAATTATAAAAATAAATTAACTATTCTATACTTTCACCGTCTCAGTATAAATGAACCTATTTATATGTTCATAATTTATGAACCACACAAAATCAAGAAAACTTCAGATTTTCTTAAAACTGATAACAGAATAAATGTTCATTCAGTATATTTTATTGTCAAACATGGTCTAATTACATCAACACACAGGTTCCCGTTAGATCATTAAAGTTAAGCATTGTTGAGCTTGGTCAGTACTAAAATGGGTGACCATTTGGAAATACCAAATGCTGTATGTACTTTCTGCTTATCTCAGCATTGTTTCCAGTTGCCCTGGACTTCTTGCTACTGGAATCAAGCAGTGCTGACCCAGTTGAGGAGTGGTTAGGGATTGTGCAACCTTTGCTTCACAATTCATATAGTGTTATCCATCTTTTCAGGATGATTAGATGATCCTCATCATTCTGATGGATGAACATCTAATATATACAAGGCAAAATGTGTGTGTGTGTGTGTGTGTATGTTTTTGTCTGCCAAAACCTTTTGACATATGCATCAAACAATGACAAAATTGATATCATTAGAAAGATCAATCTCTCGGATGAAAAATATCTAAAAATTGGCCACAAAAAAAAGATTAATTCTGTGCTGGTCAACTGGTTTTTGCAAGATGGGGTCAATTTTTATCACAGACACTTTTGCAAAGTCATATGCCTAGCGATCTCAATATATGTTTAAAAGACCTTATTTTGAAGGCCCATGATGTCATAAGTCGTCGTAGCCGAGACGGCTAGCGCATTTTCTTTTTTCATCTCCTTTTCCTCCTTCATGTTACAGGATTGAGCCTGCCTGCCTGCTTACCTACTGTGACTATTTTTTTTTTTTTTTACTTGCACGGATACTTGCTGTTATTTTGATTGAAAAAAAAAAAAAAAAAAAAAAAGTTCCTTTATTTTTTTAATATTTTTTTTTTTAGGGCTGGAGGTTGGTTGCTCAATGGCCTTAATATACCACCTCTCCACCCGGGCAACGCTGGGGTATCCATGCTAGTTCATTATAAAATTACATTTTGTTTTCTCTTATGAAACTTAAATGTGTGCTAATGTCATATTTGAGTCTGTTGGACCAAGTTGTTGATTACCGACACATGACGTTTTTCATGATTTGACCACTGATGGATACTTTGAATTCTGTAATTATTTTGTTTTCTGTACTGGAACATAATCCAACGAATAACCATAAAGCTAGAAATCTCGTGGATTTATATCTGGTGAATGTGCCATTAAGTACCATAATGCAATCGAATGGTGCCAATGTCTACAGTATCATTCTCAAACCAGAACACTCAGATTATGTCTGGGTTTAATGATAGCAACCCGTGTAGTTCAATTCAGAGTGCCGTGGCCTCTGAAGGATTTCGTTTGTCATTAAAGCTCTGTCAATATTAATGCTAATGTCATCTCCTTGTGTGATACTATTAACGCCCCCCCCCTCAAGTGTTGAAAAGATAAGTATGATAAAAAACAAAAAGTTTATCAGGAAAACAAAGGCATTGGAAGTTGTTCAACACACACACAAAAGAAAGCTGAAATAGGATTGTAGGTCAAGGTGTGGGGATCTCTGAGCTGCTAACTGTCCCAAGTTGAATACTGTCCTTAACTGTTACGAACCGAAAACTGTCAGTAAACTGTTGCAAAACTCACTGCCACTCCTAAAAGTGACTGTCAACTAACTAACCATATTGACCTCTTATCCTAATTACTGCCACACCTTGATTAACAATCCTTTTTCAGCTTTCTTTTGTGTTCCTTTGTGAACAACTTCCTATACCTTTGTTTTGTTGATAAATTTATTTTCATTTTTTTTATATTGGTTTCCTTATTTTTTTTTTTATTTTCTAACACTTGGAAAGGAGGTGATGTCAATAGTATCCCACATGATGCAGGTTACTCTTAGTATTTCGGTGTTTTACAATAGGTGGTGGGATTTGCAACAGTTTACAAATGCTGGGAATAATTGGCTGAGAATCAGTGCATGGCCATACAGTCGACAACAGTTGTGAGTTGGGCAGTCAAACACAAGTTGTGGCTCGGAGTAGATCGACATGAACTGACGTCAGCAGACGATTATGTAGTGGTTTACCTTAGCGTGTAGAGGGTTGATAGTGTCACACACACACACACAGTGCAATTGAATGTATCGGAATTTACGTTTTTTGTTTTTTTTTATACTTGTGAACCACTGTGCACCCCATTTTCAGCAACAGCCAATGTGAGAGACTACGACACGACTAGAAGAAAAGATAAGAAATGCACAGCACATAATATTTCAGTCAGTAATGTTGTCGAGCAGGGATGGAGCACACATCGTATTATACTTGGATGATTTTGAAAACCAATTTTCTTTCAACCCTAAAAATGTATAGAATAATACCATCAGCAATAATTTTGTAAAACTTTTCAGAGTTTAAAAAAAAAAAAAAAAAAAAAAAATCATTCAAGGTGATGAAATAGGATCATTAATATTAAATGGGTCACATTTGTGAGGCCTTTGCCAACTCGTAAATAAACATGAATGGAACTTACACTTTGTTTAAAATAAAACAGGTTTAAAGAATATCCTGACTGGAACTACTTCAAAATTATCAGATAGCTAAAGAACATACTACCCCCGCCTTTTTTTTTTTTTTTTTTTTTTTTTTTTTAAACATTTTTCTGATATGATGATAAGAACAAGTAGATGTCAAATGTGTTAGGAAAAAAATATTGAGCAAAAGCTAAAAATAAATATGGCGGTTCTCTTGGCTTTGGAAAATTCTAGTTTATGGTAAATTTGTGGTTAGCATAACAATCATGATTCTGGGGCCATGCTTGTAGATTTAAGATAGGAGAACGGTCCAAATATTTCAACATTTCTTCCAATTTAACTTTGGTGCCACTCAAATTTTAAAAGTATTAGGTGGTTTCTTTATAGTACCACAATAGGGAAAAGTATTCAAGAACTCTCTCTCATATATATATATATATATATATATATGTACATACTGGCAGTTCAACCTGGCTTTGCTTGGGCCGTATGTACTGTTCATAACTTTATGCGCATATATATATATATATATATATATATATATATATTAAAAAGATTGACCAGCTAACCTAGATCTATAATTTTAAGTGTTTAGATCCAAAATTGGTGGAGGAGGTAAAGTCTGCAAAGGTAAACTCTTTCAATTTTGACTTCTTGGCAGCCAAATTTTCGCTCAAAATCTGATGAAAAAAGCTTTCTGCATGTCTGAATGCTCTTTATGTAAAATTTCAAATGTTTAGACCCAAAATTGGCTTAATAGTTAGCTAGAGACCGCAAAGGTCAAATCTTTTGAACTGACTCCTTGGCAACCAAATTTTCAGCGAAAATCGATTAAAAAGCTTAGCCCTATGTCTTAATACATATGTAAAATTTCGAATGGTTAGATGAAAAATTGGCTAACTAATTTGGTAGAGAGCGCAGTAATCAACTGTTTTTAACTTTGACCCCAATTTTGACTGCTTAACATTTATTGTTTTGGGCTCAAATCAAATTAAAACGTTTGATCCTTGTCCAAGTAACCTACATCTAAAATTTCAAGTGTTTAGACCCAAAATTGGCAGAGGAGTTTGGTAGAGACTTCAAAGGGCCAAATCGATGAACTTTGACCCCTTGGCAGTCAAATTTCTGTCCGAAAACCGATTAAAAAGATTTTCCCAAATCTCAATACCGTTTATGCCAAATCTCGAGTCTGTAGACTGAAAATTGACAGTAGCTTTGTAGGGAAATGTACACATACACACAATTTGACTTATATATATATATATATATATGTGTGTGTGTGTGTGTGTGTGTGTGTGTGGTTCTCTAATAGCCTCAAAAATACCCCGGCGCCTGTCGTCTACAAATATTGACCATTTGCCTTCTACTATTAATTCCTTCTCTTGCCAGTTTTGTTTTCTTCAACTTACCATACATTTGATTCAGCTGAAGATCATTCTAGCCCGAGGTAATTTTGTTTATAAGAGGTGAGATCCCATCAATAAATAGAAATGTTAAAAAATACATTTGTTAAAATTTAAAAAAAAAATGTGTATAACTGCCAATAACGATTAAAAAAAGAAAAAAAAAAGAAAAAGATAGTAACTAAAAATATGTACACTCTTAAAAGTTAGTAGAAATTCTTCTAGACCGAGGTAAACGTTTTCAGTAGATACATGCAAACTGAATGACCGATCTCTAAAATCTATAAATACTTTGATCCCTCCCTTCACTTAAAAAATTCAGATCAAGTAACTCTAATGAAGTTTCAAGTATTTATTAACGATCACAGAATATAATATACCTACTATCTTTTTTTTAAAGTATTAGTGAAAATGTATTATGTAAACAATAAAATATTTTATTAAAGTTAGTTTTAAGTACTAATGAAAAAAAAATAAATAAACGAAATAAATGCACACAGACGAATTTATTTTCCTTAATCCTCATCTAAAAAATCAGAAACGTAGTACAGTTCCTGGTTTGTTAATTTTATTTACCGCCTCTTTTTTTTTTTCTTAATCTATCCTTCTAGGCAGGATCAAAGATTGTTCTCAACAATCTTTGATTCCCATTAATAAATAGAACTGTTAAAAAGTATGTTTGTTAACATTAAAAAAGAAAAGTGTGTATAAATCTAGTGTAAACGTCATCCAACGCGATTCATGTTTTTAAGTGCCCACCTTTCAGCACTAAATCAAAACAATATCTACTGTTTATCCAAAAGCAACTAGATTTAATGCAAAGTATACAAGTAAAAAAGAAAAGAAAAGAAAACTTGGGGACAGGCTCTAAATGTATGCATGCATGCATGCATGAAGAAAAGGCAATTTTATATAATCACTCATATATAATCTCCAACAGAGGTCTTTTTTCTTTTAAGAGCCCTTGTTGCAAATAGGTAATTTGATTGTTACGTTATATATCAGAGGGAACTTTTCCTTCGTTAACATGAACACTAACCTTCAAGTCCGGAGCAATGGATTTTTTTCTTCTCCTTAGAAAGGACTCCTTACTTATCAAGACCTGGAGGTCACTTGAGAACAAGGGTTAATGAGTGTAAGGTGGTCAGTGAGACAGCGGCATACTAATCGGTGGTGGTGGAAATTGAATAGAATCTGATCATTTAAGAGGATGGCTCAACAAGAATGGTTTTTAATGCATGAAAGAAAAAAAAAAAAAAACATTTGGAAACTGAAGGAATTCTATAAAGTACTCCCTCTTCCCCCATCTAGAAAGAAAAAAAAAATCTCTTCACTTAAACCATGTGCTTTTTTGGTTCTAACACAAAGGAAAATAGACTTTAACGAACTAATAAAAAAAGATATTAGTTTATTTTGTAATAAACAAGTTCTGATGATTCTTTCAATGAACAGAGCCGGTATTCAACGTGTTCATTTGATTATCAAGAAATTTAAAATGGCAGAATAAGGTCAAAACACACATTTTGCATTGTAGAAGCCTAGAGATGCCATCAAAAATGTGAGAAAAATGCACAGTATAATCTAAAAGAACAACGGAGAAAACATTGGAGGCAACGGAGTTTTGTTTTGTTTTGTTTTTTTGTATATACGAGGAAGATAACGTGTTGCACAAGATGGTAGATGTTGATATCAGCATCTAGCATCCTGCTAGACACATTCTGTTGGTAAATAAATATATTATAATTGAAAATTATTTAATTTTTTTCCAATATTCTCATTATTCTTTTATACACTTACTCGTGTTTCCCCACAAACTGCATTGTAATAGCCTTCAAACAACTCCTTTCATACACACACACATACTAGCAAAAGTACCCATCGTTGACTGGGTTCAAAAACAGCCTACAGAAAATGGACTCTGATTTATGAAAGTATGATAGGTTATGAAAAGGATGGGTTGTAAAGAGATAGCTTCGAAGTTGGGGGTATTAAAACCAAAGCAAAATATGATGAAAGTAAAAAGAAAATAGATAAACCCCATAACTTATTATATCATACCTGTTCACACTGAAACACTTATCACAATATTCTGTGGATCTACATAAAAAAACCTTATTAAACTTTGTGACATATTTCCATTCTATGGAGGTCAGGTGCGAACGAACACCCCATAATTTTATTATACCATATTTCTTCAAACTGAAACATTATTATCAAATTATACTTACGCAGATAGATATGAAAAGTCTTTATTAAAGTTTGTGCCTATTTCCATTCTATGGAAACCAGGCACGAACGCAGACCCCACAATTTTATTATACCATCTCTATTTAAGTTAAAACATACTTATCAAAGTATTCTTATGTACATCTATATCAAAAACACTTGTAAACGTTTTTATTTTTAATTTTATTTCCATACTTTGTGGACCAGGCGCGAACGCAGACCCTACAATTTTAATGAACCACCCTTCTGCCAGATCAAACATACCCATTCCTGTGTCTCGATACATCTATCATTATATGAGATCAGTTTTCTATAATAGTCAACCATATAGGTGCCTATTCGTGACCAGACACAGACATTCTGCTTTATATTATAGATTCAAGCACGTCTGATTGAATACAGAGTTTTTCTTTTTTCCGATTTTTTGGATATTTTTTCCATTTGTCGAGCGGTCTGTAATTTCAGCTGACAAGTTGGAGTAAATGGCGCCAAAAAGTAGTTGTTCAGACATATTCTTCTGAAGCGCTTTCTATCGGTGCATCCTGATTATCATCAGGAGCGATTGTTATCGTTTTCTTTTGTGCGTGATTTTATGCAACATGCCAGCTAAAATTAAAAAGACCGCTCAATGAATGGAAAAGATATCCAGAAAAATCAGGGGAAAAAAATAACTGCTGTGCTCAATCAGACGTGCTTGAATAATGACTTGCTGCCAAAATATATAAAATGAACTTACCTAAGACTCATACTTTGAAGATATATATTGTATTCAACGGTAAACACCCTTTAATCCAGTTTGTCCTGGAAGAGAAAAAAATAAAAATATACAAATAAACATAACAAGGAAACAATCTCAATAAAAACAAAAACGAATTCAGCTCAATATCATTTCGAATAAAGCAGGATCAATAGTGGTGCTTAGTTTAAAACTTAGCTGCAGTTTCATGGACCGTCCAATTGCCAAAAGAGTTATGAAAACTTCCTTAAACATCTAAATAAAGTTTCAAGCTCTATTGTAATGTTTGAGCAAGTCTTTGTAACACTGGACTAACTGTAAAGCTGCAGTAAAAAGTTTAAAAGTTTTCGCAATTGTATTTTTGAGTGTTGCCCGCACTGACAATTAAAACTTCAGCTTCCAAAAGAGTGCAACTTACAATTGAATTTTACCTAGTACTTTATCCACTACGCCATGCGTCCTTGTGCAAGGTCGAAGTTTCAATCCTCAGTGCGAGTGACACTCGGAAATATAATTACGAATTACTTAAGTCATGGTTAACAGAATGAGAGCATGCTACCCCCGTGGATTCAATAAAGGGTTCTATTTGAAATTCAGTGCAGATTCTAGAGTTCGATGGAAAGATTACAGGGTTCGACAGAAAGATACACTTTAAGGTTGGAGGTTATATCGACCTGAACGTTGTGCGAATAACACTCCAGATGAGAATGGTAGTCTGAAGAATCGAAATACAAATAAGCAATCCTCATCTAAAAAATTTAGAAACATAAGACTTAATACGTATATTTAAGAAACAAATACTCTATAGAGTCATGTTTAAATTTGAGTATGACACAAAATTACACTCTTCTCAACAAAAAAAAAAAAAAAAAAAAAAAATCTACGGATTTTTATTTTCAGTTTCACCTTAAAACTTTTTGCTCCGTTTAAAAATATTTGCATATGTTCACTCGAATTTAAAATTTTCAAGTGTCACATTAACATGGACACGTGATAGGTGTAGAAATGTACAGGAAATAGAAGGTATGCATTCTATCTCACTTTAGAAAGTGCACTTTAACAACTGGGGTCATGAACAAACTAATTCGTCAAGTCAAGGTATTCCTGTCAGATAGTTTTGCACTAGTTATGGCTTCCTGGAAGTGAGGAGACGTTAGCTTTCATTCTTTGAATCTCTGCCATGCAAACGCAGACATGATGGGGAGTGGCCAATTGCAGAAGGGCTGATCACATTTCTGAGTCAGACATTTATCAGTCTATGCTCACTCGGATTTCAGATAGATTTTTTTTTTGAAGGACTTGTGCGCCCCCCCCTTTTTTTTTTCAAATCACCAAAGTAAAAGAGGAAACTACACTAATGCAAGAAAGAATCTTTTAGCATTTGTTCTAGCTGCGGATGGAGCATCCCACCAGATGCTAGCAATTCACCTGCTATTTCATACATTCCAACCAAAAGATCTTTTTAAAATTCTAACCATCACTTTAAGTGCAATTGCTTGTATCTCTCTTGCACTTGTTTAACCGGGTATCTTTGCCATGTAATTTTTAAAAATTCTTTTTCACAAGTCCGATTGCTTCTATAATTACAGCAATGATGATCTTCCTAAAATTTCAGTTTCTTTTCATGTCATACATAAGACCTTGGTATTTTGTTATCTTTTCCCTCTCAGCTCCGTATAAGCCAATAAATGTGTGTGTGTGTGTGTATGTGTAATAATATGATATGTTATCTAATGTAATATGTCAGCAAGAACACCTCTTACAACAACAATGAACAGAGCCCATATTGTTGCCTTTTTTAGTTTTCTATGTGTAATGTGAGTATTATTTTGATTCTTCAGACTACTGATCTCATCTGGAGTGTTATTTTAACGTTTCGGTCGATGTAAACTCCAACCTTCTTCAGGTGGATCTTCTCAAATTCCAGAATGTGTGTCCACAAGGACCCATGACACAGTGGTTAGAGTACTTGGAAAAATTCAATTGGAGAGTGATATTCTCCTGAAGGTTAAAGGTTTAATCCTCAATGTGAGCGACCGAAAAATTGTGAATTACTTAGGACCTCTATCCAGTCATGGCTGATGGAACAAGAGCATACTACTCTTGTTAAATAAAGGGTTCTGTTCAAAATTCTGTCCAGATTCACAAGTTTGACAAGATACACCTGGAGAAGGTCGAAGGTTACATCGATCAAAATGTGAAAATAACTAAAGATGAGAATAGTAGCCCAAAGAAAGAAAATACTAATAACCAATCCCCATCTAAAAAAATTCAGAAATGTAAAATTATGCAGCGTAACAAAATTACAAACAAGGTGCAAAGTTAAATTTCCAAATAAAAAACGTTAAATTAAAAATGTGGAGAGCTTTAAAAAATTATGTTGGAATCCTTAAACAGAAAAACAAGTGTATACAAAATATGGAAAGGCACAAAAAGCAACATCAATAAAACCTCTAATGAATGGAAACATTTATTTAATCTACGAAGGTAGTATGCTCTCGTTCCATCAGCCATGAATAAGTGGAAGTCCTAAGTAATTAGCATTTGTAATTAGAATGTCGCCCGCACTGAGGATTGAATCTTCAACCTCCTGTAGAGTAACTTAAAACTGAATTTTACCAAGTACATTATCCACTATGCCATGGGTCCTTACGACCGAAACATAACATTCAAGATGAGAACAGTAGTCCAAAGAATCTAAATCTCGTAATATGAATAATCAATCATTATCTAAAAAATTCCGAAACAAGACTAAACACACAATTTTCAAAGAGACGAACACTCCTATAAGGTTATGTTTAAATTTGAGTATGGCACAAAGTATACCCACTTCCTCCTCCTCAACGACATTTGGTCAAATCGGAATACTGATACACTGGTAAAAAAAAAAATAAATAAATAAATAATAATAAAATGTGTAACAAGTTGCTTTATATTTGGTTTCCTTCTTGGAATGAAAGTGTCCGTATTAGGCATTCCGAAGATCAAAGTAAATAAGCAAAAAAAAAAAAAAAAAAAAAAATAGAGTTGAAAAGTGGTAAGTATTTTTGCAGACTTCTTGTTAGCAGACAAGATCAACTAACCTCACTTTAGATAGACATAAATACACGAAAGTGGATAAGAACATTCGTCCCAGATGAACAAGAAATCAGTTTTAGAAGTCGGCCTGTAAGCAGGGTTCGGGGTCAATAGAAAAAAAAAAATCTAAGGATTAGATGGATAAAACAGGAGGAAAACAAAAACCAGAAGTAAAATAATTAAACAAAATCTACCTCTGGGATGACATTTTTTTTTTTCCAACGATGATTGACTTAACTTTGATTCTAAGGATTCACAACATTCCCTATCTCCTTGCTTCCCCAAGAGCAAAACATTTGACACAAAATCGATTTTAATGCAAGGAAATTCAACTTCCCCCTCCCCACACCGTGCCGAAAGATTCCAGAAGAGACCAAAAATAACATTTGTCCAAGACGGAAAGGATTTCTGACTACAGACAAGACAGATACCACACATTGATCTGGAGGAGGAAAGAAGGTAAAGGAAAAGTAGAAATGCATAGTTTGATTTCCTTCACAATATATACGGCATAATCACGTTTGACACACTGATTCCCATCGGATCACCAAAGTTAAGCAAAGATGAGCCTGGCCAGTACCAGATGGGTGACCATTTGGGACTTCTAGGTGCTGTATGTACTCTCCGCTTATCTCGGCATTGTTTCCAGTCATCCTGGACTTCTTACCAGTGGACTCAAGCAGTGCCGGTTCAGGAGAGGTGTGGTTGCAGATTGCGCAACTCTTGCCACACAATTACACGTGCATCTGCCCCTACAGGGGGTATCCTTTTTCTTTCAAGACTGAACGGAGGCATCGAGTTACCATGAATCATTATTTATATGCGTAGGTTTTTAATCTTTTTTAGCAGAGAATAGTCAGAAAATTGTGAATAAATAAACTTCTGTTTGATTTTAATTTTGTAAATGTAGTTGTAAATAAATGGCGAATCTTGTGAAGTGTTTGCAATTGAAAGAATTACCAAGTTAGATAATATAATCGATGAAATCTATTGGAATTGTGTTTTATTATTTAAAAACGTAAGTGAAAATTCATAAATCACTGGCTAAACAGAATCACATTGGTTTATCAGATGCAATGCTATAACGGTCTAACTTCAAGGCTATATTTCTTTATATATTAGATAATCAGCATTATAGTCTCCAGTACACAATAAAAGTTATCAAACGTACTGAAACTTGTATTTTTCAATATTAAGCCCTACTGAAAAATATGATATACAGTGTATATTTTGATAAAAAAAAAAATAGCAAATGATATTTAGTTTTGCTTAATATTTTACTATTCAAACGTTCTTCCTCTATTTCTTTCTTGAGTTTTATATTTATCTTCCTGTAACTTTACCCTCTCCCTCCAGGCAGGATATTTGACCTTCCTGTTGACCCCCTTTCTATTGCAATGGTCATATCACTTAATACCCCACATCATCCCCTTGCTTGGTTTCATTTCCATTATTTCTTCTGCCTGACTTATGTAAGTTATGGTTCCTGTTTGTTTTTTTGTTTTGTCTTGTTTCCAAGCACTCCTGTGGTTTTTGAAGAGATAACCACATTATGAAACTACATTACTCAGAGTACTTGGGTATATATATATATATATATATATTTCATTTTGATCAAAGAGGGTCCAATAATATCATGGTGGTCTGGTTCGAACTTCATGCCATCTGTAACAATACATTTTACTTTATGTATAGCATTAAAATCAGAAATTAAAAAAAAAAAAAAAATGGTTAGGAGGGTTATAAGTAAAATAACATTGAAATGTTAAATAAATTTAGGTCTGAGCTCCTTATTAACAATGTGGAATACACCTAACGTTACTCCAAAGATTGAGGCAATATAGCGTTACAGCTGGCCATAAATCATAAGGACTCATTCAACCCAGGGCAATGGCAGGTCGTGTTGCTAGTGTATATAAGGTATGAACATGACAGGACTAAATGTTAAGATTTATAATCTCATGGTGTACAAAAATGTTTCAAAATTATATATAACTATCTATACTACCTAGCTGGTGTTGCCCGGGAGTCTAATTTTAAGTAAACTTGTTATCTGTTCATTTTTTACTAAACCATTCTTTTTCGTTTGTTGCTTAATTTTTACAGATTTCAAAAGTTCAATTATTACGGTATGGTTTGATTATAAAATTATTTAACCAAGTTATTAAACTATAACTTTTTTAAAATCTATCTATAAAACTATTAAATATAAACATTTAAATGTTATTTTATGTAATCCAACATCAACTAATTCACATACAAACAGCAAAAGTTCCCGTTAATTCATGTAACCGTTGAGGATAAAATCGACTGCGTGTCACCATTTTTTTTTCCGTCATTCAGCAGTTGAACTCTACAAGACGCGCATGTCCAGAGTTTGTGTTGTGAATTATGGTTTAAGTTGAGAAGTTGGTGAAAATTGCGGCGTTGATGAGAAGGAGTTCTGACAATTCTTCACATATTGTTGCTATAAAGAACAATCTCGGTAATAAGGCAAATATTAATACACTGACTGTAATGTCAATATTGCATGTTGACATTACAGTTTGCAATGATGCCCGTCAACAATATTTGTTGACGGTTTCTTTTCGTTAGCAAAGCCGTCAACAATTATTACAGACAAATTTTCTTAGCTAATCCTACCTCATTTTTGACCTAATTCCGACTTTCCTACATAGATGGACAGATTGTATGTAAACTCTTTCAGTGAATAGTTTGAAGAGTTTTCTGTAAAAGAATAAAAAAGAAAAGAGCCAGAGATGTGGAAAGCGAACTTATCGACGGGGAGACGAGAAAGAAACATGGCGACGGGTAGAGCATCACAATATACATGATGGCCGCAGAAGAGATTATGCAAATGTAGCAAAATCGAAAGTGTATAAAATAAAAAATAAAATGAATAAAAACGAACGTCACGGCGGACGCCAGTGGGATGATTAAAGAAGTGTCACTCCTGAGTGCTCATGCTGACTGATGTGGAATAGTCAGGAATAGGTGCATGGGCGGGATTTTGTAGATGATTGAAAGTTTTTTTTTTTTTTTGGGGGGGGGGGCTTTGTCTCATATATATATATATATATATATATATATATATATATATATATATATATACTAGCATTTCAGCCCCGCGTTGCCCGGGTGTTTGGAGGTGTATGTTGAGCTTTAAAAAAAAAAAAAAAAAAAAAAAAGCGGTCAATTTTTTTTTTCTTTTTTTTTTTTACTTTGACCCCTATTCTGACCCCTTAACATTTGTTTTGGGCTCAAATCAAGTTATTAGGTTAGATCCATGTCCAAGGAACCACTATCTAAAATTTCAAGTTTTTAGACCCAAAATTGGCGGAGGAGTTTGGTAGAGTTCTCAAATTTCAAATCGTTGAACTTTGACCCCTTAACAGCCAAATTTCTGGCCGAAAACTGATTACAAAGATTTTCCCAAATCTCAGTACTCTGTATATCAAATTTCGAATCTGTAGACTGAAAATTGACAGAGTTATTGCATAGGCAAATGTACACACACACACGTCCACTTTATCTGTATATCTATAAAAGTGAAAGTGTCTGTCTGTCTGTGTGTGTGTACATTTCCATACGCAACAACTCAATTTTAAGTCTACAGACTCGAAATTTGATATACAAGGTACTGAGATTTGGGAAAATCTATGTGATCAGTTTTCGGCCAGAAATTTGACGATTAAGGGGTCAAAGTTCAACGATTTGATCGTTGAGAACTCTACCAAACTCTTCCGACAATTTTTGGTCTAAACACTTGAAATTTTAGATAAAGGTTCCTTGGACATGGATCTAACTTAATAAATTGATTTGAACCCAAAACAATAAATTTTAAGGGGTCAAAGTTAAAAAAATTGACCTTTTTTTTTTTGCTCAGCATACACCTCCAAACACCCGGGCACCCATGCTAGTATATATATATATATATATATATATATATATATATATATATATGAGAGAGAGAGAAATTCCGTATGTATGATCCTTGTTCTGTATAAATTAGCGGAATTATAATCTCTGGGGAATTAAGATTTCATCAGCCACAATGTCACTTCCTGGAGTATATACAGACTTGCAATTTCTGAGAAAATCTAATAAGAGTCGTATCTTTCCTAGTCTATTCCGTTCTACGATTTCTTTGTTCTTGGAGAAGTGGAAACAGTTTAGAAGTAATTCAAACGTATTTAGACTCATTTTAGAAGAAATGGAGTTCTTGTACTGCAAATTATTGCTCTAATATGATGAAATGGAACCTTTTCGATCCAATCCCATCCACAGTAAGATTCCTAAGAATGTTTCAATCTCTTTTGTTGTCAGAATCCATTTTGTATGTCTACATGTAGGAGTTAGTCCGTTTCCACTTATTGCAGTAACTTGATCGATATACTAATGCTAAAACCTTAAAATTAAGAGATAAGATGTATATGCTAAAAACGTATTAAGTATTATGCATTTTGGGTGGATCCCACTGACAAATTTATAGAAAACTGTGTGGCAGTCAACGTGTTAATGAAGTAGAAAATTTGATCAAGCCTCAACAAATGTTGATAAGATTCACATAAATCGATCGTATTTTATAAATTAAAGATAAAAAAAAGTTTTTAGGAAACATGTCCTCTCTCTCTCTCAGCAGTTTTATACATTTTATGACACTCTAAATGGGGAATGGGTCTGAACATCACACAAGTGTTCCGCTTTTCAGCTACAAATTGATTTCTAGTAATAGCTATTTCGACTCCAGTTGCTTCATGGCACAGAGTTTCTTTCATAGAACTGCTTATCTGTGGAACAATACCATGGAGCTACTTCCTTGCTGACTATGGTATGATCGCTTTCAAGTCCAACATGGACAGGTTTTTGAGGAGCCGCCCTCTAAAATAAATCATGAAACTTCGATTATGGTATCCATTAACCCTTATCCTTGAGTGGCCTTAAGGGCTTGATGAGTGGTGACATGATGTAAAAAAAAAAAAAAAAAAAAAAAAAATTTGCAATCCAAATATTTAGAAATCTGAACCCTTGCATATTAAAAAGGTTCAAGGATGTCCAAATATTAACGTATTCTGAACCAATATTCAAACTAGACTTAAATTTTACATCCTACTCTACTTCATAATTTTTTTTTTTTTTTTTTGCTTGTGATACTAATGAAGTATTGCCTATCAAGGCCAAAGTGCCACTCGAGGATTAGAATTAATGAGATTAGGTCAGATTTGTAATATTTCAAGTGGGCATGCTAACATGGGACTTTAACAACAACCATGTTGTACTTAGCTGGGAAGCAACCCTGTGATATTGTATTCTACATATGGAGAGTTCTCGGAAAAAACTTATTGTGGTAGTTCTGCTTATTTTAGGTACACAGAGAAAGAAAAGAAAATTATTTAAAGTCGTTAACATTAGACGAGTTTTTGCTGTAAATGTTTTTACACGGGAACATGAAAGCAACGATAGCATAGAGAGAACTAAATGTTTCTTCCATGAGAAATGGGCTGTTTAAGAAAGAAAAACAATCCTTCCCGATGAGGCTTCGAAATCGATTCTGTACCGTGTCAATGCAAGAGAGAGTGCTCCAAGCAGTACCGTCCTAGTTGCGGCAGCAGTACTCCATCTCAGGACCTATTTAGCTCTTGTACAGCTTGATAATTGCGTCAGCAGTAAGTTTTTTTTTTAGCTACGTTTTTAAAAGCAAAGAAAAAAAAATTGATTACGAAATTTCTTCAAACTGATAAGTTATTGATCCCAGATAACGCCAGGTTTCCTCGCTTGTATTAAATATAATGTGGAGGGAAAAAAAAAGAAAAAAAAAAAGCTAAGTAGTTGTTTCTCTCATCATAATATGCCAAGACCATAATAAACAGGAAGGGAGGTGACAAGATCAGTAGGGTTAAGTGAGAGGAACAACCAATGAACAAGGAGAAACGAAGGAGGAGGTGGGGTCGGATGTGGTCTGTTACTGTGACAAAACACTCTGGACATGGTAAAAATGACAATTGGACAAGAAGATTTCTAGAGTTAAAAAAAATAAAAAAAAAAAAAAAAATAAAAAATCTATAATTATTAAAATGTTATGTTTTTAATGCATCCCTGTATTGTGAACAATATTTATTTTCTTTATGCCCCATTATAAATTTATTTATCATGTATCTAATTATAATATATCTTCTATTATATAAAAGGCACTATGTGTGTTTGTTCCCTATGGACCTCCGAAACAGCTGGGCTATTTTTTTTTTTTTAATTTAACACAAATATACTTTACGTGTCTGGCAATGTTCTTAGATAGATTTTGAATCGGAATGTCTTTGATAAGTATTGATAATCCAAACATCTGATGAAAGAATGAATAGTCCAATTTTAACCTTGTACAGTCTAATATCACAAGTGTATTTCAGAAGTTTTGTTACCGCACAAGCAGAAAGACCCGGCATATAAAACTCAATATGTTCTTCGATATGATAGGGGCGCTTTCAAAATGAATGTTTTTGTTTAGAATACAATTGGACCAGGATTATTAATTTTTATTTTAAACTTTAGTTCAAGCCTCTAATTCTATAAAAATCAACAGTAGGTTCTCTACAATGCAATGTAGACTATAATATATTGTGGACTAAGTCACTGAAGGGAGGCATGTGAAGCTTCCTCCCAGTGCACCACGGTGGTACCCCAACTAGACCAAGCAATCAATTGATTCGATTAAAACGTTGGTGATTTTGCAGATTCCAATAATAAATTATGGGAGGGGGAAACATTCATTCATCATCATTCAATCCTGGGCAACATCTGGTCTCCATGTTAGTATATTATAATTATACTAAATAACAAAACGGCAACCTAATGGCTAACACTTCTATTACGAGTCGTTCCAAAAGTAAGGCCTATTTTTTAAATCTCAAAAACTAAAACGTTGAAAAGAGACAAAGACGGAAGTGGTGCCATTAAAACGAGCAACCTTTTGTGCCACAGAATTTATTTTATCTATATAGTCACCATCATTCTAGATGCATTTTTACCAGCCTCTTGATGCCTCGATCGTAAAAGTCAGGACCACACTGCCACACGTCTGTTGCCACTGAAATCCGCAAACCCATCTGATTTTTCTGACATCAACAGCATTAGCTTTAAAAACGTACAACAGGCGCCGGTGAATGTTGATCGGTTCAGTTTTTTCTGCATTGAGAAATTCAATGACGCATGTCTGCTTTTGATGCACATTCATAATTTCTTAGAGTCTCACATTGTCAACATCTGCAATAGAGGCATGAAATTTTCAGGTTACGAATACATAAGTTCAATCATAACAATGCAATTTGCAATCCCTTCTGATCCATTCGGCCGGAATAAAAAATAGGAGGCATTACTTTTGGAACGGCCCTCGAATAAAATATTTCATATATGCTTCAAAAGAGTCGCTAATCTGATAGGCCCTGAACTGGCATCTAAGCTTCAGCCTCTGTCCCATCAACGAAACGTTGCATCCCTCTGCCTGTTCTACAAGTATTTTAATGGTGAATGCTCAGACGAACTGCAGACACTTGTGCCCCCACGACGTAGACACCCTCGACAAACCTGACAGGCAGCTAAATCCCACCCCCACACAGAGATCCCTAGATGTAAAAGATCTTTCTACTCCAGTAGTTTCTTCCCCATAACCGCTAGACTCTAGAATTCCATTCCAGGTCCCTGCTTCCCTAACTGTACTGACATGCAGAAGTTCAAGTGTAACGTGAACCGACATCTTGCTGCCCAAATCCCAACATAGTGCCCCAGTAGTTGCTGCCCCTGATAGTAGCCTCCTACATCAAAGTGGCAATGTGCCTTGTTTGGGGTGAAAATGTAAAAAAAAAAAAAAAAAAAAAAAAAAAAAAATTTTTAAATAAAAATACTTCGGTAGTGCTCAAGACATGAGAACTCAGTATAAAAATATACTTATAGCAAGTAAGATACATAGGAACATTTGTTTAATTTTCAAATGTTTCTGTATAGATTACTTGCAATAAGTATATTCAATACTAATATATATACCCACACACACGAGCAGGCAGCCTTACATTGCCTGGTCGGGAAATATGCATAAATATATTTTGATTTATACAGAGTTCTTATTATAGAGCTCATTCTCTATTGATTATTATCTACTATATATTGGAATAATTTGAAAAGTTATAAAAAAATAAAAAATAAATAAAAAATATGACTTCGGTACCTTCCACCAAAATCGAAAGCAAAATGTTTAAAACTCTAGTCTTAGTTGTTATTTAATTTTCCAGCATGGTTACCATCTGAGCTACCGACAAATGGATATGATAGGTTAAGCAACTGGGTTATGAACGTTTATTCTTGCACATATGCAAAAGTAACAGTAATGTTTTATTCGACTTACCTGCCAAAGTTTTGTTTTGATTTGAGCCCCTTAGCAGCAATTTTTACCGGCTAAAAACCAAATCGAATGTGTGCCACAAGTACAAATTCTCTATATATCAAATTTCGTTACATTGCAGTCGTCTAACATTCTAGGGATAACAATGTTTGATGAATTTGTCAGGAAGGCGGGATTCTTTAGACTGGTATAATCTGGTAACTCCGGATGTCCTAACAGGCATTACCACTCCAGGCAAGAGTAAACCTGGGAGCAATATAAACTTGGACGACCGTTAATATGAAATATTTTTAAATAACCATATTTTAGATTGAAGAATGCAATGGTTGTCTACCAGAGTTTATAAAACGTGAAATCAATAAAAATTAAAATGAATTCACTGCATTCCGAGCAACATCAGTAAGTACAACGTGAAAATAAATATATAAACTATCTCCTACTTTGTACTCTTTTTTATCTCCAAACAAGGCGTATTGCCACTTTGAATGTTAAGGGCTACTATGAAGGGACTGTGGCGAGTTGAGAAGTGTGATGTCTGTTCACATTACATTCAAACTTTTGCAGGTTAGTAAAGTCAGGAAGCAGGAAAAAAGGGAAGTCTACAAAATATAGTAGTCAGAAAAAAGAAACTATTAAAGTAGGTTTTCCAGCATCTACGGACCTCAACAGTGAAGGGTGAGATTCTGCTACTTGTTGGGTTAGTATGGCTATATTTCATTAAAGCGTTTGTAAAAAAGGCAGAGCAATGCGACATTACGACTGTGGATTATTCAGATTACTATTCTCATCTCCAGTGTTATTCTCAATGTTTTAGCCGATGTAACCTCCAGTCTGCATCTTGTTGAAGTCTGGAATCTTCCTATGAAACTTAAAAATCTCTACAGAATTTCCAATGAACCTTTCAACCTCCAGAAGACTGTCACGTATAACTGATTATTACTTGGCCCTTTTATCTGTTACACCACAGGTGTGCAAGTAATAATCAGTTTTAGGTGACAGTCTTCGGAAGGTTGAAAGGTTCAAAGCTTAATGCGAGCAACATTAAGACTGCATTACGATTTACTTAAAGACTTCTACATGGTCATGGTTGGCATAACAAATAAGCTATCTATAATGTAAATCTCACCTGTCTGTTTAAATGTATGTATGTTTATATATCTCGTAAAAACTTTTGACAGAGGCGCCGGATTCTGACAAGGTCGGTATCATTTTGAAGCTTGACGTCTCCAACAACAAATATCGAAAAATTGGCCAAAAACATTAATTCCTTCATCCTAAACTCGGCCGTTTTGTACAAGGAGGGGTCGATTTTTTTCGCCGACATTTTAGCAAGTGATAGTCACAGTTGAATTGACTTCGGTTAATTTCAACGCTTTTGAGTCCTGGTCGTGTCATGGAGACATCGGCTAAGACGTCAGATTTTCTTTCACTTTTCCGCATTCGTGACACGGGTTTGAGCCTGCCTGCCTAATACCACTTTTTTTTTTTGCTCAACACACACCTCCAAACACTCAAGCAACGCCGGGCACCCAGTTTAGTCTATAATATAAATCTCAAACATCTGTTAGTGTGAATGTTTGTATGTCTCGCTAAAACTTTCGACACGCGTGACCAACAAAATTGGTATCGTTTGAAAGCTCAGTCTCTTGGTCGAATAATATCCAAAAATTGGCTGAAAAAAAAAAAAAAATTCATTCTTTCACCGTCAACTGTGCCGTTTTTTACAAGGAGGGGTCAGTTTTTTTGTCGACATTTTTGCAAAGTCATCATACGCCTTGCAATGACTAAGCTTAATTTGAATGGCGACGGTGTTGTATGTTGCGGCGAGCGTGGCGACTAAACCGTCCGCCTTTTTTTCACTTTCTTTTTCTCTTAGCACTACATGTTCGAACCTGCCTGCCTATCACTTTTTTTTCCCGCCTCGACAGATACTCGCTGCTATTTACATTTTTTTTAGGTTTTGAAGCTATTTTTAGGGCTCCGTTGATCAATACCCTTACCATAAAACCTCTCCACACCCAGACAACGCCGGGTACCCCCGCTAGTTTTAAATAAAGAGTTCTATTCGAAATTTGTTACAGATTCTTAAGTTGAACCAAATGCCCTCGAAAAATGCACAGGGATTACATCTACATCTAAAACGTTGTAAGAATAACATAAAAGGTCGAAACAGTAGTCCGAATTATCCAAATACAAATTATTAATTCTTATGCCAAAAGTTCTGGAATTTTTCTCTTTCACCTATTCCCCACACACTTTTTTTTTTTTTTTTTTTTTTTTGTCCATTACAGTGAACTAAATTATGCCTCAATAAAGGATTGCTGACAAAACGTGGAGGTGAGTGATTAGTCTACCTACGGCATCGGTTATTCAGAGTTCAAATAATATCGGACCTATTGTATTCAATCTATATAATAAATTGAACACAATAGGTCCGATATGATTTGAACTCCGAGAGGTTCTTCATCAGGGGTAAATTTACCCCCTATGGGGTAAAAAAAAAAAAAAAAAAAAAATTCTAAGTTCTTGCAGTGTGAGAAAACTAAACAGATTGAACTCGGCGCTAGATTTTGATCCTGGGCGCCAAAAATCAACAGTGCAATTAGTTATAGACTAATACCGCTGGGGAAAATACGACCCCCCTCCCTCCTCCAGATGCGAGTAAAATAGTGACTTGTGTTTAATTAATCGTATACGTTAATCTTTAACAATATTGTATTCTGCTTGGACATTAACTAACCAGGCTTTTTTTCATTTTGTTCTAGCTGGGGATGGGGCATCTTATCAGATGCCAGATATTCACCTGCTATCTCATACATTCAAACTGAAAGCTTTTAACCGTCCCTTCAAGTCCAGGTGTTTGCATCTCTAGCACTTGGTTCACTGGGTATATTTGCCGGTGCTATAAAACAAGACTAAGAAGTGTGTGTGTGTGTGTGTGTGTGTGTGTGTGTGTGTGTGTGTTTTAACATCTTACTGAAAAATGTAAAAGATAAGCAGATAAGACCATCGGAAAGAAAAATAAAACAAAAACGGAATTTAAAAAAAAGTAAACAGCAATATGAGAGGTCACTGTAACAGATCCCAACCTATTATCAATTCTATGAATGTTGATATGGATAAGCTTAACCTCTTCCCTACCTCTCTTCACTTCCACCAAAACATGTAATGGAGGGTGGAAGGTGACGCGGGGGGGGGGATACATTCAAAGTCAGCTGAATGGCGTCTCAGTCGAAGAGGAAGTGAAACCATGGAATATTTCTCTCAGCACAGAGTAATTTGTGAGACTTGATAGCTTCCCATTTGACAAACTATACAGAAGAAAGGGTTGTGATGTGCGGGGAGAAAAAAAAAGCATTTATATTTGAAAGCATTGCATGGTACAAAGATTACCTAGTGTAATCTTAGGAAGGAAAACGTTACGGTGATTATTTAGAATTAAACCTATTTTCAAAACAGAGACAAAAAAATCCTTTAAAAACTTTGATATACGTACACGTCACGGAACAAAGATGCTATATTCCAAAAATTACGTAAATTGAGCAAGTAGTTATATATAAATAAAAGGGGAAGACAACTACAATCGAACTATAGATATCAAAATCAGACTTGTAATATTTACAATTTTCTATTCAAATCGCAAAAAAAAAAAAAAAAAAAAAAAAACAGGAACTACTACTTAGCCTTTTGGCCAAGATCAAAGTGTTAAAGTGTAGTATCTGTTCTTCGGATGCTACACTTCCATTTCTCCTTCTCTTTCAGTGGAGTAACAGTCTTTCACGACTGAGACAAATTTTTTTATTTTTGTACCTTTTCTCCACGTTAAAAAACTACCCTGGTGTCTAACTGTCCCGTGGGGAGGCATTGTAAATAGGTACTAGATCAATTTACGTAATTTTTTAAATATGACATCTCCGTTCCGTGCTAGACACATATATAATAAAAGACTTTTCTGCAATTTTTTTTTTACTTGGTGCTTATTTAGGTGTATCAAAATTTTGGGGGAATTTTTGACACCCCTAACAGAAAACTGCGAATAAAATATAAAGAAAACTCGTAATTTCTTTTTTTAAAGTGGGTTGTTTATTTTCTGTATGGAATATACTTCCAAAATAAACTATTAAGGTTGTTTAAAAACTAATAGAAATATTTTTTTTTTATTTAAAAAAAAAAAAAAAAAAAAAAAAAAAAAAAAAAAAAAAAGTGTTTACAAAGTACCGGTGCACGTTCAACTAGCCATTTTTTTTTACGTATGAAATCAATTGAATTTTACGAGTTAGATTTTTAAAGTTTAAAAATTGAAAAAAAATTTATCAAAATTTTTCTATTGGTTAAATTTTTACGATATTTTCAGAGTCAATGTGAAATTTTATGCTCTTTCCAATAAACCGAATATAATATTTTAGACAAACGTTTTTTTATCCCCCCCCATTTTGAAGTGTCTATTAAGATTTAAATAATTAATTTATTCAAAGTTTTATACATCACAAATTGAAGATAAAAGATCAATAAATAAAATATTCTAATTTAAAACAAAAAAAAAGTGTTTTTTTAATTTACCTGTAAAGTCCAAAGTGTAAAACACTTTTTTTTAAACCACGTTGATTTTTTTTTTTAATGAAAGCTCATGTTAAGTAAATATTGGACGCTGACGACAATTTTTTCTATTTCATTCAATGTTTTCTTTTTTTAGATATTTAAAAAAAAAATTTCCTCGATAAAGTAGAAATAAAATAATCAAAAACTCGTGTATTTCATTAAGAGAATTAAAAAAAAATCGGTCGACTGGGTTTTTGTTTAACGGCAAAAACTTATAAGTGAATGTGTGCTTTTTTTCACATACGGAGGCCCAAACATACTAATTTTGGTTAACAACACGCAATAAAAAAAGATTAATCATGGCGTTTATAAATCACGGTAAGATAATCGCGAAAAAAAAAATCAGATTTGTCTCCCTTTATTTGAACAGTAAAAAAAAATCTGAATTCGCGTTTTTTTTGTTTTTTTGTTTTTTTTTGAATCCTTGTTTAAAAAAGTATTTTATTTAAAAAGGACATGGAATATAAATACAAATATGGATAAATTAACAATGAAAGTACACATTGAATAGAATTTTTTATAGGTAAGTGATTTTTTGGAATTTATATATATATTTTTATAATCGAAGTAAGTAAAATTTCGTTGATTTTCTTTAAATCTTTTTTTAAAGAAAACTGATTTAAAAAAAAAAAAACATATTGCATAATTTGCTATTAAATTTGTTATTTTTTTTTTAATTTGGTTTTTGCTCCTTTAATTAAAAAAAAAAAAATAGGGGTTGAATTACATTTTTCAAGTAGTTATAACTTCGAAAGTTGATTTATTCAAGTTCATATACAGCATTTTTAATGGCCGCTTCTGATACACTTAGTGCTTATTCAGAATTAAACCTCAGTCACTACCAATAATAATCTTCGGTATGTATAAAACTAGCTGTGCCTACCCGATGTTGTCCAGGATTCATTAATGGAATTTGAAAACTAACTTTCCATTTGTATTATTTGGATTCTTTCTAGTTACATTTTTCATGTTATGCAGGAGAAAAAAAAAATTAAGAAATTTCATTTCAATAATTATTGAAATAAAATTTAGATTGAAAGTACATAAAAAAAATGTACAAGTTACCTGTAAGCAAGAAACAAACAAAGTGGTCACAAAATATTAATATAGAAAACGTGAAATGAAATGCTGATGTAAAGGAGAAAAGTTTAAGGCTAACTATGAGTTATCTCCCTTATATTATTATACTCCTCAACTAATATTGTTGCCATAACAATTCTCTTAACTGGAGTAATTTTTTTTTTTCAAACAAACTAAAGTAAAGGACATTTTAATATTGTAAAACCATTCTGGGAAGAAGAAAAAAGTGGCTAGGTAGAATCAAATATCTATGTATCAAATACAATGCTATTTGGATCTGAATTAGGAAATCTGTCAGGCTTGATTTTATTTATATGGAAAGTAAAAATATAGAACATAAAAATTATCTATCCACTTTTATACTATTCCCTTATTTAGGAATGCCTACAACTATAAATCCCTGTATCACAGAGATTAACACGACCCCATCGTGGAATTTGTTTAAACACTGGACCCTGACTTTAAGAATATTCGAAAGTAATACAAAGAAGTCTCTTTCAAACTTTATATTTAGTTTTTTAATTAAATTTTAAAACAAACAAAAAAAAAATCTGATACAAACTACTACTATCAAAGGTTCTTTAGTGATTAATACTATTACTATTAATAATTATAACAACAACTAGTGGAACCTATGGAAATTTCACAGCGGCATCTTTCGTATGTAATATATTGCTGCTGGCCATTCTGTGGATGTTTAACGTGAATGAAGATCCTGTGATATTATTGGAGCCCTTTTTCTGTATTATCCAAGTAATCTGTTTAATGTAATGTCAGACTATATTTTTTTTTTTTTTACACAGGCATCACCACATTATCAAGGCCAAGAGGCCACTCAAGGATAAGGGTTAAAGAGTGTACAGTAAAAATTGGACATTATAGTAATCATTAGTAATGAAAATTCGGTAAATTTGATAGCTTATATGGAACGGCTCATCAAGAACTTATTTACGTTAGACTTGAACACAACCATATTGTAGTAAGCAGGAAAAAGGAAGACAATTCCACAGGCGTGCAGTTCTAAGAAAGAAGCTTTGTTCATGGAATCTACGTTTAGGTTTAGGCACAGATAAAGAGTGGGGGGAATTATTGATAGTATTTTCAGCTAGACGAGTGTTTCTTGTAAAAGTTTGGCGAGGGGGGACCATAGACTTAAGTTCAGTCGAACACTTTCCATGAAAGTAACGATACATCAGAGACAAACTCGCAACATCTCTTCTGTGAGAGAGGTTGCAGGGAAGAGAAAAGGACATCTACGAGGCTACGAAGTCTATTTTGAACTCTATCAAGGCAGGACAAGTCCTTTCTAGCAGCTCCTGTCCAGATGTGGCAACAGTATTCCATCCTTGGACGTACCTGGCTCTTATATAGATAGAGAATTGCATCAGCAGTGAGATATCTACTGGATCGATAGAAAGATCCCACCATTTTTCCAGCAACCTTGGCAACAGATTTGATGTACGTGTTCCATTTAAGATCAGGAGTAATTGTCAAGCCCCGAAGCTTGTCAAAACTTGAGGTCTCCTGAAGACGAGAGCCATCCATTTCAATTGATGTTAGATGTGGATCAGAATGTTGATGATGTAAAGAGAGAAGCTTGGTTTTAGATGCATTAAAAGTAACCAGCCACTCCTTTCCCCATTGTACTACATGCTCAAGATCAGAGGAGAGAGAATTGGAGAGAACTTGGTCGTTTACTGTCTTAGATGTGCTACCATAAATGGTAGTGTCATCAGCATAAATGTCTACAAATGATGTAAGGATGTGATTCGGAAGATCATTAATGTAGATCAAGAAAAGAGTTGGACCCCTGAGGGACACAGCATTAATACTGTAAGCTTCTGATTTTTGTCCCTCAACTACTACTCTTATGAACCTATCAGAAAGAAATGATTTGATAATTGAGAAGACATTTCCAGCTATACCATAGCTAGAGATCTTGTGAAGTAAACCTTTATGCGATACCCTATCAAAGGCCTTAGATATGTCAAGAGCAATTGCCCTAGAAAGGTTGCCTCCGTCGAGAGATTTGCTAATCCTATGAGATATAACTGTAAGCACATCTGCTGTAGATTTAGCAGAACGGAAACCATATTGAGTGTCACCTAGAAGGTTATTTTTGTTGAGATGGTTGATTACTTCTGTATTTAACAGATTCCAGCAACTTACTCATGACGCACAGAAGACTTATTGGCCTGTACTGAGTGGGGGATGAGCGATCACCTGAATTCTTAAATACAGGGCATACTGATGAGGTTTTCCAGGGAGATGGGAAACTATTCTCCTTAAGACAACGTTTAAACAGTTTTGTAAGTATGGGCGCTAGTTCAGGTTGAAGTTTTTTGAGTACTATAATTGGAATACCGTCCGGGCCAGTTGCTTTACTGGAATCAAGGTTTTTGATTAGCTTGGCAACATCACGTACAGATATACGTATATCACACAGCGTGTTTTCTGATACAGGAGGAAATATTGGGGGTTGGCGGCTTTGGTCGCAAAGGGTAGAATTAGCTGCAAAGTTCTTGGCAAAGAGTTTGGCTTTGTCTGATGCTGACGAGATTACCTCAGGTCCATTGATGATAGTTGGGATAGAGCACACGCTTCTGTTCAGGATTCTGTTTGCTATTTGCCAAAACTGGTGGGAATCAAGCCGCTGCTCAGCTACCTTGGACTTAACGGATTGAGCATACAACTCTTGCGGTCTTTATTACTTTCTTACAATAGTTGCTGGCAGTCCTGAAAGCGGCTTTAGTTTCACTACATCTATTACGTTGGAAGTTAATCTCCAATATCCTTATAGGAGTTTGTGACATATTTCCATTGTATGGACGCTCGACACGACCAGAAACCCAAGTGACATCATTTAAAAAAAAATTTACTTTAAAATTTTTTCTTTTTTTTTGCATTGGGTCTTTGGCGATCGGGAGATCCTATTTATTAAAAAGGAGGCTAGAATGTGATAACATGCTACGAACATTAAATTAGCGTATCTATATACAAATTTAATGTTTGTAGTATGTTATCTTTGATCCTCCTTTGGTATATAAGTAGGACCTCATAATTGAATAATTTATAATCTGGAAACCGTGACACACATACATACGTTAAAAGGTACTACGGTATTATTATATAATAATACGCTAAAGCAATTTAATAGACTACGTTATCACTAGGGCTATGACAACAGCATATTCTTTTCATTGTTTTGACTCGAGTATATATACGACAATTAATCAATTGAGAACCACATCACTGTGTAAAAGCATATAAGATATCAACGGATACACATTCGAGAGTCAAAACAATGAAAAGAATATGCTGTTGTCATAGCCCTAGTTATCACTCTCCACAATCTTTTTTTTTTTAGAAAATGCCATGCAAGATAATCTTTTTTTTTTAATTTCATCTCGCGTGACTTTGATTCCAAGTGCTTTAGAAAAATTCTAGGGATCAAATGGAGAGATCGAATTACCAATCAAGAAGTCTGAGATTACACAAACCATCAGGTAGTATCATCAATAATCTGCAAACGACGTCTAGGCTGGCTTGAATATGCCTCAAGATTGGCATCAGGGAAAACTGCCAACCAAGTGCTCCAATAGACCCCGGATGGAAAAAGAGGAAAATCAAAAATGAACTGGAAACAGACTATGTAGAGAGATTTGAATGCAACAGGGAGGAACTGGCAGGGACACTGTGGATCTGGCTTCAGATTGAAAACGATGGCATATTTTGACTGTCTCATTCATCACAAGACGCAAGAGTTTTAAATTTTAGTCACATTGCTTTAGTGTCAAACATGAAACTAACTGAAATGTGCGTTCTTGGTCTTCGGGCTATGCTGAAAGTGTCCTTCCTGTTTAGTCCAAAGATGGTACAGTAATATTGCAGGATTTACATCCATGCTTGATATCCACAGAACGGAGTTTTTTAAACTTCTACCAGGGTTTTTGAATATATATATATATATATATATGTCCAGAATTCAGCCTAATTAAAAATCAAAAATAGCAAAAAATCTTTATGGTGTATGTACCCATCACGGAACGAAAATGTCCTTCCGAAAATCATGTAAATTGATCAAGTATTATTATTAATAAGAAAATGAAATTTTCTGTGGAAGCGAGAATGGTGTGTTTCGTCAGCCATCTTCAATAAATAAAGGGAAACCACTCAATTCGAACTGCAGAGATCAAAATTGATCGAATTTAGTTGTTTCCCTTCATTAAATATGGCTGGCGAGACACACCATTCTAACTGCCACGTAAAATTTCATTTTTTTAATAATAATACTTGATGAATTTACGTAATTTTTGGAATAGGAATTTTTTGTCCCAGAACGGGTACTTAGATTATAAACAAAATTTTGTTTTAGCTTGAATTTTGGGCAACCATATTTTAAAGCACGGCAGCAATATACACGAGATAAAGGATGCAATTGTGGAATTTGCACGGATCGCGCTCATAATTTAGAATTGGTCTTTTTTTTTTTTTTTTTTCCTCTCTTCTCTCTAAAAAAACAAAAAACAAAAAAAAAACACATTGTGAACGTTTTTTGTTGCGCATACATTTGATTGGTCAATATTATGCATAGGTGGTTAGGTAGCCCATGTGCACTTTCCTTGATTTCCCAATCTTGTGCTGAGAAGTATAAAAAAAAAGAAATAAACTATACAGACAGCTGAAAATTTGAAATTTTACAAGATCTTAGTAATAAAAATCTTTAGTTTCCGCTTTAAACATACAAAAAGTATGAAGTAAGATTGAGAAGACATTTTTAACATTAGTCACAGCTACAAGATAATTTTTGATAACAGACAGGAATTATTCTAGGAATGTACTTTATGGCCACAGAATGCCATTCCTCTAATCCTATTGCTGGAGTGAAGGACACGGACTTTTGATATGTCATGAACTGGCAGAATAGGAAGGGTCAGGAGACCAAGATAAAAATACAGAAGGAAAACAAGATTTATCGATCTCAGGTGTGCTAAACCACGAACACCATAGAGTAATAGTCGTGGTTAAAAAACATTTGACACCAAGGAATGGACTAGTGTATTTAATTCTCTCCCACAGAGAAAAATGTGATGCAAGGGTCAAGAAGTGGGATTGAAAAATCAGTACCCTTCCCAAGGAGGAACACTGACAAAAAAAAAAAAAAAAAAAGGCCTGGGCAGCCCCGTCAGGAACACTTCAGGTGATTAGCAATAAACTAACTCCCTTCTGGAGAAGAAGGGCAAAAACTGGGAGGGTGAAGGGCGAACAAGTTTGGATTTTTTGGTCTTATAAAGCCACAGAGATCAGATAATGATTAAACGTGGATTTATAAGACCAAAAATCCAACATTGATCGCCTCTTCGAGACCCGTGGCGCAGTTGATAGAGACGTTGAATCTCTATGGTTCCAGGTGAGAATTGTCTGAAGATAGCGGTTTCAATCCTACCCAAAAGCTGGCCAGAGACTTATTTGGCCAAAACGTGGTGAGACGACAACAACTATGGATGGCAGTAATTGCTGAGAATGCAGTTAGGAGATTCAGAGTTCCTATCCCATCGTGGTTACCACTTGATGAAGGCCAGAGGAATAGTTGGCCAAAACGTTGTGAAACAATAACTAAGAAAAGATGAGGATAATAGTCCGCAATAAATAAAGAACATCTTCAGTCGTAATCCTTATAATCAATAAGGATATATACAAACTTTGTAGATAGTACCATACCCGAGCTGATGCAATTATCCCTAATCTCATTCTTAGACACGGTAAAAAAAAAAAAAAAAAGTCTCCAATCCACTATAAATCAAGCTCCAATCCCTGTCCTATCGTCATGATGTTACATCACTTTGCCTATTTTACAAGCATTTTAATGCAATGTGCTCAAATGAACTAATTACTAGGACTATGACAACAGCATATTCTTTTCCTTGTTTTGATTCTCAGGTATATATCCATTGATATCTTATAAGTTTTTATGTAGAGTGATGTGGTTCTCGGTTGATTAATTGTGTCTAACTGTATCTGATATATACTCGAGAGTCAAAACAATGAAAAGAATATGCTCTACTAATTACGTACATATACTCAGCAAACTTATCTAGCAGCAAAATCCCACCCCTTCACCGTATCTAGGATTGGCCAGGCTCTACGTTGCTTAACTTTGGTGATCTAACAAAAAACCAAGAACCAGGGTGTCAATGCGATTATGCTGTATGCTATAAAATCATAGAATTGTTAGTAATTTAATTAACATTTATGATAACAAAAACACTGTTGAGCTTTTATTCAGGATGGAGGATTTCTTTCAGAATTCATTTCAGGTGACAATGGTTGTTTGGTTTGCTATCTCGCACTCCCCCCCCCTCACCATTTTACATTTTTTTTTTTTTTTTTTTTTTAGTTATGTACTTGTGCGACAGGGGGATATATATTTATTCATCCATATATTAACACGATAGCGTGTGTGTTATTTTCTGTGTCACAATTACATCCGAGTCATTTAATTGTTATGTACTTTCATTTCTTATAAATAATTTTATCAAGAATTCTTCATAAGTTGTGGTTTCTGTTATAGCTGATGGCACTTAAGTCCTCTAATTTGTTATAAATAATTTTATCAAGAATTCTTCATAAGTTTTGGTTATGGCTGAAGGAACTCAAGTTATAAAATAAATAAATATATATATAAAGTTTTTATTTCGGTTTCGATTCAAGCTAATGCACCAAAGTCACATGAATATATTTTTTTATTTTTGAAATCGCAATTTTAGAATATATAAAAATCGATAGAACATTAACTAATATATACGAAATCTGCAAGAATTAAAATATATTTCAGCGTACTTTACGACCGGGCTTTGCCGGGCGTTCGTGCTAGCTTAGATAAATACTTTTGCAGTTTTAAGAAAAAAGCTACAATAATATCAGAGTGTCTATTTACTGAACATCTACAGAATGCCAACATCAATAAATTACATATAAGTTCCCTGTGGAATTTTCACAGGTCCCGCTATTAACGTATTATTACAAATTAGTCTTTATTATAGATTGAAAGATGGTAGTCCAATGACCAGATTAAAAAAAAAATCCAGCATACTTAACACTATTGTTGTCACAAACAGCATGTGGCGAGTAATAGAAAAAAAAACTATTATATAAAAATGTTCAACGTTATTATTAGAAAATTATTTGTTTTTACATATTTCTCTAATCTACAAAAATCTCCCAACAACCGGAAATACCAGACATTTTTCAGCAAAGCAAAATAAAGCGAATCCATAAAGATATTTTTTTTTTTTTTTTTTTATTCTGACCATAATAAAAATTTACTTTTCCCAAAACACAAGCCATAATTACTCTTCAGGGGGAAAAAAAGCCATTAAAGTTACAATCAAAGTCAATTTTCGTTTCTGGGAATTTTGGTTACATACCAACATTACAGATGCTAGTGTCACTCGGTCACGAAAAGTAAATAGAAAATAACGGCGTTTCCACAGCAGAGGATTCGACTGGTCCTGGATGTAATTTATGGAAGGGTCATGCATGCATGCATGCATGTATGTATGTGTGTGTGTGTGTGTGTGTGTGTGTGTGTGTGTGTGTGTGTGTGTAGTAGTAGTATATGATTTGCAAATTGACCGACACTGAGAACGACTTTAGTAAGAATAAGACCTGGTCACCGTTTGATGTCAGAGTGTTTAGTTCTGGTTGATGCTAAGCATATAAACAAGAGGATTCGAAGTGGCCGATTGTTGCACGCTACACGCTGACATATGATACTAATTATTCATGTTTGAAATTATTTCCTATTTGTACTTTGCTATTGAAAAAAAAAAAAAAAAAAAAAAAAGAATACTGATGGTTTTGTTCATATCGTTTTTTTTTTTGTTTTTTTTAACTTGAAGTCTCAGTGATTTGGAAGGTAAAGCTACAAAAACTCAAATTTAGATAGTCGAAAAATCTGTCTTCATAGGAAAATCTTAAAATGAATATTTTTTTTTCTAAAACGTAAAAAATGTATTTTCATCATACATAATTCAAGATTCAATCAGTTTTTAATTATTTATTGTTTCTTATTTGTTAACTAATTTAATTACTGTTTGTTCACTAACTTCATAATTGTAGCTTCAGATATTTATTATTGTAGTTAACAGAACAAAAAAAAAAGGGAAGAGGTAAAAAATGCAATAAATAAATGTTACCAAAGGCAAGATACATTACTCTTCTATCTAATGCAGAAACAACTTTTCTTCTTGAAGTAAAAAAGAAAACAAGAATTCATATTGAATGAAGTTCAGTTTAAGTATAAATCGTGTTCCTTATTTTTCCCTTTCAATACATTTTTATGCATTCTAATGCTTTTTTTTAAGCTCATTAATTTTAGACAGTCTGTTCCAGAGTTCTTGCTTGCTTATACCACGTACATGACATCACTTTTCAGTGAACAGGCCTTCTTACAGAGGTCATCCACTAGGTTAGAAGTGGAAAGTTTAAGCTCTTCAAATCAAATTAAAAAGAAAAAACTCTAATCCTCAAAAATAAATAAATAGATAAATCAAAATATAAATAACGAAATAAAAGAAAATTGATTCACTTAAAGTACAGAAAAAAAAAACTATTAAATCCATTTTTATTATGGAAAGGAAGAGTAACAGACAATTTTAAATCTGAGGACAGGACGAAAAAGTTGTTCTATTCAATATCGTCCTATTAGTTTAAGAAAGTTCTTGCAGGAATCTTAATTTTGATTTCAGATGATCTATTTTCAAATCAGTTTTCGTTATAATACTTTTACTTTATATATCACTAGCGCTTAAATATATTTTAATTTGTTCAGATTTCGTATATATTATTATGGAGTCGTAATTTCCAAAGTAAAAATGCATTTAGGTGCCGTCAGTTAGAATCGAAACCGAAACTGTAGCATTCAAAGCTGCTGACGCTACCACTGTAACGATGTGACACGCATATGAACTGATTAAAAATAAACTAAGATGAATGTACAAAATATATAAGAATTTTTCAATTTTGACATTTTTTACCCCTGTTTTAACCGGCTAAAGACCCGTAAAATAACAGTCTGTAAAAAATCCAATCATCTGAAGCCCCTAGCGCCACTCTGCAATTTTTAGTTTTAGAGGAGATAGAGTTTGAAAACATGGAGACAGACAAACAGACATATAGCCTTTTATATATTAGATTTTAAAGAGCATTTTTCGCTCTCTCTAATCGTTTAAATTACAATCATTTTAAAACAATTATGTTTTCTTTTCAGAACGTTGAATACAAGATGGGAAAAGCAAATTCGCACAATTCTTATTTCAATTCAAGCTAGGCCGAAAAGCTGATGAAACAGCTCGTGGTATGAACAAAACGTTTGGCCCAGGAACCACTACTGAACACACAGCACAATGGTGGTTTAAGAAATTTTGTGGCGGCGACAAGAATCTTGATGAGCATAGTGGTTGGCTATTGAATGTTGACAACGATCAATTAAGAACCTTAGTCAAAGCCAATCCACACACAACTGTTGGAGAACTTGCTTCCGATTTCCAACTACTTGAGAGATTGGAAAAACTAAAATTTGATAAATGGGTGCCTCACAAATTGAACGACGACAAAAAGAAGCAAAGTTATGACGTGTCATCTTCTCTTCTTTTATGCAACAAGACCGACCCGTTTCTTGGCTAGATTGTGACTTGCAATGAAAAGATGCTCAGCTTAGTGGTTAGACGTTGACAAAGTTTCACAACACTTTCTGAAGCCAGAGTTGCACCAAAGGAAGGTCATGCTGACTGTTTGGTGCTCTGCGACTGGTCTCATCCATTAGTTTTTTTAATGCAGGTGAAACCATTACGGCGAAGTACTGTCAACAAATGGGTGAAATGCATCAGAAACTTCGACAACACCCAGCATTAGTCAACAGAAAAGGCCCAATTCTCCTCCACGACAATGCCTGACTGGATGCTGCTAATCCGACTCTGCAGAAATTGAACAAATTGAGCAATGAAACTGTCTCATCCACCATATTCTCCAGACCTCTCACCTACTGACTACCATTTTTTTTAAAGCATCTCAACTTTTTGCTTGCAAAAGGCTACAAAAAATGCATTCAGAGACTTCATCGCCACCAGAACGCAAGATTTTTTACATTACTTGTATAAATACACTTGTTTTGCGTTGGCAAAAGTGTGTTGATTCTGATGGAGCTTATTTCAATCAATAAATTTTTGTTTGAGCCAAGATGTATTTATATGAATTTAAAAGTTAAAAACCGCAAGAACTTTCTTGTCAACCTTATATATAGATAAATAACCTTGTCTGTCTGAAAAACAGATTCTACCAAACTCCTTTCAATTTTTATATCTACAGACTTAAAACTTGATATATAGGGGATTTGGACCTATGGAACAAATTCGGTTTAGTCTTTAACCTGTAAAAATAGCTGCTAAGGGGTCAAAATTGAAACATATTGGAACTTAGCTGGCGTAACTCGACCAAAAAACGAATTATATCCAGACTAAGTTAAATGAAATTCATATGAGGAGAAGGCAAACCATTTAAACGAAGAAACGAGTGAATGTTCAAGACTGATAAGACAGTGTATGCATCTTCATTTAATATTACTGACATCCTCTCTTCCAAGTGTTAGGAAGTAAAACATATATATATATATATATAACAAAATAAATAAAAGGAAATAAGTTTATCAGCAGAACAATGGAGAGGAAGTTGTTCACAAAGGAATACAAAAGAAAACTGAATAGGATTGCTAATCAAAATGTGGCAGTGGATGGGACCAAAAGGATCGAACAATGGAGGTCAATGTTTATAGTTTACAGGTAGTTGCAGTAGTTTCAATAAGTTTTGCAACAGTTGAGGACAGTGTCCAGTTTGCATCAGTTGAACACAAGTTGTGGGGTGGAGCGAATCAAAGTGGGCAAATGACAAACACGGCCTCATCAGGAGATATAGATGTGAACCATAGCATGTAAAGGGTCGGTGGTGTCACACGCACACACAGAGTGCAACAAATATTTGCAGAATGAGTCAGAGTTAAAGTTTTGGGTTTTATTTTTTTTTTTTTTTATAACTGAACCTATGACCGCACCCCCCCCCCCACACACACACACCTCAGCAGCTGTCAATGTGAGAGACGCTGACACGGGCAAAGGAGAAGACAAAGGAGAAGACCATGAAAAGAAAGAAAATAACGTTTGGGTTGGAGTTTGTTAAATGGGGGACCACATGGTCTTATTACACTCTTACAAAGTTATCTTTATGCTATAGCTAAAGAAATTGTTCTTTGGCCTTTTGGGTGAGATCAAGGTGTAGTATTTAATTTTCTAAAACACCTTAGGGGCCCATCCAACTTAAAAACGTGGTATTGTGGTGACAAAGATGATTTTAGTTTAGAATAGTCAAATTTGATAATATCAGACCAAGAATATACAACAGTCCCATTCTCCCACAATTTTAATAGCCTTGTGCCTAATCTGGCATATTTTATTTTAAGAAAAATAAATAATTTAAGGTGTAATACTTATTCTGTCCTTTGTCAGAAGAGATCTTTCTTGACTGGGGCAATTTTAGTTTGGTCCTATCTAGATAGCCCCTTTGAAGAGGAGGGTGCTGGATATCTGTCATAAAAAAAAAAAAAACATAACCTCTAAGTTTTCTCCTGTAGAGAAGCAAATAATTAGGGATTAATAATCTAAACTAAATTGTAATGTAAAACGAGAATTCAAACAACAATGGCCACTAATCAAATCTTCAAAATCTAACAAGAAATAGGCAATATCTAGTCATACTTTTTGTGTTGGTCATTTGCTTTCATCGTCAGCACCCTAGCTAAGATACATAATGGATACCCACTTATTGTTCAAGCAGATTGGAAGAGGATTATAAAAAGTGAATGGCACACTAATCATTATAAGGAGTTTTATTGCCCCCCACCCCCAAGGGATCAACTAGTTTACTAAGTGCATACCACTTGAGCCTTCTTATTACAATTTTAATCCTCGACCCCAGCTTGGGATCTGATAATAGCTTGACCACATGTCAGAAAAAACAAATCGAACCAAAGTGGTTTACATTTTAAGTCTAAGCTTGCAATACTTTTAGATTTTTTTTTTTTTTTTTTCCAGTACAGAGCCCGACTTCTTCATCCAACTTTCCACTACTGCATGCTTTTTATTATAAGCCCTATTAAACAATGCCAATCGAATTGTTTCTCAAGCAAGTTCCCCTGTGGATTTCTCACCAGCAGAGCTAGCATTATATTTGCCAACTCAATACCTGATTCTGCCAGACTCGTGAATTACTTCACATACTGAAAAAGTAATTCAAACACTATTTCTTGAAACCAAGGAAGATAAATATATTTATTTTTTAATAATTGCATTAGTTTCAAATTTAAGTATTTCATCAACATTTCCTCCCCATTTTTTTCCCATCCGGTTTGTTACCAATATTTTACACAAAATTTGGTATAATTTTATCAAGCCAGACTTGTCTGCTTGTCTACCTAACACTCATTAATTCTGGAATAAGAATTAATGAGTGTTAGGTAGACGAGGAGACAACTCTGATGAGCGATAATCGTGGAGCTTTGGTAAGGTTTAATTATATAAGAGGATGGTTCAACTAGAATTTATTTTAAATTGGCATTAAAAACGACCATGTTATAGTCACCTTGAAAGCAGCCTCATGATATCATGTTCCACGAAAACAGTCATAGGAAAGAAAATTTGCTCATGGAATTTTCATTTAGATAGATAGCAAGGGAAATTATTGCCAGTTGTTGTAGCTGGACGAGTATTTATTGTCAATGTTTTACAAAGAAGGGAACAGATTGAAGCTCAGTCGAGCACCTACCATAAAAGTAACGATAGAGCAGAGATATACTCGCAACGTCTCTTCTGTGAGAAAGAGAAAGAAAAAAGGTCTTTGTCCATTAGATTTCGAAAGCAGAACCCTGTCAAAGCAGGAAAGGGCACTCTTAGCAGCTCGTCCCCACATGTGACAACATTATTTCATCTTAGGACATATTTGGCTCTTGTACAGTTAGAAGATTGTGTAGGAAGTGAGATACTTTCTAGAGTGGTAGAATGATCCGACCGTTTTTCCAGAGATTTTGGCAAGGAATTCGATGTAAGTGTTCCATTTAAGGTCAGGAGTGAAGGTGAAGATCAGTCCAGAAGTTTGTCAAGACAGGGTGTTTCCTCAAGGTAAATAGTTTGGGCTTGTGTCACCGTTTTCTGTAGTCAGGTATTGTAGGTCTCTGTACTTTTTATCTAATATCTAATATCTGGTGGAATGAATTTGTCAAAGATAACGAGGCTCTTCCAGCACCGGAAAAAGACTACCCAGCTGTATCTGAACTTCTCCGGAAAGAGACGATAACACTCAACCATGCTTGAGTGAAGGTTGCCAAAACACTGAAGAACCTGCATAAGTGGGGCCATATACAAGACACTGTGTCCCTATGTCACCAATATGCAGACTATCGCACACATCCTCACAGTGAGGCATGTTTTGATGTGCCCTTGAGAGATGCCTCAGACACTGCCTTTTTTTTTTTTTATATTCAATTTTCACCCCAAACAAGACACACTGCCATTTTGAAGTAGGGGGCTACTATCGAGGACATAAGTTGCAAGGATATTATGAAGGGAAATGAGTAGCAAAATGTCTGTTCACATTACACTTGAACTTCTGCATGTCAGTACAGTTGGGAAAGCAGAATCCCGGAAGGGAGTTCTAAAGTCTAACAGTTCTGGGGAAGAAACTACTGGAGTAGAAGGCTTTCTTACACCTAGGGATCTCTGTGAAGGGGTGGGATTTAGCTGCTTGTTGGATTTGTCAGGGGTATTCACATCGAGAGGTTACAAGTGCTTGTAGTTCGTCAGAGCATTCACCATAAAGTACTTGTAGAACAGGCAGAGGGATGCAACATTTCATCGATGGGACAGAGGCTGAAGTTTAGATGACAGTTCAGGACAGTTCAGGTTGGCGACTTTTTTGAACCCTGCCTAGAAAAGGACAGTTTTCTTGACTAGGATCTCTGAGCCTTGGAACGGACTTCCAGGAGAAGTATTAAAAGTGATGGCATAGCAATTCAAGATGGAATTGAAAAGTGTTGGGACACTATTCTGGGCAAATTTCTGCCCCCCCCCCTGTGCCCCCACTTTCCCTACATGGCAACTGAAACAGGCTAGTTTTATTTTTTCCAGATTTAATATTAGCATTACTGTAATTCCCCTAAGCCCCACTCCTACGACACAGATCTTAAAGATACTTTTATGCCTAATTTGATGCAATTCTACATCTTTTAGATGAGGATTGATTTTTCGTATTATCTGGATTCTTCAAACTACAGTTCTTACTTCGAGTGAGATTTTCAGAGCATTTCAGTCGATTTAACCTCCAACCTTCTTCAGGTATATCTTGTTGAACCCTAGAACTATGCACGGAATTTCAAGCAGAACCCTTTATTTAATCCGCAAGTGTAGCATGCTTTTGTTCCGTCAGCAATGACTGGGTAGAAGGCCTAAGTAATTCACTATTGTATTTTTGAGTGCTTCCGACACTGAGGATTGTACTGTCATCCTCCAGAAGAGGAACTTTAAAACTGAATTTTACCAAGTACTTTATCGATTATGCCACAAGTCCTTGTGCAAGATTCAATCCTCAGTGTGGGCGACACTTGAAATATAATTGCAAATTAGGACTTCTACCCAGTCATGGTCAATGAAACAAGAGTATGCTGTCCTCGTAGATTAAATAAAGGGTTCTGTTAAAAATTCTGTGCAAATTCCCCAAATTTGACAAGATGCACATGAAGAAGCTCGGAAGTTACATCGATCGAGACAGTGTGAAAATAAAACTAAAGAGGAAATCTGAAGCATACAAATAATACAACTGATGCAATTCTGTTAAATAATTTTGGCACCTATAAATAAAGGACAGACAAAAAAAAATGTTATATTATTATATAGATCATAGTTATTTAAATGAGGCACACCATTAGACAATCCCTTTCATAATTAGGGTCTTCAGGAGATCACTCAGCTTATAAAGTGCAAACCACTTAACTTTGAGAGTTTAATCCAACCATTTTAGGATTTTGTTGTCTATTACAGAAAATGTCAGAAACAGAAACGCATTCAGAAATTATAGTTTTATGTTGTTGGCATTTATCAATGCTATGCAGAAGAGGTGGCACACAAAGGAGTTCTTTTTGTATTTTATTCTAATAATCCTGTATCGAATTCTAATTATCTAGGACTTTTTTTTATGCATACTAGTTTGTATCCACTCGTGGAGCATTGTTAGTACAGTATGTATATTTAATTTCCTTTCTTTTTCATGGCAATCTCTCCCAGTTAGTCTTTTTTATACATACTATTATGGCAGGTGTTCTTCAGAATTGTCCGCTCTTTTTCCCGCTTCCTTTGTTTCAGCTCGTTTCATACACTGGTCTAGCGGTTTCAATCGATTCACTGTTTTGATAAACCATTGTAATACAACTCCGTATTCCAGTACCTTCCTTCCAAGAAGTGCAAGGTTGTGTAACTCTTCCTGTTCATCTTTTTTCTCCTACTTACAGTCTTAATCTTTTCTAAGACTAAGGTCAATAAGCGTTTCCTGTTTTTGCTATAATCATCTTTGATTTTTGTTAGCCCTTATATCAAGTGGCTTCATGCCTTGTCTTAAGCAATTTCCATAAGAAAAACAAAAGAACAGTATCTAGATATATCAATTTCCATCTTTAACTAGCTTCTTCCACCTTATATCTAGTACCAATATATCAAAGGAGCTAGAACAAAGGAAGCAGGGAATAGAGCGGACAATTTTGAAGAACACCTGCCATAATAGTATTTACAAAAGACCGAGACTAGCCGAGAGAGATTGCAGTGGAAAAGAAAGGAAATTAAAGCTACGTTCTGTATCAACATTGCTCAATGTATAAAAAAATAAATAAAATAAAAAATAAATAAATAATATGTATAAAAAGATGATAAAATTTTCTAGAAGAAATACGCTATTAGTATTTGTAGGAGAGAGTGTTATCTCTAAATTTTATGAAATTACCGATAAGTTGAGAGAAATGTAAGACAGTGGAGATTGATGAGTACTCAATTATGGACAAAGTATATCTGAATGACAGATGAAGTTGTCGAGAAGTTTTGTTACCTTGGTGATACCATTAGAACACAGGATGGAGCAAGTGTTAAGGTGACAGCAAGAATTAGGAATGGAGAAAGTAAGATTATCGAGTTTTTGCCACTACTAACCAGCAGAGTGTTACCACTGTCGGACAAAGAGTGTAACAGCCATGTGCAGGCAGTATGGAAGTGAAACCTGGTCAGTGAGAGTTGAAGACATGCATTGCATTAGGCACCACCAAAACTGGGGGGCAGGTCAGTACTTTTTGACGGACCGTCTTTTTAAAAATCTACCAAAAATCAGGTAATTATCCGATCAATACGAAATTTTCAGCGATTATTAGGAGAAGAATGAACTTTATAACAGTGTACTTATTTTTCATAAACGATATTTATATTTTTTTTTTTTGCTTACAAAACCCCCCCTTGTTTTGAAGTGGGAACAAATATGCTTAAAATAATCATCTGAAACTGAACAAAACATATTGTCTTGTTGTAAGGGACAGAATTATAGATTAAAAAAAAAAAAAAAAAAAAAAAAATTGTTTGCATACCTTATTTTGACGTCTTAATATCAGAACTTCGATTGTGTTTAATTATCCCGCTTTTGAGTTTTGGAGTGTGAAATTCGGTGAATATGTTAAGTAAAATAATTCATTTAAGTTAAGCAAAACAAAAAAAAATTTTTTTTAATATTTATGCGAAAAAAGCCATTTTAAAATTTTTGATAAATAAATTAACAATTTTTTTTTAGCGAGCCGAATAATGCATTACCATTATTAAACAGGGCATGCTTTGAATAATCGATACAAAAAAAAAAAAAAAAAAAATTCGATAAATGTTGTGCCCTTTGTGTTAAAAATAGCATTTTTTTCGATCCCGTTTGAAAACGTTTGTCGCCTTTCGACTACGGTGGACCAAACGCGCTGAAATAATTTTTTTTTTATTCTGCTTTAAATTGCCCCCCCCCCCCATTTTGGGGAGCCTGGCCCCCACACACATACACATTAAAAACCAAACTCATACAAATGGTCACCCATTTGGTACTGGCCAGCCTCAGCTTAATAATACATTGAAATTTTCGTCACTGAAAAATAAGTTTTTTTGGCCTGTTTGGTCTTCCATAGTTTTCTTCTTATAAAACGCAAACGTAAACAGAGTCGATCTCGACTTTACATCAACGCGAAATATCTGGTTACCTATATGAATAAGTGGAATTATTTGAAATTCAGGTACTTATATTATAATATTTTTGCATATTCTCTTAGAAAATCATCCTAAATCTTAGTTAGACAATAAATAATTTCAAAAACCTTTTTTTTTTTTAAATATTTAAGTACGTTTTTTGTGAAAGACAAAAAATGTCAATTGTTAACTTTTTGGGAAAATTTAACATTTAAAATTTAATTAAAAATAGTAGAAAAAGTTTTACATTATTCTGTTTTCTATATGATAAAATTCAGGGTTTTATCTTTCTGGAAAAAAAAGTTACTCAGAAATAATGGATTTTAATAAATGTAATTTCGTTTTAAAAAACAACAACAACTTGATTTTGCGGCCATTTTTGGCGGTGCCTACATTGCATGAAGAAATGACATGAGAATGTGTTAAAATGTTTTTGATTAATAATGAGGGTATCATCCCAATGACTTCAACGATCTTACTTATAACTTACGGATAGGACAATCAACCAATGAGAAGCCTCCAACTTTATTATAAAAATATTAAATTTTGGATGCAAATCAGTTCGCTGTCAACCTCCGTCTTAAAACGACTACATTGATTCTTCGCCGCCATCTTTGTTATTAAGAATTACTCAACACTCAAGATCGTGACTGCATTGATTCTTTGCCGATTTGATTTACTCCGCCATCTTTGTTCGGCATAATGGCTCAACACTTAATAGAATGATATGATGAATATGTTACACGAGTCTTAAAGAACCTTAGTTCTGATGACCCAAGAGGAAATTTAGGTCATTACAGCATAGGGAAATGTAAAGAAGAGTAGACTTCGATAGTTTTTTTTTTTTTTTTTTTTTTTTTTACACAGTGATCACCACTTATCAAGGCCCGGAAGACACTCAGGGGATAAGGGTTATTGCAAGTACATTAGGTTAGTGTGGAGATTTGATGAAGTGTTTACTTAAAGGGGCGGTTCATTAGGAATTTGTTAACGTTGGACTTGAACATATCCAAGTTGTAGTCCAGTGGTAAGCAAGCAGACGGAACAGAGTTCCACAGGTGTGCAGTTCTAAGAAAGAAGCTTTGTTCATGGAATCCGCGTTTTGATTTAGGCACAGATAAAGAGTGGGGGAAATTTTTCACAGTGGATTCAGCTAGACGGGTGTTTTTCGGGAAAGATTGGCGAGGGGGGACCAGAGATTGGAGTTCAGACGAGCACCTGCCATAGTATGGCCACATTAAAATAATGGTTCAGAATTCTTGGTTTATTATAAGTAGAACAGCCGAGGTAGTAGATTCATTTCTGCAGAGGAAAGCAAATGAAAACATAAATGATAAAATGAACCTGATAAAAAAAGGGATAAATACCTGGTCAGAGATAGGCTATTTTCGAAGTTAATTTCTCAAAGCCATCCAACATGTGACAGCATGTAAAACTGACATTTAACAGAATATGGCATTAGTTTTTATTTTATTATTAAATCATATACTTCTTTAAAACTTTGTAATAAACTTTTGTTGGCTTTAAAAAATTATGCTTAAAAAGAAATTAGAATAACAAAAATTTAGTCCATTTCTTTTTTTTTTTTTTTTTTTGTATTTTGGCACAAAAATTGCCAAATTTGAAAGGAAGGAAATCCCGTTTCATCTCCAGCCAACTGTTCTAAATATTCCTTCAACCGAAAGTCGGAACTAATTGCCAAGAAAATATGTTGGGCAAATTAGACCCACCTACTTCCGTGGCAGAGCCAGCAATATGGTAATGAGTGCCAATGACCAATTAAATTGGCCAGTGCAATTAATTAACCTTGGCTCATTAGCAACCGACTCAGCCAAACCAGCAGGTGACAAATAAATACCCTAATATGTTAAGACATTGCAATGTTACATTCCAAATAATGATTGCTCATTTCCAGTCACAAGTTTATAAGCATACTAGACAGGCGCCTGGCATTGCCTAGTTGTAAAATACTCATATTTTAATTCATGCATATTTCGTATTTATTATAGGGACAATTCTCTATAGATTATGTGATGTCAAAAATGATTTCAAAAGTTAAAAAAAATTGCTTGGGTACCATCAACTAGAATTGAAAACAAAACGTTTAGGGCCCCAGCCTTAGTAGTTATTTAGCACTCCAGCATCATTACCGCTTGAGCTATTGACAGACGAATATGACAGGTTAAAAATTAAACGACTTTAAGCTATGAATGCTTTTTTTTTTGCATAAGAGGAACAGTCTTATTCAACTTACTCCTGCCAAGATCAACATTTCTTTTTCCAATTTTGACTCCTTGGCAGCTATTTTTGACCAGCTAAAAAACAAATCATAATTATTCCACAGGGCCAAATCCGCTATATGTCAAGTTTCAAGTCTGTAGATCAAAAATGGAGATAGAAGTTTGGTACAGACTTTCCATACACACAGAGACAAGATTACTTTTACATATATACTAACAGGGAGACCCGACGTTGTCTGGGATTGAATGAGGATCAACGAATATTCCATCCTCCCATACTTTTGTCAACGAAATCTGTGAGATTGCCCACTTTTTAATCAAATCAATTGATTGCCTGCTCTAGTGTACCAGAAGGAAGCTCCACAGGTCCCCCCCACTGTAACAGTCAACAATACATTGTAGTCTACATTGCTTTGTAGAGAATCTGTATTTGATAAAATTACCTGTAAATAATGGCTTCACTTAAAGTGCAAGATGCAAAAGTATCATAGTTCAGTTATGCTCTAAAAATGAAACATTCATTTCGAGCGCGCCCGTCTTAATCTATAGGTTGATTTTATAGGTTGGGCCTTTCTGCTTGTGTGGTGACAAAACTTCTCAAATGTTAGGTTGTAGAAAAGTGCCAACTTCAATCAAAATCAGACTTTCTTTAATCAGATTTTTTTTATTATTGATTTGTATATTCATTAGATGTATTCCAATACAATACCTATGTAAGAACACTCCCAGCCACATCAGATACCTTTGTGTGAATTTAAAAAAAAAAAAAAAACGGTCCAGCTGTTTCAGAGTCCATAGGGAACGAATTCACAAAGTTCGTTTTATATAATAGTAGAAAAAAATATACATGCGTACACATATATTTATAAATACATGTGTTTGATAAAACATTTTTATCCTAAATGCTACACAATTATACACAATGTCGAAAATATGCATAAAAAGAACTGAGCATAAGAGTTAAATGAAACCAATCATCCAATAAGAAACCATAAAATTAAATAATGAACATTCGTCTTTCAAAGAATATGCAAATTAGTTAACTGTCATGAAATGTCTAGCATATCCGTAACCGAGTATATAAAGTACATTTTAATTTTTAAAGAGAAAAAGTCGGGTTTTAATGCAAGTGTGACAAAAACAAAAAAAACAAAAATTCAACTTTATAGGTATATAGATAATATCCTAGACAAGCGTGTTTAAATACAATGTTTGTTTTTTTTTTTGTTTTTTGTTATGTTGTACACCAAACAAAGTACACGGTGTTGCCAGGAGCAATACATGTAACAATTTAGTAGCATATTGGGTAAGTGGTATACATTAGTCAATCCAAGGTGCTCAATATCATCAACAGAGCATGTATAGTTAATAACAGCATTGCTAAAAAGAAAAAAAAAGACAATGATTATTTTATTCAAGAAAATCTGTTCGGATTTACCCAGGATAGAAATTGCTCAAAAGTCAGTAAGGTAGTCCTGCATAAGCTTTTGCACTGAATTCTGGAAAAATGGTTTTGTTCATATAAGCTAAGGTTCAGAGTACTTTTGCAAGCTGTACCAAGTGAATGCAAAAAAAACATCAGTCTGTTAGTCTAGAATAGATCTAAATAAACATTGTTCAAAACGGTAGAACAAGTTCTTCCCACACTTATAAAAACATAAAATTTTAGTTTAATTTGCAAAATGTTACAAGTTAATTACTTCTAATATACGTTCCTAACTGAAGCACAAGGCGTCGTCAGCGATGCAATATGCTAAGAGTCATCAGGGGGTTTTGTGCCTTTCAATATGACCCCCATCACTCCTATCAAGCCGACCCTATCAAAGATGATCCGGCTAATACACTTCCCTTTTTATATAAAAGTCAGCATCTTTTGGCATGATATTGCCAAACGTAAGCCATGCTGGCTTGCACGTGATAGGTCATTCCACAGTATCCAATCGCATGTGATGCATCATTTATTCACGAGATCCTCAGGGAATTATCACTTTATTTCGTTTATTAACTAGCAGGGCTACCTGGCATTGCCCAGGGCAAAAGTGTAACATTTCTTATTCCTGCTTCCCTGTCCCCCTCCCCCGTTTTTAACTCACTCCAATCCTATCTCTGGACATACACACAACTCTAAGTTGGAAAAGGAAGTAAGAAAAAATAAATAAATGAAAGTTACTTCCATTTAGTTATTGTGTTGTTTATTTTATAGCCACTAATATTAAAAAGATGCAAGTCTTGATAACATTAAATGATATGTTCATTTGAAGTCCCTCCCCCTTTTTTTTTTTTTTTTTTTTTATAGATATTATACATCCGGGATTCTGCCCATTAAAAAATTACTAATTTTTTTAAGTGTTTGTGTATTTTTCCAGTTTTAGCCAGACATACAGAAACATTTGCTCTTCATAAAATAAACGAATTTGCTGTTCAGGTTTCTCACAAGTTATATGTTCATTCCAGTATTTCCAAGAACTACCAACTCGTAGAACTCTCCCTAACAATTGTTCTTCTACCTATAATCTTAATTTTGTCAAGACTTTAATCAATAAGCATTTGTTTTTGGGTTATCTTTTGTTCATTTTAGCTATTTACATCAAGTGGTTTAATGCCTTGTCTGGAGCGACTTTCATAAAAATAAAGTGTCGGGCAGGATACCCTCATGTAAGGTGATTTTCCAATGTTATGACTTCCTGCGTTATATTTAAGCAAGAATTTTTAGATTATTGCTTGAACAGTTGTGAATTATAAATTTGTCAAAAAAAAAATAAATAAATAAATAAATAAAAAATCAAAAAAAATCGCACTATCAAATTAGCAAAATATATTAGCTTCCCTAGGGGCTGTATCACCCTAGACGGCACGGCACAGACCAAAACATTTATTTTGTGTGAGAATTCCAGAAAGCAGTTATTGTGAGCGCTGCAAAATATTTAAATTGAATATAAAAGAGAATAAACAACGTCATAACAGAATGTCAGAAAATGCATCCTGTTTATAAAAACTATTCATATAAAGTTATGTTACGTTGCCTGGTTGCAAAATACAACAAAATATATTTTAATTAATGCGAATTTCCTATTTATTATTATAATAAAAATGATTATACATTCCCAAGTTTTATCCATCTTTTTTTTTTTTATTATTTCTTTCAATATGTCAAAAATTCCCTATATTTTTTTTACAGCAACTGTTTCATTACGTAGAACCAATCAGTTATTAGTATGTCAACACTGAATATATTCATTGCAAACTCTTTAGAAAAATAAGTGATGCACACACACAAAATACCTTTACCATTACAAAATATTGTTCAAAAGCTAAACCATGCAAAACTCACCTCCACTAAAAACATAACTCCTCAAACAAAAAATAAAACAAGTCCTTAATAAATGATTAATTTAACTATATTGTCAATCAAATAAAATCAATGCTTCAGAATTTAAATACTACTATAAATATCACACATCACATCCCCAATTCTATTAATGTATTCTACTGTAATCAAATGCAACTAAACTTTAAAAGAAAACGCCATAAAAATGTTATAGATACATATCCCCAATAGGCAATAAAATTAGATTCATTATTTACTATAAGAAATTTAAGACCAAAACCCTGTAATGAAAAAAACTATGCAAGTTTTTAACATTACAAAAAAAAAAAAAAATAAAATAAAAAAATAAAAAAATAAAAATAACTACCCCCCCACCCCCGATGTAAGACCAATCTTAGTAGCACAAAATACAAAAAAATTTGTAAATACTTCAATCCATCGGCATAAAAACCCGAATCAACAATATCGCCTTTCAAACAAATAACAAAACAAGATGCCTAAAAATAAGTTTCCAGCTTTCTTTTGTACAGGCATCTAAAATTGTCATAGACTCTTGAAACTTTAGTATTTTATGAGATGACTGACCAATTTTTATGATTTCAAGTTCAAATGAACAGCTACAGTAGGAATTGAAATACACCTTACTAAAGCCAGATTGTTACAGCTGATGAATTTCAAAAATGCAATCTGGACACGAAGACACTTTAGAAGAACCAGATACAATAAAATTCTGTTTTAAATTTGAAAAAAAAAAAAAAATGTCACAGAAACGTATGGAATGCTTCAGACTGGTTTTGGACCGTCTTGCATGAATTGAGCATCAGTTTTTTAGTGGCATAAGAGATTCAAGGAAGGCAAATAATCTGTGAGGGATGATGAAAGGTGTAGGAGTAAGGAAGTCAGAACACCAGAGTTGATTGGTCAAATAAAGAATTTTCATGCATAAGGACCGTCATATGTCTATAGAGACAATAAGTGCACAGTTTGATGTCAGTGTGGGAACTGTACACACAATTATTCGCAAGAACTGAAGATGTGGAAAATTTGTGCAAAGTTTGTCCCAAAGGTGCAATCCACAACTCCATCCTTGTCACAGACTATTTGACCAAGATAGGCATCAAGACATTTCCTCGCCCTCTCTATAGCCCAGATCTTGCTCCCTGTGACTTTTCTTTATTCCTTAAGCTTAAAGAGAACCTGAGAAGCTGTCGTTATGAGACAATTGTGGAGATGAAAGAAGCTGTGACTAGGGTCATTAACATGACCACAGAAGTTGTTGAAATGGTACAAGTTCATTGCAGCCGGAGGAGATTACTTTGAAGAAGACTATAGTTTCATGTGTGTACTATCAATAAAAGTGCCCATACAAAAAAAGTCTGGAAATTTATTGAAAGCATATTTTTAAATACCTTTTATATGACCCAAATTACCTACCTCAGAATTTGGCTCGCTAGTGGCCTCAAAAAACATCCGGCACCTGCCATCTATTAATACTGACCATTTGCTGCAACTAATTTCTTCCCTCTTCAGTTTTTATCAGCCCACTGTATGTTTGATTCAAAGATGCATTGAAAAAGTTTGATACATTTGAGACCTTAATCTTTGATGTTTACAAAAAAAAAAAAAAAAAAAAAAAAAAAATTATAAAGGTATAATTAAATACAAGCTCTCTGTTATCTTTGTTTAAATGAAAAACTGCTGCCTAAGAACTAGTGTTGGGACGTTTAATCAGAATTGGGAATTGGAAAAATCGGAACTTTTTAGGGGCATTGAAAAAAAAAAAAATTGGTGTCTATTTTCTGATGCCCAAAACGATTCCTTTAATTATCTTTTCTTTTTTTTTTAATTTGATTTCGTTTAAAACAAAATCTTCCACTGCTGGTAGTAATGATAAAATAATTGTTAATTTTAAACTACTAGTAAAACTAAAATCTATAGATTCTCCACCCCCACCCCACCCCGCCACCTCATAAATGTGTTTTTATTTTTGAGAAAATACATGTACATTTAACATGTGTGGTTACGGTAATCAGATTAAAATAACTCAAGTTAAATTAGAGAGTTATAAAATAATCAGAATTTTGTACGGAATCGGTATTCGTAGCGAATCATGAAAACTATTGGAAACGTCCCGCCACTACTGTGGGTACACACAAATTATATGTAGATATATACATGTATATAACCTTGTAGGCATAGTAGGAAATGGCCCAGTTTGTTCAGCCGCCTTTTGAATCAGCCAGAAGCATTTTAACTCCTATTAATGAAATGGGCTGAATAACAAAACTCCTTTTTTTTTCTTTCCACCTACCATCACCAGCAGAGACTGGCTGCTGGGCAGAAGGATAAAATCTAAGCTTTAATTAGAAGAGAAAAAAAATACTCAAATCAAAAGGAGTAGAGGGGGAACTGATCGATGTGTGGAGTGGTGGTGGTGGGCGATATATCCTGGGGGTGTTGATAGAAAAAAAAAAAAAAAAAAAAAAAAAAAAGCTAAGGAGAGAATTCCATGAGTTAATCAGAGTCGTATGTAAACAAAAGTCCAGTATTTAACGCTTTGTAAACGTCACTAAGAGAAATACAAAGATGAAGATAAAACTTATCTGGCCAACATCCGGAATTTAAAAAAATAATAAAAACAAAATCGGCTGTTTATACTTTAATACAAAAGAGTTGCTAAAAAATATACCTTATAATTCCGGAGACTGAATTATATTTAAATTTTAAAAATGTTTTAATTGTTCGAATGAGTAATTTAAAATTAACTGGACAAATCACTGATCTTTGCCTTAGCTATTTATCAGCAGAAAGAACCGACGTTGCCCGGAATTTAATGAGGATCAACGAAGGCTTCACACTTTCAATACTTTTATTGTTATCAAAATCAGCGAAATCACCGATTTTTCAATCTGGTCGATCTAGTTGGGAACGCACTGCGATGCACCGCAAAGAAGCTTCACATGCAGTGACTTAGTCCACAATACATTGTAGTCTACATTGCACTGCAGAAAACCTACTGTTGATTTTATAACAAATCTTTTTTTATAAAATTTCAAAAGTCGAGTATCATGGTTCAATTGTGCTCTAAACAGAAACATTCATTTCAGACACGCTCCGCTCCTGTCTTATCAAAGAACCTATTGTTGATTTTATAAGTTGGGTCATTCTGCTCTTGTGCGATGATAAAACTTTTCAAATACACTTGTGATGTTAGGCTGTATAAGGATGTTAACTTTGGTCAAAATCGAACTGTTATTTCTTTAATCAGATTTTTTATTATTATCGATATCTATTGATGGCATTCTGATACAAAACCTATCTTAGAACATTCCCAAACACAAAGTGTATTTGTATGAAATTTCAAAATAAATCTCTCTCTCACACACACACAGTGCCTTTTATATATAAGCAGAGATATTAAAATTAACTGGACAAATCAGCCATCTCTCCTACGGCTATTTATATAATGATCTTATTTATTCTCACTATGTTGATTCAACCAATTTAAAATTTCTTGAAGATTTTTTTAAGTAACTTTTCTAAGCATGGTTATCTAATTTACATATGTGTCTGTCCACCACTTAAATTATTGTTTGTTGTTGTACGCCAAACACCCTAGGTGGGTGGAATCACCTTCCTCCAAAGGAGACAGTGCCAATGAGATATTAAATTCACTGGTGGTTCCCAGTTTAAAGAAAAAAAAAATGAAGCATACATGGTCCCCCGTGAGTATACAGTGAATGAGGCATGAAACAAAAAAATAAAAAAATAAAAATAATTAAGTTCAGCATTTGCCCCTCCCTCCATTTTGCCCCAAAAGTCCCCAGGGGACGTCAAATCCTGGTGAAAATGAACAAATGATGCAGTTATAGGCCTTAACATATGTAAATTTGACTATACAAAAAAATAAATGACTAAGTCCATCATTTACCCCTGACCCCCCACATATTTAGTCCCAAAAGTCCCCAAGACCTTAATATATTTAAATTTGAGTTCAGCACCATGCAAAACTGCTAAATAAACATGCACAGAAAATTTTGGACAAATATGGTAAAATAGTCCCAAAAATGGAGTGTTTTTATTAGCCCTAAAAGGGCCCCTGGGTCACACCCAAGAGTTATCGCAAAGTGTAGACAAACAAAATTATATAGAAATCAGTTAGTTACAACTTTTCAAAAAGTTGTATAGAAATCTAAGGCATCAATTTTTTTCATAAGCTCAAAAGTGTCAATTTTAGCCATTTTAACCCGAAAGGCACCCTTAGGGAGGCAACCATATTTTTCCCCAGAAAATCCGTTCTGTTACTTTTTTTTTTTTTTACTCATATCATGTTTATATTTAATGTTTGTGCAAAATTTCAAAAAATTCCAAGGCCTAGTTATTGAGAAAAGTACAGACAGACGAATGGACAAGGGTGAATTTACAGGTCCACCTTCCTTTTTCCGTGGGACAAAAAAGAAAAAAAAGTGATATGAATTAACTGACCAAATAAAGTGACTTTATTTCTACACTGAAATTATTACTCTTGTAATAATAATTTCAATGTATATTATTACAATTTTTGGTAGAAAATACAAGATTATATAATTTCTATTAGAATAAATATTTCCATATCCTCATTATTAGACACAAGTAAAGAGCCCTATTTTTAGCTATGCAAAAAGATTGTCTTAAGATTCCAGTTTATAAATTTTCGAATGAAATCAGTAGCATAAATTGTGTCAATGGTGGTATTTACAAAATTTATATTTGATAGGAACAAGGTTTTAAGTTAGATACAACAAGCAAATACAGTATCGACAACTATACCTTCATACTACTACCCCCTTCCCTCCCCAAAAACAGACAGACAGCAAGATGCCTACCAACTGAATAAATATAAAAGAAAGAATTGTATAGAATCCAAAGTAGAAACTGCTTTATGAGAAACCCTCTCAGTTGTCTGGCCTGGATGAGGTTTCACTCTTGTTCAGCTTCTGTTACCAACAGACCATATGATGACCCCCACTCTATTCCCACCTCCAACAGAAACCTAGATGCTTATCTCTTAAACTAAGTGTCACGTGATCATAAAAGCAGCACATGTTATCTTTTCGATTATTATTATATAACCATTTGAAACGCCCCCTTGAGACGGCATTGTCACTGTAGCCACACTCCAAGAGCGTTTTATGTGATCATCGTCAAATCATTGAATTGACCAGACTTTGATTACACCTGCATAACTTTTTGCCAAAAATGACCTTAAACACCAGACTTAACTAATCTTTTTGACAATTGATCAAGTTTTTTTTTTTGTGTGTGTGTTTTTTACACCAGGTGTCTGTCAGGTTGATAATTTTTATTCAAATGACCTTTTGGTACATTTGATAATTGTTCTTTCTTGCTTTTGTCCAGGTGCATGTTTTTGTTAAAAAGCATTTCTCGGTATACACAGCCCAGATATATAACAGTTACATAACGAATGAATTAATTTCTCTTGCATGTGACAATAAGTTTGTATTTAGTTGATAAAAACAGGCACCTCAAACTCATATACAGATACACAAGCGATTAGCACATCATTACGCATGCTCACCAAATAAATAGTTAAGAGTCGAGATGTCAATGTAGACAGAGGTGACATTTCCTCTCACTTCTCAGGGGTGAAGAAAGATGGGAATAGACTAGATACCAACTGTTACCTTTCCACTATAATATGTGCCTGCCGAACCAATTTGCCTTGCATGTTTACGTTCCTGTATTCCTATATTCCAGTTGAATAAAGATTGATTTACATTTTCGTAGAGAAGCCGTTGATGATTTTATTTCACTCTGGTAATTTTTCTTTTTATTATTCAATTCAGTTACATTCAGACGTGGCCGACTCAAAATGGCTACCTTCATCTCAACATTCTCAACCAACTCTTCACTCTACAGTTCTATTAAATGAGCAGACAGCCAATTGTACATTTAGATGGAAAAAATAATACATAATGAAACCTATATGTCTTCAAGTTATATATATATATATATATATATATATATATATTTATTTTAATCAAGGTCTCATGACTTACCAAATCTTAAAAAAAAAAATAAAATAAACAGATCTGGGGATAAGGGTTAATGAAATGGATAGATTGACAGTTGAATATCTGGAGAGGATTGAAAACAGCAATTCCTCTTCCTTTGTCAGAAAAATCGCTCATAGAAAGAAAGCGAAAAGATAAAATAGAGAAGGGGGTAGCGAGCTTTACTGAAAATAAACCTAAAGATTGGCTTTACATTCTCCATGAATAAGTTATTAATTGTAAAGAGTTATTTAATTTGTTATATATTTAGCAATTTTATAACTCAAGATGGACTAATAAAAAAAAAAAAAATCTTTATTTCAAAATAAAGCCTAGATTAAATTAATAAAGGGCATGTATTTAAGAAATAGTATAATCAAAACTAATGGCAATACCAAGGTCTTAAGAATAAAAAAAAAAGAAAATTCCCTTGTATTCTACTTAGCGTTAAGCTTAAACTGATAAACTTGAACCAGTCTTTTCTTACAAAGTTTTATATTATTTATATATTTGGTTAGGGAGAAATTTTTTTTTTGTTTTATTATTTAGATTCTTCGGATAACTGTTCTGATCTTTAGTGTTATTTTCACATTTTCCGGGATTCTGCTTTCCCAACTGCAATGATATGCAGAAGTTCAAGTGTAATGTTAACAAACATCTTTCTACTCATCTCCCTTCATAATACCCCGCTAATTAAGTCCCTAATAGTAGCCCCCTGCTTCAAAGTGGCACTGTGCCTTGTTTGGGGTGAAAATTGAATAAAAAAAAATAAATAAATAAAAAAAAACGATCAATGTAACCTTAACCTTCTTCGGGTGTATCTTGTCGAACTCAGGAATCTTTCTGCTGAACTCTGGAATCTTTCTGTTGAACTCTGGAATCTGCACAGAATTTTGAACAGAACCTTTTATTAAATCCATGGGGGTAGCATTGTCTTGTTCTATCAGTGATGATTGAGTAGAAGTCTTAAGCAATTCGCAAATGTATTTTGAGTGTCGCTCGCACTGAGGATTGAACCATCATCCTCCAGCAGAGTGTAACTTAACTGAATTTGACCAAATACTTTATCCACAGGTGCCTACGTTCAAAATTTCATGCAAATTCCCTTGTTTAATAAGGTTGTTTAAGGTCGAAGGTTACGTCAACCGAAACATAAAAAAAAAATAAAATAAAAAAAACTCAAAATGAGAACAGTAGTCTAAAGAATCCAAATATTCAATCCTCATCTCAAATTCAGAAATGTGACAATTTTCCTCACAATTTAAATTTGCAACTGGAATTCTCAAATGTTTGAAGGTTTTGAAATAGATTTTTTTTTAGATGAGGATTGATTATTTCGACTACTATTCTCATCTTGGTTGTTAGTTTCACAGAACTTCGTCACAATGTTACCTCCGACCTTCAAGCATCTTTTCAAAAACTGGAGTAGATGGCAAAATTAAAATTCAGTTTTCAGAGAGAATTGTCAGAAGGAAAGCAAGGCTAGACAGAAAAAAACAAACGAGAAAAGTGGAAAAAGAAAATCTAGCAAAATGATGAAAAACATAAGGAGGTAAGGTTCTAGCTATTTGGCAGAAATCAACCTTTTAAAAAGTTTTTTTTTACCAAAAAGCGGGTAATTAACATCCATGATAAGCTATAGTGATTCAAGCAAAAATCCACATTTTTAAATAAAAAAAAGTGGAATTCTACTAAGTCGACTGACTCTAAAGCATTCTCTATCAGAAATATAACCCAACAGGCAAAGTCATTTAGGTTTAAAAAGCATACCAAAAAGCAGACCAGTTTTGGATAATGTCCAACCAGTTTGGGGCTCTTATTTATGAATATCTCGTGGGTAAACAAATTATCTATATATATATATATATATATATATATATATATATATATATATATATATATATATATATATATACACACACACACACCAGTAGTGCCCTCTTGCATTAAAATCAAATATTTTCAAGGAAAACAACTAGCCCAACAACATTTTTATAATCAATGGATTGTAAAGCAATACCAAAAACCCCTGAAGAAAATACACACATATGTATTTTATATATAAATTAATGAAAAAGATAAAATAACCAAAGCAATTAATCAGATCTCAAATTTATTTCAACCCAATAGGGTCTTCTCATTTGAAAAGACGTCAAGATTTATTGTTTGGTTGAGGAATGATAGAAAATCACATGCAGCTTTGTATGGAATGTTCTTGAGGATTCTATACAACATCCTGTAATTTTTACGTCATTTCTCGGTCAAACAATAGATATTTACGTCCTCTCATTTGGAAAAGTCCTGTTGGGTTGAAATAAATTTATGAGATCGGGCTAATTTTTTTTTTCTTTTAACTAAACTTTTATTTATGTTCTGCTACGCGTTGAGCTCTTCCACTTCAGAGTTCCTACAGAAATTACTCCATCCTTTATGTGTATAACATTCCACACACACGACAAAAGTCTATGAAACCAATTCAAAGAATTAAGGTGAAAGAAAATGAAAAGTATTTTCTTTTTATAGAACGGTTCTCTTAAACTAATTTTGGAAGAAAAATATCTGGGTTAATTTTTTTTTTCTTGGCCATCTGTTTTTGGGTGAGTTTTTTTTTATCCTTGAAATGTTTATATTAAGACAGCCAGACAACAGGTTAAAATAATGTGCCTCCCCTCCTTGCGGTTCAATTGTAATCATAAACCTTATATCCTTCCTAAACCCTTATGAAAAAAAAATGTATAAAACAGCAAGTAAATATCAGATAGACAAATTCACATTTTCATTCAAGGAATTCAATATAATTGAAAAGATTCCAATGTAGGTTGACCGTTTTAGGGGAAAATAGAAAGATAAAAATTAAAATAAGTTTTTTTTTAAATTTAAAGACTTAAATCTTGCCTACGTTCACTTATTTTAAGAGTAAATTTTCACTTTAGGAAATATTTTTCTGTAAATCCAAATAAAATTTGATAGCACTCATTTTCACTGACTGTAATTCGCACTACCTCTGAACTCGAATGTGTTTTCTTAGCTCCAAATAATATCACTTCAACATAGCACGTGCGCACGGTTTACCTTCCCCAAAACTAACTCCCACTCTTCTAACGGTTTACTTTTATGCAGCCCAAGGCTAATTTGCATCCAAACAGCATGAGTTCACGTGATCGTTGAGAATCAATTGCGCGTCGCCATTTTTTTTTTTTTTTTTTGCTTTTTTTTTTTTTGTGTGTATGTTATTCAGCAGCTGAACTCTACAAGACACGCAGACACGTGATCATTTTTGAGGCAAGTAATTTCCATAATTTTCTACACATTTTCAGTCAAAATTAAGATTTCATAAAATTACATTACTTCAAAACTTATTCCAGCAAACCATTACATTATGATTTTTACTTAAATTTAATTTTTTTTTTTTTTTTTAATTATAGTTGTACACTGGAAAAATAGTGAAGTTTAATTGTTTTTTTAATGGTCCCATATATAAACAAATTGAGCACGGTATAAAGAGAAATAAATCTGTTCGTATCATGCAATAAGGGAGATAAAGCCCCAACATTTAACATTTTAGAAATTTTAAAGTTTTATTTGCAATTTTAGATGCGATTTCTACAAACGCTAAAATGTAAACGGTTTTAATTGCTACCCTTTTTCTTTCTCCGCTTTGTTAAGATTCGACTCTTCAAATCGTTTTTCACAGAAAAGTGAAAACTCCAAATATTTACCAACCAATGAAAATCGTTTCAAACTCCGAAAAGTAACACATACATGTGAAAATAGTAGGTCGGTGCAAGATTAAAAACTCTTGCAAAATAAACAGTCAAAAGCCAGAGAGACAGATTTCACCAGAGAAAGGAATCCAGCACTGTTTAATCAACATTCACCCCCCACCACCACCAATCGTGTGTTTGAGCAGGGGGGGGGCAAGTTGTAAAAAGAAAGGACTCAATGAATCACTCACGTACCAGCTATACACACACTGACCAGGATAAGGTAAACACACACACACACACACACACACACACACACAAGTCGCACTGCTAAATACTTGCATACATACATTACTTGCACACACTATGAACATATTGATCTGCACATTTATTTCTAATCCTTGCGATTATTAACTAACCCAGCTTTCTTCAAACAACTGAAGATCGCTCTTATATCTTGTTATAAAATATTGTTATATATAAATTTCGTTTTTCTCAAATATCTCTTTTACAAGACCGTTTGTTTTAGGTAGCACTTGTTACCTGGTGACCATTCTATTCTCTTAAGGTTTCATTTCTATTTTTATATGCATGCACGTCCGTTCAATATCTTTCGTTTACTCTCTTTGCGAAAACAATTTTTATAAACAATTTTTATTAAATATCGGTGCTGCTCTTGATTATACTTAAAGACGCTGTCGTTGTCCTAGAGGGCCTCTAATAAGGCTAGGGACCACGACAATTACTAATTAAGTTATCTAAATCTGGCGATATGTTATAAATATAATCTCATAATAAAAGATTAGTATACCTTTATAACACTGAAAACATGAAATTCAGAAATTAATTTACTGAAAGCGAAATTAATGTCAGTATACTGACATCATCCAACCCACCTAGAAAAAAAAAAAAAAACTTTTATTTTAATAAAGGATTCACCACTTACCAGGCCCAGAGGCCACTCGAGGACAAGGGTTAATGAGTGTACAGTAGTCAATGGGGCAATATTGTAGTAATCGTTAGTAGTGAAAATTTGGTAAATTGGATTACTTAACGGAACGGCTCAAAGAATTTGTTTACATTGGACTTGAAGACGACCGCATTATAGACAGCTGGAAAGCAAGGAAATGGAAGAGAGTTCCACATGGAATCTATGTTTAGGTTTAAGCACAGATAAAGAGTGGGGGAAATTATTGATAGTGGTTTCAGGTAGATGAGTGTTTTTCATGAAAGAATATATGTTAGGTTTTATCTACAAAACCAAGAAATTCTTGAACTAAGACTGACATAGCCCAGTAGTCTTCACTGAGGTCACTTGATATAATCATTTACTGAAAAAAGTGGTGACTTCTTTGTAAAAAAAAAAAAAATAAATAAATGAATAATAATAAAATCTATATCTATAAAAGTGAACGTGTCTGTCTGTCTGTGTGTCTGTCTGTCTGTGTACATTTCCCTACGCAATAACTCTGTCAATTTTTAGCCTATAGACTCGAAATTTGAAATACCGGGTACTGAGATTTGGGAAAATCGATGTGACGGGTGTCAGCCAGAAATTTGGCTGTTAAGGGGTCAAATTTCAACGATTTGACCTTTAAGAACTCTACCAAACTCCTCCGACAATTTTGGGTCTAGACACTTGAAATTTTAGATATAGGTTCCTTGAACCTGGATCTAACTTAATAAAGTGATTTGAGCCCGAAACTATAAATTTTAAGGGGTCATAATAGGGGTCAAAGTTTTAAAAAAATTGACCGCTATTTTTTTTTTTGCTCAACATACACCTCCAAACACTCGGGCAACGCCGGGCTGAAATGCTAGTATGATATAAAATGAAAAAATAATATGGTCTCATCGATTTTTTTAAACTCTTTTTCACACTAAGCAATGAATATTGCAACTTAGAATGTAAGGGGCTACTATTTGGGATTATGTCTAACAGGAGACTGTAGGAGTATAAAGCATGTCAGATGGCTTTTGATTGCCGATAATGGAATTGACCTCAGTCCTTGGAGGAAAGATCACCCGCACATACAAGAACTTGATAATCGGCAATATAAGATTCTAACTAGATTGAAATATTGATGATTAAACTAATTAAAAGTAAATGATTGTGTTAGGTGACTTCAATGAAGACTCCTGGATTATGGCAGTTCAAGAACTTCTTAGGGTTTTGCAGAGAAAACCTAACCTATATTCTTAAACTACATTACCCAGGGTACTTAGGTAGATTTTATTTTCATGAAATTGCTAAAAGTTTTTCTTTTTTTTCATCCCAAATAAAGCATATTGCCACTTGGAACCTAAGGCGTTACTATTTGGGATCTTGTCTAACAAGGATTAATAGGGAGTTGAGCAGCAAGATGTCTGTTAATATTAAAGTTCTTCAGGTTAGTAGAGTCAGGGAAGCAGGGAACAGGTAAGAAGTTCAAACTTTAGCAGTTCGAAGAAAGAAACGATTGGAGTAGAAGGCATTTAGTGACCTCAACAGTGAAGGAGCATGACTTTACTGCTTGTTGGAGGTACGTACGATTCTTCAATCTCAAGTCTTCATGCTAATGGGTGCCTAATTCCTCCACAAACAGTAGTTTTGTCGTTTTACAGATCTTCAGCGTAGCTAAAAACAGGCAAGTGCTTCAAACTGGTTTGAAACTGCAATGCATATTCGGACGTCCACCAACTGAGCAACCAGCCATTGCATGTGTAAAGAAAGAATAATTGTGTTTGTGATTACGAAGTTATCCGAATGATATTCTTTTATGAAAAGCTATGCATAACGAGAGCAGTCATGTGCAAAGAATGAAGCTGATGGGGCAATGGTCTCTGACATCCAATCATAATCAAATCATCTCCCTTTTTTTCAATATTTATCAATACTCAGATTTTTACTAGAGTTTTGGGAGCATAAAATCAAGGAACCGAGCCAGAACATCACTTGACCTCCACACGTCACTAAAGAGGAGTGATTTATCTCTTTACAAAAGAACTCGACCCATTCAAGGGGAAACATATTTGGTTCATTTAATGTAGACAAAATTGTAATGCATGTGAAAATTACTGGTTTCAAAAAATGCTAACATGTTCGCACATCCTGTAGGGTTCAGCTGCTGAATAACAGAAGGAAAATGGCAACAGGCAGTTGCTTTTATTCTCAACGGTTGTATGAATTCTAGATGTTCGTATGCAAATTAGACTATCTTTGGCTGCATAAAAGCAAACGGTTTGAAAAATGAGGGCGTTTGTATTGAGGAAGGCGAGCCGTGCACACGTGCTATGTTGTTTGGAGCTGAGAGAACACATGGTACCATTGCACCATATAAGATGTCATCCGAATTACGGTACCAGTGAAAATGAATGTTCAATTTTTTATTTAGATCACATCTACGTATCACGGCTCCCTAGTGTGGCTAGAAGCAGAGAGGTGAGGGAAGAAAAAGAAAAAAAAAAAGCAGATTTCATACGTCTAGACTAGGTTGAGCAGTGGATGAAAAGAAAGGCGGTGACGATTGATTAGTAGTTTTTTTTTTTTTTTTTTTTTTTTATATTACTCATTTAAACTTGTACCGGTTCAAAGATATTTTTAAATTAGAAAATACCATGAAAGAAGTTATTTCATTAAACCACAAGTAAAGCAGGTTCTCTCACTTGGGGGCCTGTACTTACACATTCCTCCCCAGGAATCAGCAACTCAGATCTTGCAACCCATTGCACCATACCGATATACCAAGTGCCTTCATGGCGACTAAGGGTTTAAGACCAAGTGAACCATTCCCAAGCAACGCAGTTAAAAAGAGGAAACCGATCCAAATGCAGGAAGGGCATCTTGGCTCGAAATCCATAGCATACATCCAAAAGTTACAAGGGCGTAGATTCAATAAGATGCTTCTTTGCCTAGCCTTTTATTATAGATCAGAAAGAGAGGGGAGGAGGGTGATAGAGACGAGGGGTGAGGAAGGGAAAGAGAGGAGAGGAGGGTGATAGAGACGGGAGGTGAGGAAGGGAAAAAGACGGGAGGAGGGTGATAGAGACGGGAGGTGAGGAAGGGAAAAAGACGGGAGGAGGGTGATAGAGACGGGAGGTGAGGAAGGGAAAGCGAGAGACAGTGGTGACTGAGAGACAGGGGGGACTGAGAGACAGAGAGAGACAGGGGGACTGAGAGACAGAGAGAGAGAGAGAGGGCTAGGGATGGGGCATCTTATCAGATACCAAACATTCACCTGCTAACTCAGATATTCCAACCGAGAGATCCTTTTTAACATTCTGACAGTCTCTAAGTGCAATTGTTTAAATCTCTCTTGCACTTGGTTCATCTGGTATATTTGCCGGGTAGTTTTTTAAATTATTTTTCATGAGTCCAATTGCAATTGGAATGATAGAGATAAGATTCCAGTTTCTTTTCATTTCATTCATAAGACCTTGGTATTTCGTTATCTTTTCCTTTTAGCTCTGTTTAACCCATCATCAGAGACTAACTCCCACTAAGGTTGCTTCTTTCTTCTCGTCCCATATCACTATCTCAGGTTTTATGGTTCCGTTTTCTATGTTTGCCATTCTTTGTGCATTGCTATATTGTCTTTGTGTCTGAGAAATTGTAAATCCAAATCACCATACACAAGAGTTTGAAACTTTACATATGCCGACGGTGCCACCCAAAGCGAACTTTTTTGCCTTGACAGAATACAAAACAGACTTCACAATCAGGTGATTATTCCATTCCATACTGCCTTTTTCGAACAGAAGAGGTTGCAAGTCTTTATCGTTATTTTCGTGGAAAATGCTCGACTGAGCTCCAATTTCTGGTTAATCCCTGTAAAACATTCACAGCAATGAAACCAAACGGAACTTCCAAGAATAAAATTCCTTTTCAGGACCTATGGAACACAATATAGCACAAGATGGTGCTTCTATATTGAACGGACGAATCGATATAGTGGATTTCAAGTAAAACATGTAATTGTCTTACATAATTGTCATGTCGCAAATAGTAACATATCCAAAAATTGCAAAAAACAATAAAGTAGAAAAGTAATTATTAATGAAAGAAATTTGTTAAATGA